>NW_026975124.1:2198485-2569003 GCF_030014295.1 Loxodonta africana
AAAGTGAAGAGGACTTGAAGCACTTACTGATGAGGATCAAAGACTTCAGCCTTCAGTATGGATTACACTTCAACGTAAAGAAAACAAAAATCCTCACAACTGGAACAATAAAAAAATCACAATAAAGAGAGAAAATACTGAAGTCGTCAAGGATTTCATTTTACTTGGATCCACAATCAACACCCATGGAAGCAGACTTCAAGAAATCAAACGACATATTTTATTGGGCAAATCTGCTACAAAAGACCTCTTTAAAGTGTTAAAAATCGAAGATGTCACTTTCAGGACTAAGGTGTGCCTGAACCAAGCCATGGTATTTTCAATCACCTCATATGCAGCTAAAGCTGGACAATGAATAAGGAAGACAAAGGAACTGAAACTTGAATTATGTTGTTGGTGAAGAATAATGAATATGCCATGGACTGCTAGAAGAATGAACACACCTGTCTTGGAAGAAGTACAGCCAGAATGCTCCTTAGAAAGGTAGGTAGCAAGACTTGGTCTCACGTACTCTGGACATATTATCAGGAGGGATCAGTCCCTGGAAAAACACATCCTGCTTGGTAAAGTAGAGGATCAGTGAAAAAGACAAAGATCCTCAATGAGACAGATTGAGACGGTGGCTGCAACAGTGGGCTCAAACGGCAATGAGAAAGGCCCAGGCCTGGGCACTGTTCCGTTCTGTTGTACACAGGGTCGCTATGTGTTGGAACTGACCCATCAGCACCTAACAACAACATCATAAAATCACTGGATCTCCTGGGGATAGAATGTCATATTCACTGTAGAATAGATAGAGTTTGTTTGTTTACCATATTTACTAATGCTATGATTTACGTTTGATAACTTCCACAATCTGTTGGATCACTTTTCTTTGGAATGGACACAAACGTGCATCTCTTGCAGTCTGTTGGCCAGGTAGCTAGCTTCCAAATTTCTTTGCATGGTGGAGTGAGCATCTGCAGTGCTGCATCTGTTTGTTGAACCAACTCAGTGGGTATTCTGTCAGCTCCTGGAGCCTTGTCTTTCGCCAGTGCCTTCAGTGTAGCTTGGACTTCTTGCTTCACTACTACCAGTTCTTCATCATATGCCACCTCATGAAACGACTGAAAGTCGACCATTTCTTTTGGTACTGTGACTCTGTGTATTCTTTCCATCTTTTGTGTGTGTGTGCTTTAAGTGAAACTTTACAAATCAAGTCAATCTCTCATACAAAAATTAGTATACAGCTTGCTATGTACTCCTAGTTCCTCTCCCACTAATGAGACAGCACACTCCTCTCAGCCCTGAATTCCCCGTGTCCATTCAGCCACTTTCTGTCCCCCTCTGCCTTCTCACCTCCCCTCCAAACGGGAGCTGCCCACATAGTCTCATGTGTCCACTTGAGACCAGAAGGTCACTCCTCACCACTATCATTTTCTATGCTATAATCCAGTCCAATCCCTGTCTGAAGAGTTGGCTTTGGGAATGGTTCCAGTCTTGGGCCAACAGAAGGTCTGGGGACTGTGATCTCCAGGGTTCCTCTAGTCTCAGTCAGATCATTAAGTCTGATTTTTTTATGGGACTTTGAGGTCTGCATCTCACTGCTCTCGTGCTCCGTCAGGGATGCTCTGTTTCGTTCCCTGTTGGGGCAGTCTTCGGTTGTAGATGGGCACCATCTAGTTCTTCTGGTCTCAGGGTGATGTAATCTTGGATTTACGTGGCCATTTCTGTCTTCTGGACTCATAATTACCTTGTATCTTTGGTGTTCTTCATTCTCCTTTGCTCCAGGTGGGTTGAGACCAATGGATGCATCTTAGATGGCTGCTCGATAGTGTTTTTAAGACTGCAGATGCCACTCACCAAAGTGGGATGCAGAATGTTTTCTTAATAGATTTTATTATGTCAATTAACCTAGATGTCCCCTGAAAACATGGTCCCCCAACTGCTGCCCCTGCTACTCTGGCCTTCGGAGCATTTGGTTTATTCAGGAAACTGCTTTTGGTTTAGTCCAGTTACGCTGACCTCTCCTTTATTGTATGTTGTCTTTCCCTTCACCTAAAATAGTTCTTGTCTACTATCTAAATTTGCGAATATCCTTCTCCCTTCCTTTCTCCCCAACCTCATAACCATCAAAGAATATTTTCTTCTCTGTTTAAACTATTTCTTGAGTTCTTATAATAGTGGTCTCATACAATATTTGTCCTTTTGCAACTGACTAATTTCACTCAGCATAATGCCCTCCAGATTCCTCCAAGCTATGAAATATTTCACGGATTCATCATTGTTCTTGATCTGTGTGAAGTATTCCACCGTGTGAATGTACCACAATTTATTTATCCATTCATCTGTTGATGGGCACCTTGGTTACTTCCATCTTTCTGCTATTGTAAACAGTGCTGCAATGAACATGGTTGTGCATATATCTGTTCATATAAAGGCTCTTATTTCTCTAAGATATATTCCAAGGAGTGGGATTGCCATATCCTATTGTAGTTGTATTTCTAGCTTTTTAAGGAAGTGCCAGATTGATTTTCAAAGTGGCTGCACCATTTTAAATTCCCACCAGCAGTGAATAAGTGTTCCAGGCTCTCTACAACCTCTCCAACATTTATTATTTTGTGATTTGGGATTAATGGCAGCCTTGCTGGAGTGAGATGGTATCTCATTGTAGTTTTGATTTACATTTCTCTAATGGCTAATGATTGTGAGCATTTCCTCATGTATCTGTTACCTGCCTGAATGTCTTCTTCGTTGAAGTGCCTGTTCCTATCCTTTGCCCATTTTTAAAATGGATTATTTGTCTTTTTGTTATTGAGTTTTTGCAATATCATGTAGATTTTAGAGATCAGAGGCTCACTGGAAATGTTATAGCTAAAAACTATTTCCCAGTCTGTAGGTAATCAGTTTACTCTTCTGGTGAAGGCTTGGGATGAGCGTAAGTGTTTGATTTTTTAGGAGTTCTCTTTTCTCTAGCAATGTTTTTTGTACTGTTTATGCTATGTATTAGGGCTCCTAGTGTTGTCCCTGTTTTTTCTTCCATGATTTTTATCATTTTAGATTTCATATTTAGGTCCTTGATCCATTTTCAGTTAGTTTTTGTGCATGGTGTGAGGTATGGATCTTGTTTCATTTTTTTGTGGAGGGATATCCAGTTATGCCAGCACCATTTGTTAAAGAGGCTATCTTTCCCCCATTTAACTGACTTTGAGCCTTTATCAAATATCAGCTAATACGTGAATGGATTTATGTCTGGTTTCTCAATTCTCTTCCATTGGTCTATGTGTCTGCTGCTGTACCGGTACCAGGCTGTTTTGACTACTATGGTGGTATAATAAGTTCTAAAATTAGGTAACGTGATGCCTCCCACTTTGTTCTTCTTTTTCAGTAATGCTTTATTTATCTGGGGCCTCTTTCCCTTCCATATGAAGTTGGTGATTTGTTTCTCCATCACATTAAAAAATGCCCTTGGAATTTGGATTGGAATTGCAGCACATCTATAGATCGCTTTCAGTAGAAGAGATATTTTTACAATGTTCAGTGTTCCTGTCTGTGATCAAGGTATGCTTGTCCACTTACATAAGTCTCTTTTGGTTTCTTTTAGTAGTGTCTTGTAGTTTTCTTTCTTTAGGTCTTTTATGTCTCTGGTTACAATTATTCCTAGTATTTTATCTTCTTGGGGGCTACCGTAAATGGCATTGATTTGGTGATTTCCTCTTTGATGTTCTTTTTGTTGGTGTAGAGGAATCCAACTGATTTTTGTAGGTTTATCTTGTATCCTGATACTCTGCTGAACTCTTCTATTAGTTTCAGTAGTTTTCTTGAGGATTCTTTAGGGTTTTCTCTGTATAAGATCATGTCATCTGCAAATAGAGATACTTTTACTTCTTGTTTACCAATCTGGATGCCCTTTATTTCTTTATCTGGTGTAATTGCTCTGGCTAGGACCTCCAGCACACTGTTGAACAAGAGTCGTGATAAAGGGCATCCTTGTCTGGTTCCCGATCTCAAGGGAATGCTTTCAGACTCTCTCCATTAAGGGTGATGTTGGCTGTTGGCTTTATATAAATGCCCTTTATTGTGTTGAGGAATTTTCCTTCTATTCCTATTTTCTGAGAGTTTTTATCATGAATGGGTGTTGGACTTTGTCAAATGCCTTTTCTGCATCAATTGATAAGATCATGTGGTTCTCGTCCTTTGTTTTACCTATATGGTGGATTACTTCGATTGTTCTTCTAATGTTGAACCATCCCTGCATACCTAGTATGAATCCCACGTGGTCATGGTGAATTATTTTTTTGATATGTTATTGAATTCTATTGGGTAGAATTTTGTTGAGGATTTTTGCATCTAACGTCATGAGGAATATAGGTCTGTAATTTTTTGTGTTTGTGGTGTCTTTACCTGGTTTTGGTATCAGGGATATGCTGGCTTCACAGAATGAGTTTGGGAGTATTCCATCTTTTTCAATGCTCTAAAATACCTTTACTAGTAGTAATGTTAACTCTTCCCTGAAAGTTTGGTAGAACTCACCAGGGAAGCTGTCAGGGCCAGGGCTTTTTGTTGTTGTTGTTGTTGTTGTTGTTGGGAGATTTTTAATTTTTTTAATTACCTTTTTCAACCTCTCCTTCTGTTACAGGTTTATTTAATTGTTCTACCTCTGTTTCTGTTAGTTTAGGTAGGCAATGTGTTTCTAGAAATTTATCCATTTCTTCTAGGTTGTCAAAGCTGTTAGAGTATGATTTTTCATACTAATCTGATATGATTCTTTTAATTTCAGTTGGGTCTGTTGTGATGTTGGATTTGCTTCTTCTCCTGTTTTTCTTTTGTCCATTTGGCCAATGTTTTAGCAATTTTGTTAATTTTTTCAAAGAACCAGCTTTTGGTCTTGTTAACTCTTTTAATTTTTTTTTTCTGATCTCTATTTCATTTAATTCTGCTCTACTTTTTATTATTTAATTTCTTCTGATGCCTGAGGGTTTCTTTTGTTGCTCTATTTCTATTTGTTCAAGTTGTAGGGATAATTCTTTGATTTTGGCCCTTTCTTCTTTTTGGATGTGTGCATGTATTGCTATAAATTGACCTCTGGTCACTGCTTTACCTGTGTCTCAAAGGTTCTGGTAGGAAGTGTTTTCATTCTCATTGGATACTGTGAATTTCTTTATTCCATCCTTAATGTCTTCTATAACCCAGTCGTTTTTGAGCGAGGTATTGCTCAGTTTCTGAGTGTTTCTTTTCCCTGCTTTTTTTGTTTTGTTTTGTTTTCGATATCTACTTTTATAGCTTCATGGTCAGAGAAGATGCTTTGCAATATTTTGATGTTTTGGATTCTGTTAAGGTGTGCTTTATGGCCTAATATGTGGTCTCTCCCAGAGAATGTTCCATATGCATTGGAAAAGAAAGTATACTTGGCTGCTGTTAGGGTGGAGTGTTCTGTATATGTATGTGAAATCAAGTTGGTTGATTGTGGCATTTAGATCTTCAGTGTCTTTACTGAGCTTCTTTCTGAATGTTCTGTTCTTCACCAAAGTGGTATGTTGAAGTCACCTAATATTTTTTTAGAGCTGTCTATCTCACTTTACAATGCTGTTAGAGTTTGTTTTATGTATCTTGAAGCCTTGTCATTGGGTGTGTAAATATTTAATATGGTGATATCCTCCTGGTATATTGTCTGTTTAATCATTATATAGTGTCCTTCCTTATCCTTTTTGGTGAATTTAACTTTAAAGTCTATTTTGTCAGAAATTAATATTGTCACTCTTGCTCTTTTTTGATTGTTGTTTGCTTGATATATATTTTTTCCATCCTTTGAGTTTTAGTTTGTTTGTGTCTTTAAGGAGTGTCTCTTGTAGGCAGTATGCAGATGGATCGTGTTTTTTAATCCATTCTTTCACTCTCTGTCTCTATTGGTGCGTTTAGTCCATTTACATTCAGCATAATTATGGTAGTTATGAGTTTTGTGCCGTCATTTTCATATCTTTTTTTGTATGTTGTCGAGTTTCTTTTTTCTGCTTAATTTTTTGTACTGAGTAGTTTTTCTTTGTATATTGTCTTTTCCTCTTATTCATTGTTGATTTTTTTTTTTCTGAGTTATGTTTTTCTTGTATTTTATTTCGATGTGTAGCATTGTTAGTCTCCTTTTTGGTTACCTTAATATTTGCCATTATTTTTCTAAGCTTAAACCAAACTTTTATTTCTTTCTATCCCCTTGACTATCTCTCTGTATGAAAGATCTATGACTACATTTTTCAGTCCCTCTTTATTATTTTAGTATTGTCATCGTTTACATAATAACATCCCTGTTTCCCTGTTCTGAGCATTTTTTTATCTTGATTTATTTTTGTAATTTCCCTACCTGGGTTGATATCTGGTTGCTCTGTCCTGCATTCTAGTCTTGGGTTGATATCTGATATTGTTGATTTTCTAACCAGAAAACCCTCTTTAGTATTTCTTGTAGGTTTTTTTTTTTTTTTTACAAATTCCCTAATCTTCTGTTTATCTGGAAATGTCCTAATTTCACCTTCATATTTGAGAGACAGTTTTGCTGTGTATATGATTCTTGGCTGGCAATTTTTTTCCTTCATCACTTTATATAAGTCATCCCATTGCCTTCTTCCCTGCATGGTTTCTCTCAAGTAGGCTGAGCTTATTCTTATTGAGTCTCCTTTGTAGGTGACTTTTCATTTATTCCTAGCCGCTCTTAAAATTCTCTCTTTGTCTTTGGTTTTGGCAAGTTTGTTTATAATATGTCTGGGTGACTTTCTTTTGAGATCTACCTTATGTGGGGTTCAATGAGCATTTTGGATAGATATCTCCTGCTCATCTCTCATGGTACCAAGGAAGTTTCTGCCAACAAATCTTCAACAATTCTCTCTGTTTTTTCTGTTATCCCTCCCTAATCTGATACTTCAATCATAGGTTATTTCTCTTGATAGAGTCCCACATGATTCTTAGGATCTCTTCATGTTTTTTAAAAATAATTTTATCTGATTTTTCTTCAAATATATTGGTGCCACGTTATTTATCTTCAATCTCATCAATTCTGCTTTCCATTTCCTCAGTACTGTTCCTCTGTCTACTGAGTTGTCTAATTCTGTAATTTTATCGTTAATCTTCTGAATTCCTGATTGCTTTCTTTCTATGGATTGTTGCAGCCTATTAAATTTTTCTTTATGTTCTTGAGTAACCTTTTTAATTTCTTCAGCTACTTTATCTGTGTGTTCTTTGGCTTGTTCTGCATTTTGCCTGATCTCCCTGATCTCTTGAAAGTTCTGTATATTAACCTTTTATATTCTACATCTGGTAATTCCAGGAAAACACCTTCATCTGGACGATTCCTTGATTCTTTGTATTGAGAGATTGTTGAAGTGATCATGGTCTGCTTCTTCATGTGATTTGATATTGACTGCTGTCTCTGAGCCATCTATAAGTTATTTTATTTTATTTTTTACTTTTGCCTACTGTATCCTAGCTTTTTGCTTTGTTTTGTTTTGATATGCCCAAATAGGCTGCTTGAGTGAGCTCGCTTGATCATTTGCAACTTTCAAGATTTAACATCCTGTCACCAGATGGCTAGAGCTCTTACCAGGTATATGAGCCTAGGAGTCCATTCACTTTTCTTGTATAATTCAGCTCAGGTGTCTAGGTAGCTGGTCATCAATTGTAGGTCATCAAGTCCTATAGTCTAGATGGGGAGGGGTTATTGTTGTAGACACAGGTATCTGGTTGCAGCAGGGGGTCACACTCTGAACAAAGGCAGGGGGCTGACAACCATCTCCCAAGTGTCTGTGAGGAAAGTGCACCCCTTTTTTCTATAGTGCACAGACAGGTGGGTTCTGCAGTCAGACCACAGGCACCCTATGCTTTTGTTTGTAAGGACTGGGAGGCACCTGTTATCCTTGGACCCCTGTCGTGGGTGTCTAGATGATGTGCGCGGAGCCACCAGTTCTCAGGCCCCCAGTGTAGGGAGGTTAAGGACCCTGTTTAATAGGCAGAGCAGTGTCAAACATGAAAAACGCACCTCTCCACCACAAGGTGACACAGTTGAAGTTGGATACCCAGCACATACACCATTGCAGTAAGAAGGACCTAATCTCCCGAAATGGGCCTACACAGGTCCATGCAGGGGTGAGAGGTATTCAAAGTCCGTGGACCATTTGTGCCTGGAAAGGAGCTTCTTCTGTCCTGAGCTTCCCAGCTTAGTGGAGCTGGCAGATTATCTTTTCCCCCAATTGTTAATATATTCCTTCTCCAAGGTCGGGAGAACGGCTCAGGCTGCACAGCAACACCTATCTCAGGTGCAGGGAAATCTACAGCTACTGAAGCCGTCTTGGGGGCTGAGCGCACAGTAAAATGAATGCAAGTACTTAGCTTTTGCCAACAGCACTGCTCTTCTCTGGTTCCGGAGTTGTGAGTAGACTGTGTGACTTGCTGTCTCCCCCTGAGGAAACTGCATCCTGAATGCTACTGCCAGCCCTGCCACTGTCCCTCCAGGGGACTGTGTCCAAGGGGTGCCATTTCTCACCAAGTCAGGTCCGGCAACTGCTCACCACTTCTGAACCGTGTCTCCCTCCCCCTGCCACTCAGTCTGATTTCCTAACTTTGCCTTTGATGTTCAGGGCCCTTATCTTGTCATGTATAAAATTGTTCCACTTGTTTTTTCAGGTCTTTTTTTTTTTTTTTTTTTGGTTTTTGTTGTAAGAGGAATCACTGGAAGTGTCTGACTACTGTGCAATCTTGACTCCACCTCTCTCTATCTTCTTTTGATGCTCTCTGCATCATTTAATATTTTCCCTGTAAAATCCTTCAATATTGCAACAAAAGGCTTGAATTTTTTCTTCAGTTCTTTCAGTTTGAGAAATGCCGAGCATGTGCTTCCCTTTTGATTTTCTAACTCCTGGTCTTTGCACATTTCATGACAATATTTTACTTTGTC
The DNA here is from genome assembly GCF_030014295.1 of Loxodonta africana. Classification (NCBI taxonomy): domain Eukaryota; kingdom Metazoa; phylum Chordata; class Mammalia; order Proboscidea; family Elephantidae; genus Loxodonta; species Loxodonta africana. Next base: position 2,207,400 of record NW_026975124.1, read on the forward strand.
TTCTTGAGGTGCCCTTTGAAATCTTCTGTTCATCTCTTTTACTTCATCATTTTCTTTTTGCTTTAGCTACTGTACATTCAAGAGCAAATTTCAGAGTCTTTTCTGACATCCATTTTGGTCTTCTTTTTTTCTTTACTGTCTTTTTAATGACCTCTTGCTTTCTTTTTTTTTCTGACAGATATACATATATATTTTATTTTATATCTTTATTGTCATACTTTAGATGAAGGTTTACAGAACAAACTAGGTTCCCATTAAACAATTAGTACACATATTGTTTTGTGACACTAATTACCAACCCCACAATATGTCAACACTCTCCCCTTCTTGACCCTGGGTTCCCTATGACCAGCTTTTCTGTCCCCTCCTGCCTTCTAGCCCTTGCCCCTGGGCTGGTGTGCCCCTTTAGTTTTGCTTTATGGGTCTGTCTAATCTTTGTCTGAAGGGTGAACCTCAGGAGTGACTTCATTACTGAGCTAAAAGTGTGTCCAGGGGACATACTCAGCATTTCTCCAGTCTCTGTCAGGCGAGTAATCTGGTCTTTGTTGTGAGTTAGAATTTTGTTCTACATTTTTTCTCCAGCTCTCAGACCCTCTATTGTGATCCCTGTCAGAGCAATGACCTCTTACTTTCTTCAAGTATGATGTCCTTGATGTCATTCCACAACTCATCTGGCCTTCAATCATTAGCCTTCAATTCATCAAATCTATTTTTGAGATAGTCTCTAAATTCAGGTGAGATATAATCAAGGTTGTACTTTGGCTCTCGTAGACTTGCATATGAGAAACTGATGGTCTGTTCCACAGTCAGCCCCTGGTCTTGTTCTGACTGATGATATTGAGCTTTTCCATTGTCTCTTTCCACAGATGTAGACATTTGATTCCTGTATATTCCATCTGGGGAAGCCCATGTGTATACTCACCATTTAAGTTGTTGAAAAAAGGTATTCGCAATGAAGAAGTCATTGGTCTTGCAAAATTCTATCATGCTGTCTCCAAAGCCAGATTTTCCAACTACTGTTCCTTCTTCTTTGTTTCCAACTTTCACATTGCAATCATCAGTAATTATCAGTGCATCTTGATTGCATGTCTGATCAATTTCAGACTGCAGAAGTTGGTAAAAATCTTCAGTTTCTTCATCTTTGGCATTAGCAGTTGGTGCATAAATTTGAATAATAGTCGTATTAACTGCTTGTCATAGATTCAAATGTGTCCCTAAAAAATATCTGTCAACTTGGGTAGGCCATGATTCCCGGTATTGTATGATTGTCTACCATTTAGTCATCTAATGTGATTTCCCTATGTGGTGTAAATCCTATCACAATGATGTGATGAGATGGATTAGTCACAGTTATGTTGATGAGATCTATAAGATTAAAAAAAAGATTAGATAGTGTTTTAAGCTAATACCTTTTGAGGTATAAAAGAGATAAGCAAGCAGAGAGTTATGAGGACCTCATAACACCAAGAAAGCATCCCCAGTAGCAGAGCATGTCCTTCGGACCCAGGGTCCCTGCACCTGAGAAGCCCCTTGACCAGGAGAAGATTGATGATGGAGACCTTCCCACAGAGCTGACAGAGAAAGTTTCCTCTGGAGCTGACACCCTGAATTTTGAATTCTAGCCTACTAGACTGTGAGAAAATAAATTTCTCTTTGTTAAAGCCACCCATTTGTGGTATTTCTGTTATAGCATCACTATATGACTAAGACACTGGTCTTCCTTGTAGGCATATGGATATTATCCTATCACTGACAGCACTGTACTTCAGGATAGATCTTGAAATGTTCTTTTTGATGATGAACTCTGTTTGATTTGGCACAGTCGTCCATAAAAAAAAAAGTCCATATGATTGTCCAATTCAAAATGGTGAATATCAGTCCATTTCAGCTCACTAATGCCTAAGATATTGATGTTTATGTGTTGCATTTCATTTTTTAATGATTTCTAATTTTCCTAGATTCATACTTCATACATTCTATGTTTCTATTATTAATGGATGTTTGCAGCCGTTTCTTCTCATTTTGTGTCATGCCACATCAGCAAATGAAGGTCTCGAAAGCTTGATTCCATGCATGTCATTGAGGTCAACTCTACTTTGAGGAGTGTGTGCGGTTTTGTTCTTCTGTAACTTGTATCTTTTAAAATAAATCTTATAAAGCTTTTGTTTAATTAAATGGTTTTGAAAATTCATCTAAAATCATTGCTAAGCTTTCTGTTACAATTCATCAATTGCATTTAATTTCTATTAGGTTTTCTGCTTAGACTATTGTGTAACCTTCAATAATAATTTTTATATCAATTCACAACCATTATAATTTCTTTTTCTTTTTTGGGGGGGTGTTTAAATCTGAAATATAATTATGAATAGAAGCATTAATAGCAGATATTATTTTCTCGTTTCTTCTGTTAAATAAAGGTTTAAACTTAAAACTGTTGGATGATCTGTTTCATCTACAAAACTCCACCTTTTTTTTTAAGAAATAAACTATTAGTCTTATTTTGTTTATTTATTTTATATATATAGCTATATACATCTTTCTTTACTCTTTAGTTCTTTTTAAGATTTTTTATTGTATTCATGTACTGAAGTTTCACTACATTATATCTTGATTCAGATTTATTTTTACTTTGCCCTCTTGGGATATCTTTGCCTTCCCTAATCTAAGGATTGATATGTTTCATTGTTTTTAGTCACTAGTTCCCCAAATGTTTTTTCCTATATTTTTGAAGGGATAGAATTCCTCCACGTTTTGTGAATATATGTACATCATATTTACAATCACGTTTTCAAAATGATTTTGCCCATGAGGTAGCTAATATTTTCCTAAATTAAAGAAGTGGGGAAAACAGCACAATACAGAAATAATGAATGCCACATCAGATCAGTTATTTGATGCCATGTCTTATGACTGCCAATGGAACATATTGTTTTTTATCCATGTCTCCGTTTATGTGCTAGTATCCTGTCCTGTGAACTCATTTCAAGGGCTGTGTGCCTGACCCGGAAGCAGCTTTAAGCATTTTCCCCAGGTCTAAATAGAAGAGGATGTTTTTTCTTCTGTAAAAAGAAATCCAAATAGGGTTTTTTTTTTTGTCCCTTTTATTTTTATTTTATCCATTGAAAGAGAAATAAATATTTATTTGTAGTCTATTTACACAACTTTTTCACCTGTCTTTATTTTTAATTTTCCCCCATAATTTTGTGATATGGGTATTAGCATTTATTACATTATACACAAAAAGAAAGGAAAAGAATAAAAAATTCTGATGATAATTTCAGAGAAGAAACAAAAGTGGGAGAAACAAGCCTTAAATCTGGACCATGACCATACATGGAAGGTAAAACTTTTATTCACCACCTTCGCTGGGTGACACCTAAAATATTTCAGGATTTGTGTCAGGATTAAATTGTAGTTTATACTTCTCACAACCTCTTAAGGTTGATATCACCACTGACATTTTATAGATGATAAAATTGATATGAGGAGATTTTAAGTAGTTTTCCCTAAATGTCCAGCTTAATTATATATGTATATAAAACCTTTTAAAATACATACCCTGTAAACCAAACCCATTGCCATAGAGTTGATTCCAACTCACAGCTACCCTATATTATCTCTCAACTATTTGGAACTGGTGAATCTAAAGGGTGGTACACTTTTTAATGACATAGAACAGAAAGAGAGAGAGAAAGGAAAGAAGTAAAGGAAGGGAGGGAGGGAGGAAGAGAAAGAGAGAGGGAGGAAGGACGGAAGGAAGGTAGGAAGAAAGAAAAGAAAGTTATTAAAATAGAAATTCTCTGTATATAGTAGAGGATCAACAATATATATAAAAGAATTTTTATTCCCAGATGAAATTGTTTTAGTGTTAAAAATTTATTCATTTTAGCAAATTCTTGTGTTTATATTTCGTCATATGTCCTGACTCTAACATATTCTCATTCAACAGTGAGTTATTCTAAAAGAAATGAATGATAGAAGAAGACATATACACTATCACAGAAAAATGGCTTCTCAGAGCCTCCTAATGAACTCCAATTAAAGTATTGCTCCCAATTCAAAAGTATCTGTTCTTAGGAGATTTTGCTTACAAAGAAACACCCATGTTGTCTCCTTAGTAAGTCAGGGTGTACATATTATGTAAAGGAATATCCTCCAATGGCTTCCAAGTTTGAAATAAATTACATATCATCATGACATGTATTGCCTTGCATTGTTGTTGTTGTTAGTTCCCTCAAGTCAGTTCCAAGTCATAGTGGCACTATGTACAACAGAATGAAACACTGCCAGGTCCTGTGTCTTCTTAGGTCTTCCTTATTCATTGTCCAGCTTTCACGTGCATATGAGGCAATTGAAAACACCGTGGCTTGGATCAGGGACACTTTAGTCTTCAAGGTGACATCTTTGCTTTTTAATGCTTTAAAAATTTCTTTTGCAGCAGATTTTCCCAATGCAATGCATCATTTAATTTCTTGACTGATGTTTCCATGGGTGTTGATTGTGGATCCAAGTAAAATGAAATCCTTGACAATTTCAATCTTTTCTCCATTTGTCATGATGTTGCTTATTGCTCCACTGATGAGAATTTTTGTTTTCTTTATGTTGAGGTGTAATTCATACCTAAGTCTTTACAGTCTTTGGTCTTTCTCAGAAGTGCTTCAAGTCCTGTTCACGTTCAGCAAGCAAGGCTGTGCCATCCGCATATCATAGGATGTTAATGAGTCTTCTTCCAATCATGATGCTCTGTTCTTCATATAGTTCAGTTTGTTGGACTATGTGGACTGCATACAGATTGAATAATTATAGTGAAAGGATGATGCACACCTTTCCTGACTTTAAACCATGAAGTAGCCCATTGTTCTGTTTGAATGACTGCCTCTTGATCTATGCAGAGGTTCCCCATGAGCACAATTAAGTGTTCTGGAATTCCCATTTTTTGTGATGTTATCCATAATTTATTATGATTCACAGAGTCAAATTCCTTTGCATAGTCAATAGAACACAGGTAAACATCTTTCTGATATTCTCTGCTTTCAGCCAGGATCCATCTGACATCAACAATGACATACCTATTCCCACATCCTCTCAAATCCAGCTTGAATTTCTGACAGTTTCTGTCAATGCACTGCTGCAGCCACTGTTGAATGATCTTCAGCAAAAATTCACTTGCATGTGATACTGATGATAATTTCTACATTAGGTTGTTTTGGAATAGGCATACGTATGGATCTCTTCCAGTCAGTTGGCCAGGTAGCTGTATTCCAAATTTCTTGGCATAGACATATGAGCACTTCCAGTATTGCATTTGTTTGTTGAAACATCTCTATTAGTATTCCATCAATTCCTGGAGCCTTGTTTTTCTCTAATGCCTTCAGTACTGCTTGGACCTCTTCCTTCAATACCATTGCTTCCTGATCATATGCTGCCTCCTGAAATGGTTGAACATCTACCAATTCTTTTTGGTGTAGTGACTCAGTGTATTCCTTCCATCTTCTTTTGCTACATTCTGAGTTGTTCAATATTTTCTCTGTAGAATGCTTCACTATTGCAACTTGAGGCTTGAATTTTTTCTTTGGCTCTTTCAGCTTGAGAAATGCTGAGGGTATTCTTCCCTTTCGATTTCTAACTCCAGATCTTTGTATATGTCATTATAATACTTTGCTTTGTCTTCCATAGCTGCTCTTTGAAATCTTCTGTTTAACTCTTTTACTTCATCATTTCTTCTGTTCTTTTTAGCTACTATATGTTCAAGAGCACATTTCAGAGTCATAAATCTTATGACATCCATTTTGATCTTTTCTTTCTTCCCCTTTTCATGACCTCTTGTTTTCTTTGTATGTCTGATGTCCTTGATGTCACTCCACTACTCATCTGGTCTTTGGTCATTAGTGTTCAACATGTCAAATCTATTCTTGAGATGGTCTCTAAATTCAGGTGGGATATACTCAAGGTCATACTTTCGCTCTCATACACTTGTTCTGATTTTCTTCGGCTTCAACTGGAACTTGCATATGTGTAGTTGACTGTTCTGTAGTTGGTCCCGGCCATGTTCTGACTGATGGTATTGAGCTTTTCCATCATCTCTTTCCACACAGGTAGTCAGTTTGATTCCTGTATATTCCATCCAGTGAGGCCCACACTTATAAAAAAAAAAAAACAAAATACTTGCTGTTTATGTTGTGGAAAAAGTTATTTGCAATGAAGAAGTCGTTTGTCTTGCAAAATTCTATCATGTGATCTCTGGTATCATTTCTATCACCAAGGCCATATTTTCAACTACTGATCCTTCTTTGTTTCCAATTTCTCATTCCAATAACCAGTAGTTATCAATGCATCCTGATTGCACATTCCATTAATTTCAGACTGTAGAAGTTGGTAAAAATCTTCAATTTCTTCATCTTTGTCCATAGTGGTTGGTGTGTAAATTTGAATAGATTGTATTAACTGGTATTCCTTGTAGGTGTATGAATATTATTCTATCACTGGCAGTGTTGTACTCCTGGATAGATCTTGAAATGCTCTTTTCAGTGATTAGTGCACACCTATATTCATTGCAGCACTGTTTACAAAAGCAAAAAGATGGAAACAACCAAGATGCCCGTCAACAGATGAGTGGACAAACAGATTATGGTATATTCACATAATGGAATATTACACAGTGATAAAGAACAACGATGAATCCATGAAACATCTCATAACATGGAGGAATCTGGAAGGCTTTATACTGAGGGAAATTAGTCACAGACGGACAAATATTGTATTTGACCATTTTTATAAGAACTCAAGAAAAGATTTAAACACAGTAGAAAACACTCTTCGATGGATGCCAGTGTGGGAAGGGATGGAGAGGGTTTTCACTAATTAGATAGTAGATAGAATTATTTTAGGTGAAGGGAAGGACAACACACAATGCAGGGGAAGTCAGCACAACAGGACTTATCCAAAAGCTAAGAAGTTTCCAGGATACAACCAAACATTTTGAGGGACAGAGTAGCAGGGCGGAGGTCTGGGGACCATGGTTTCAGTGAACATCTAGGTCAATTGGCATAACAAAGCATATTAAGAAAACGTTGTGCATCTCACTTTGTTGAGTGGCGTCTGGGGTCTTAAAAGCTAGCAAACTGCCATGTGAGATGCATCAATTGCTCTCAACCCATCTGGAGCAAAGGAGAATGAAAAACACCGAAGACACAAGGAAAATATTAGCCCAAGAGAAAGAAAGGGCTACATAAAGCAGAGATTCCATCAGCCTGAGACCAGAAGAACCAGATGGTGCCTGGCTACCACCAATTACTGCACTGAAAGGGAACATGGCAGAGAATCCCTGATGAAGCAGAAGAAAAGTGGGATGCAGAACTCAAATTCCAGTAAAAAGACCAGACATAATGGTCTGAGATGGAGGTACCCCAGAGGTCATGACCCCCAGACTGTCTGTCAGCCAAAACTAAAACCCATTCTTGAAACCAACTCTTCAGACAAAGATTAGACTATAGGACATAAAATGATACTGGTGAGGAGTGTGATTCGTAGCTTAAGTAGACACATGAAACTATATGGACAGCTCCTACCTGGAGTCAAGGTGAGGAGGGAGAGGAGAACAGGAGCTGGTTGAATGGACACAGGGAACACAGGTGGAGAGAAGGAGTGTGCTGTCACATTGTAGTGAGAGCAGCTAGGGTCACATAATAATGTGTACATAAATTTTTGTATGAGAAACTGACTTGGATTGTAACTTTTCACTTAAAGCACAATAAAAAAAAGAAAAGAAAATCTAATATAGACTCATAAACAACTTTTATGACCTTCGGGAGATGATGCTTTTCTTCTAAATTTATATCCTAAGATTTGCTAAAGCAGTGCATCTGCTCCCGTTGAGGAGCTGTATTTCTTCCTTGGGTGTTCTGTGCACAATAATGCCAAAGCAAGCTTTCTCGAAGTCAGGTATCATTACCTGGATGTTCTGCTCAGAAATCCACGATGAATTATCATTGCCAATTACTAGCTACACAAAGTTATTTTAATTCACATATATATATATATATCTTCAGTTTCTCTGCTATGCATTCCTTTCTACCCACTCACCCAATTTCCAAAGTTCTAGTTAACCAGAACTTTTACTGGAGCATCTATATGACATGGTCATTGTAGCTGCCGTGACTCTGCTCAAGCTTTCTGCAAAGAAGAAGTGCATTCTGTCACTCTGGTTCCCTGATGCCTGGCTGACACAAAGTATTGCACAGTGGCACCTTCTCTTACTCATTTCTCTTTTTTTGAATTTTTTTTTTTGTATTTAAAACTCAAGTTATATGATGATTAAGTAATAGAAATGTTATAAATTTAAAAAGAAAAAGTATAGAGAGTATAAAGAGATTAAGAATGAGAGCATGAGATGAGACAGTGAAAGATTTCAGGCCCTTCCCACCTCCCTGTCACAGCTGGCAACCCCCAATAATCTTTGGTTTCTATGTACTTGCTTATTTCATATAAGTAAGATCATACAGTAGTTGTTCTTTTGTGACTAACTTTCTTCAATTAGCATGATGTTTTCAAAGCCTAGCAAGAATTTTCAAATTCCAACTATAGCTAACCTCAGTTTCTGCTATCATTCCCAGTTCTCCATCCTTTCTCCAACTAGTGTACCCCCTTTGTCTTTTCTGTTGCTGCCCCATTCTGCCTTTCAGTGGCTGAGCCCTGCTTTCTGCTCCCTCCTTGGTCTCTGTATCCCTCTAACACACTACTGGCAGGTTCCGTCTCTGGATCTTGTCTCTGGAGCTTTCCCTCCATCCAACACACATGACCTAGCTCTATCTCTTTCTGGATCCTGAAGTCTACAGTCCTTCCCACATATTCACAAACATACACAGACCTTTAGGTTGACATAGGCAACCCACCCAGACACAACCAGTCAAGGTGGTTGTGTGCTGTCTATCTGAGGTTTCTGGCACCAGGTTCTCAGATACGGACATCTCTTTCTGCCTCACGCTGAAGGAGTTTCTCTAATGAGGACAAGGGCTTCTATTCCGAGAAAAGCAATTTTAATCCCCTACTGTAGCTTGGTTAAGAAGGGTACAAGAAAGAGGTATACATGTAAGAGTCTTAACTAAATATACGCATTCTTCTCTTAAGTATAACTTCTCCGTAAAACAGCCTTTCAGTAAAAGAGGTTGAAAAGAGGTGAGCATTGCTCTCGTTTGAGTGCTTACACCCCAAATTTACTAAGAAAATCACCCTTATAGAAAACTTCTTTCAATGACGTCACACATTTATTATGAAGTTTCAGGGGAATGAGGTCATTTCTAAGTTCCAAAGGAACAAATTCATTGGAATTCAATAAATGTGGAATTAAAGAAAAACAACTTCTTAAAAAATGAACTACCATAAACAGTCCCACTTTACAATGGAGATTTTGTCTTCCACAGCAGTGCCCCCAAAAGGTGGTGGGTCTCTGGGGAAAAAGAAAGAAAGCATGGGGTCTGCAGAGGTGGAGGATGTGGTGATGGAGAGGCCTCCAGGGGTCCCTATGACCAAAGCTTTGGGGTCACAGGTGAGAATAAGGACCCTGAAAGCTCAACTAAATCTACTCTCTATTCTCAGAGGTGTCTATCCAAGAGGAAAATGCCCAAGAGTCAACAACATCCCAAACAAAAAGTCAAAGCTCCAGGCCCAGGAAGATTCCAAAACAATCTGAGAACCCTTCTCCTTTATCTTCCACCGAGCAGACCTCTCACTCCTCCAGCTACGGGGCTGCCCCAGGAAAGCGATGGGTCAGGTGCGCATATTTCACCCAGGTGCGCACAGTCAAGGGGGTGGCGGTCGCCTGGCAGACCAAAACCTCCTTTGCCCCCGTGGGCAAGATGCCCCAGGTCTTTGACGCCATCGGCTCTGCCACCAGACTGGCCAACACTGAGTCCCTGGTCAGCAACCTGGAGCCCTGGCAGGAGGGGCCCCAGACCTGTACCCAGGAGCCCACTGACCAAGGGGAGGAGCATGGGGAGAGCCCCCGCGCAGCCACCCCGGAGTGGCTGGTGACCCGTGAGCACGGCTTCCGCTGCGTGGCCTGCTGTCACGTGTTCGAGTCCCGGGAGGCCCTGGTTGCACACGCGGCGCATGGTTTGAGCCAGGGCTTCAGCTGCCAGGTCTTCGTTGAAGAGCTGCTGGAGAGGCGGCTGCCAAGCTCAGTCCAGTGCAGGCCCCAACGCTGACACCAGCTGGCCAGGCGTTGCCTGATGGCCGCCAAGAAGAGGGAGGTGAGGGAGAAGAGAGCGGTCTGCAGGCGCCTGGAGGAGCAGCTGGAGAAGCAGAGAGAAGAACTGAAGAGGCTGAGGCACCAGCTGGACAGGCTGCAGAGGCAGGCCAGGCCGCAGAAGGCACAACACCAAGGCCAGAGGAGGAAGCGACTAAAGACCTGCTAGCACCCTGGGACTAGGAGGAGCAGGGTCTTTGGGATGGAAACCTGGGCCCTTCAGGAGAGACCTCCATTCAGGTTCGTTTAACCCAGCTTCCCTGGAAGATCCTACCCTCCTTCCCCTGTGACCACCACCCTTCCACCCCAAGGGCACAAAGAGCTCCAGCCCTAAGGGGGATCTGGATGGAAGAAGCCCCACATAGCTGACCGCAGACACCAGGTCCCCTCAGAGGCTCCACTGGCCCAGGAGAGGACAGGACAGGCCTCATCTTGATGGTGAGATCTTGGGACCCTGAGGATGAGCACAGCATAAGTAGGGAAAGGGAAATGGGATTTCAGTGGGACTTGGGAGGCTAAGGGGGACCCTGTTGAGGTGTGATGGTGAAGGGGGTATCACTGAGTTCTTTGGAGAAGAAGGAATCAGAGAGATGGCAGGGTGTCAGGAAACCTGCCTGCAGGTGAGCAGTGGGCATAAAGCCCTAAACCAAGGACTCTGGGTCCCTTCCCAGCAGCATACAGGCAGAGAAAGAGGTAGGGCTTGGCAGGAGGAGTGGAGGGCCCGGTGAAGGAAAATGAATTCACCCCAGCCATGTCTTCTGGTCTCCTATGGTGAATTTGGGGTTATGATTAGGATGCACTGTTGTTGCCTCATTAGGGGAATGTAACTGGGAGGTGGTGTAGAAAAATCCCCCTGGGTGTTAACCATTTCTGGGTAAGAGTTGATCCAGCGCTTGCAGGGTATTTCTTGTAGAGTATGTCCTCGGGTAAGGGGTAGAGCTTTGGAACTTTTTCTTCTCCTTTAAATAAAGCTGTACATTCTGGTTTTTGACACGTCAATAAATCTTGTTAATTTTTTTTTTTTTTTCCTGTGGTCAAATCTGACCTGTCCCGAGGTCAAAGAACTGGAAGAAAAAGGCCGTCTGAGATGAAAGAAGCAAAAGAGAGGAGAGACTTCTGAACCTGGGGAGAACAGCGAGAACACATTTGACCAGAGGTATGGATGGGAAGAGGCAAATTCAGGCCCAGACTCAACAGTGGACAAAAAAGACCAAGTCTCAGTCACAACATCAAATCCCAGGTGTGGGGAAGCCCTGGACATGACAGGGATGCATCTATCTCTCTGGGAGATGAGACCACAGAGGGCAGAGGAAAGGAGGGCAGGGCCTCTAGGATGGGCACCTCCATCCACAGTCTGTCCTGTGTGTATGCCTCAGAGTGACAGAGACAGCTCCTGTGAGGGAGAGGGTCACAGGCAGAGAAGAGCCATGGTGTTCAGGCCAGGTAAATTCTGCAGTCTCCTAAGGATCCAAAACGAAAAATCAGAGATTCTTAGAGGTACCAGAGTGGGAGGGGTTGGCATTCCCAGGGTGGGGAGAGGCTGGCTGGGGAGGTAATGCTTTCTGAAGTCTTTTCATCAACATCTTTCTTCTTAAAAGCTACCTTCCCAGTTGATGTCCTCTATGCTCTCGGCTCAGACCTGAAAAGGGCCTCGAATGCACAAAGGCGGGTTATACAGTGGGTCAAGACTGGGAGGAGGTGGTACCAGCACATCCAGGAAAGAGAATTTTCTGGAGCGTCATGAGTTACCTAGTGAATCGCACATGGTGTCCAGCCTTCTACATTTAGCTGTAGACATGTGCTTGCAAACATTGTTGAGGGGTAACTCTACTGACTTCCCAAAATTATTTTTGGTCATTTCCAGTTATAGAGACCAGAAGAGCTCACTGGTTCCAAGAACAAGAAATCCACTGGATCTGATTATTACTGTCTGTGGTGTGCTCTCCTTCCAGTGATTAAAATCTTTTGTCTGTCATTATAGAAAATTTTCACCTATTTAAAATATCTAACGAAACACATTAAAATATACATGTATCTATGATGTTTATCAATTTCGAAAGTTCTGAAATTGTTTTTTTATTACATTTGCAAGATTACAGATTTGTATGACAAAAAAATTTATGTCAGGGTCCCACCCTCATATGTAATTTGCTCCCGCTCCCACAAGGTATCCAATGTTAATAGACACATGTGTGTCCTTCCCTACATTTCTCTGCAGGGACACATATACACAGTCACAGGTACACAAGTACATCTGCTGGGGTGTTTGCTTTTATGGAAACTTGGTCTCACTGTACCCACATTGCTCTCGCCCCTTCTTTCACTTGACATTCTACCTTGATTCTCTGTAAGTCATTAGATATGGCACTGACACTATATTTTTGGGTCTTTAACTTACATGAAAAATTTAAACACGTGGTATCAACTCAGTACACTTTATCTGGACTTATGCATGTTGTTGTTAGAAGCTATCAAGTCAGTTCTGACCCACAGTGACCCTAGGCACCACAGAACAAAACTCGGCCCGGTCATTGCAATCCCAATAATAGTTGCTATATTTGAGCACACTGTTGCAGCCACTGTATCAATCTCATTGAGGGTCTTCCTCTTTTTCTCTGGACCTCTGCTTTACCAAGCATGGTATCCTTTTCCAGGGACTGGTCCTTCTTGATAACATGTCCAAAGCCATCCTTACTTCTAAGGAATATTCTGGCCTTCTCTGTACAAGACAGATTTATTCATCCATATATAACACCACTAAAATGGAAACATTATCATCCATGCTTTTTAAGTCCACTTTTCCTGGATGTTCTAGCTCTCCTCCCCCTGTTCCTACCCACAAGTGAATCCAAGGTAATTCGGGTTAACAATGTGGTAAGTAGTCTCTCTTATCCTTGCTTAAACAAGCACACACAGACTTACATGTATCCTCATCTTCTCATTTATACACACACATAAACATCAACAGGTATTCAAGCATATTCAAAAAATTGATATTGTTTAACCCAGATGTGCTCATTTTATATACACTTCTCTGCACCTTGTTTCAGTAATACTTCCATGATACTTCATAGAGATTTCTCCCACTCAACTACTACAACTCTTTTTCATTCTAATGACTCCCTGTTTTATTGAGGATGTAGCTTTACCATAAGTTATCTATCATTCCACCATCAATGGACAAAGTTTCCTCATATTAATAATAACTATCCTTTCTATACTATAGGATTTGTTTCTGTGGAATAGACTCCACAGAGTGAGATTTCCAATTCAAAGAATATTAAAAGTACAGAGCCATGGCCATGTCTTTCCCCTAAAAAAAAATTCCCCTAGAGGCTGCCATAATGCACCTCTCCAGCCACGTCTCAGGGTATCCTTCTCCCCACAGCCCAGCCAGCCATAGGTGGTGCTGATTTTCAAATTGTGCCAGTTTCACTGGCAGTTTGATATTTTCTTAACTTGGACTATGTTTACTGGGCATGTGGATTTACTCTGAATGAACTGTTTGAATTCACTGCTCATTGTTCAAGTGATTAACTTTTATCCTTCTGTGTAAAATGGAAATTGTTATTAAGCCTTGTCATCTCCATTTCACATGATTTTCCAAATCTATCATTTGTGTATCACATTTTTGCAAGCTTTGTCCCCCAGAACGATCACTTGAGTCAGCACCATTTATTAAATAAATATAATTTTCTTGAAATGCTACCTTTGTAAGTTATTGTGACTTCTTAACAGATTTTCTGTTTCATTGGTCGACTTGTCAGTTTCTATGCTATATAATATCAATTTGTTCTGTTACCCGAAGAGGTAGACACCTGTTACTATCCTGCTTTTTCATGTTTTACTTTGGTAAAACCGCCCTCGTTTTGCAGCGATTAAGTGCCCAACTGCTAATCCAAAGAAAGTTTGGCAGGTGGAACCCACCAGGTGGCTCCAAGGGAGAAAGACCTGGTGTTCTGCTCCCGTAATGATTACAACCTAGAAAACCCTATGGGGCAGTCAGATGGGATCGCTTTGAGTCAAAAATCGCCTCCAAGTCTCGTAACAACAGGAATATTCTTTGTTATCTATTCTTTTATCTACTGTACTATTTGTAGCATATGATTCCTGTATACAGTTCAAAAACAACTATCTTAATATTCCGGCTAGAAATGCATTCCACTTATATATTAGTTTTAGGGACCTCCATTTAATTGACAAGACGTTCCATTTGAAAATATGGCATATTTTTGCATATATTCAGGTTTCATTTTATGTACTTTAATACATTGTTTTCCCTCATAGAGGTCCTTTACTGCTCTGGTTAAAACAATGTTTTGCTAAATATTTTACACTTTTGGACACAGTGTGATACAGTCAAGTAGTAGGGGAAAGAGAAGGGTCTGCCCTTCCCACCCTTGCCAATTTTAGACCCTTATTCTATACTGGAGAGAAACCATTGATTTTGATGCATTTGTCTTTTATGCAGGTATGTAATTATATCATCATTATTTTAAATATCTCTTTTAATACTTGTACTAGTTATTTAAATTTTCTAGTTTATTCCTTCACCTAAAAACTATGTTGAGTGATAGCAAAATTTTTGTCTAGTTCCAAATTTATCGGAATGGGTTTAATATTTTTCCATTTATCTCACACCTGATAAGTTTGGGGATAATTTGTTATGCACCAATAGATAACTAATACTCTGAGCTACTGACCTTTATGGTAATCTACACACAACTTGTTTCTGACAGTTAAGTACTTCCACCTGGCCTCTGTTCAGCTGGGATACCATGATTTACATTGCTACTAGGCTGCCCAGCCTCCACTAAAACCTGAGCCTATAGAGAATTGTTCTTGTTAGCTGTCATCAAGTCCTTTCTAACTCATGACCACCCCATGTGGGAATAGTAGAAGTGTTCAATAGGGTTTTCAAGGCTGTGATCCCTTAAAAGCAGATCGTCAGGACTGTCTTCTGAGGTGCCTTTGGGTAGGTTCAAACCACCAAACTTCCAGCTAGTATAGAACTCTTAACTGTTTGTGGCATCCGGGGACCCCCTGCAAAGGGTACGTATTGGTAAGCTCCATGTTGCTGGTGCTCCCCTCATCTCCGCATTCCTTATTCTTTTGATGAAATGGGTGTCCTTCAGGACCTCCAAGAAATGGTCTTATAGAGGACTAACTCAGACATGCTCACATATTGGAGGCTTTTATTTCTTCTTCCAACACCCGACACAGTAGGTCCGGCATTTCAATTTCATAGAATTTGGGCCATTGCCTTTTCTAAGCTTCCAAAAGCAATCCCACAGCATATTAAACCCATTTCCAGAACCCTTGCTACGGCAATAAATCCTTGTCAACAAACTCCCCTTGACTCAGCACCTTCAGCACTCGTCCCTCAGCACACCCCCGTCCTGCTCACACAAGGCAGCCAGGTCTTGCAGCTCCTGCAGTGTACACTCCCTCCCCCCCTTACCACAACCACCACTTCCCCCGGTGGCTATGCTGGTATCTGACAGCTAAGTATCTGGACAAATGCATGGGACTCTATCTGAGGATTCTGCAAGGGAAACTGTTGAAGGTGGATTGGGGGGGTGGGAAACCAGAACACAGAGTATGAACATTCCAGAGGTTGAAATTAAATGAGCCCAAATCCCAGAGCTGCACATCTGTTGTGGACAGAAACAGCTACGAGAGAAGCCCTCTCTCATATAAATGGGATAGAGGGTCCATAAAGGAGAGAGACGGGCAGGTGGGCAGGTGGACAGGTGGGCAGACACCTGAAACTCTGGCAGAGGAGAATCCTTCTCTCTGACCAGAGTATGGAAGGGCCAACGAGTGTAGAAGAATCTCCAATATATTTTTTTTCTCTCTCTGCTGTTAACTGGCACCTAGTCAATTCTACCTCAAAGGCTGAGACTTTTCAAAAGCAGATAGCCAGGCTTGTCTTTTGAGGTGCTTCTTGACAAGTTCAAACTGCCAGCCTTTTGGCTGGTTGTCCAGTGCTTTGGCCCCATAGGAAGAACCAGTCACTTATGTGAACGACAGAATGAAGAGATTAAAACCCCAGCATTCCTGCCAGTGGGCCAGGAAAGCACTCCTTCAGAACTCAGACAGCAGCAGAGAAATAAAGAGAGGAGACTGTGCAAGAAAGAGATTCTGCAGACTTGCCATGAACTCCTGGTTCACCCCCCAGATGCATCTGCATTGCCCTGACCCTAAGAAGCATTATCAAATCCTTTAAGAGGCGCCCTATGGGTTAGAACGCCATCAAGGTTCCAGACTGAGTGGCGTTCACATAGATTAGATCTGAATACAGCTGCAAAGCCTTCAAAAATTGAACTAACATTTGAACCATAGAATACAGAAGATGGGACAGAACTTGGAGCCTGAACATAACTGGGTCAATAGACTGCTAAAAACAAAAAAGAAAAAAATTCTCATAAAATTAAGCCAGACTTACAGTCTTGAAATCATAAGACACAGATTTCAAAATGCTATTCTAATCATTCTCCAAGAAATAACAGGGACACTTTTTTAAATAAATGGAAAGATAATAGGTGCTATTTGCAAAGGAAAATTTTACATGGTAAAAATACATGGTACAAATAAAATTCATTTGATAGTTTCAACAGCAGAATGGTGATGATGGAGAAAAAAATAGATGAGTTTAAAATATTTACTCTGAAAAGAGAGAAAAAATATGGAAAAAAAATGAACAGAGCCTCAAGAATTAGAGAAAAAGTCTGTTTATTTATTAGAACTCCAGAAGAAGTGGAGAAAATGTGTGCTGTAGGAAAACATATTTGATGAAATACTGGGTGAACACTTTCCAAGTTTGATGAAAGACGTGAATTTACAGATTCAGAAGGTCAGCAAACCCCAACAGGTTAATCCTAAAGAACTCTGTGTGAAAATATCATATTTTTATGCAAATATTGTGTTATGTGTTTTTTGCAAATCACACGCTCCCCTCCCCCCAAACCGGCATATTTGCAAGCATGCTGTGCTAGTTTTTTACACCAACATATAAAAAAAATAAATAAAATTAGGCACCATTTCTCATAAGAGTACCCGGAAAGAGGAAGGCTCAGTTGGCAAAAAATATCTATAATGTGTGCATTATTTACACAAAAATACAGTACATCATAATCAACTGCAGAATAACAAAGATCAAGAAAATACCCAGGAAGAAGCTAGAGAGAAAACAATAGATTTCACATGGGAAAAATAATTTCACTGACTCTTTCTTCATTATCAGAAAACCACAGAGGCTGAAATGTTGTGAAAAAACATTTTTTCAACACTGAAAGATCAGAAACATTACCCCAGATTTCTATATCCAATCATTACCTTCAGGAGTAAAGAAAAAATAGTGCCATTCTTAGCGAAGGAAAACTGAGAGAATTCATCGCCACCAGACTTCGCCCAAATGAGATGCTAATGGAAGTGCTTCAGGAGGTAGACTTGGAATTTCAGCCATATTTCAGGAAAGCAGAAAACATGGGAACTATGTGGGTAAATATACTGTGTTAATACTGTAGTCACTGCACAACATGGCGCTGGACATGACTCTTTGGAAAGTTTTTCCAGTCTCTTGGAAACGCTTGGGAACATACACTTGACAGAAAATCATTATTAGAGAATAGAATTAATTTTGACAATATCTGAAAGATGTCTGTAGTCAAGTCTTGTGAATAAAATGGAAACTAAATTTTGGGACCCAAAATCAGGTGTGGTAACAAAAAATGAGTCTCAATTCCGATGTGGCCATGAGCTGGCTCTGAAGGCCGGCCTTCCCCAGAGAGGCGTTTCAGGCACATTGGGAGCAATGGCTTGTTGTTCTTGTTGCTAGGTGCCATCAAGTGGATTTCTGAGTCATTGCTGCCCAGAGTGAAGGCAATACTGTCCCAACAGGGTTTCCTGAGTTGTAATCTTAATGGGAGAGGATTGCTAGATCTTTACTCCTTTGAGCGTTTGGGTGGGTTAACCATTGACCTTTCGGTTAGCAGTCAAGCACTTATACTTTGCACCAACAGGACTCCTTGGAATAATGGCAGCACCACAGAATTTGGTACAAACTTCCCCATGGGCCTTCCCTGAGAAGTAACCTCTTTGCTGAAGGACCAAGTTTAGTTTTCATACATAGTCACTCTGTACAAAGTCTCCATAAGAATTAGAGTGCCTCCTTGAATGGACAACATTTTACATGTCCTCCATGAAGAAAATGCCTCAAGGGCAAAGTTTAAGAGTAAACCAAGGCATTTCCCATAACTCCTTACCTGAGAGTGTCTTCGTGAGGATTTCCTAAACACACGGAAAAGAACATAGTAGACACTGCCTTCTTTTTACCTCTTCCCTCCTAAACAAACAGAAACCTTTGCTGAGATGTCAGGTGTCTAGCCCGAAACTACTCTTCTTATCCTGTATGTAAGTTCTGTAATGAGACCAGGACCCAGGCAGTATTTCCCATCTTTCAAAGTTTCGAGGTCCAGTGAAATCCTGTTACAAGTCATTAGATCAGCCCAGGAGCTGGAAGACTGAAATTCCTGGTCCTCTGACAAGTGGGAAGGGCAGAGTGGGATTGGGCAGAGCCTCCTTGACCATCACTTGCCCCAACAGGCTCTGGAGGCTGCTTTATGTTAGAAGTCAAAGGCCCTTCCAGCCCAGTCGCATAAGAGCAGGGGAAGGCTTTTTCCATTGAAAGAAGAAATGGGCTCAGGAGCAGCAGGTTTGAGGCCATTCAGCTTCTGTCAGCTTTGTGGCTTCAGACATCTTGGCCACTGGTCGCCTTCACAACTGGGTCTTTATACCTCTCCAGCTCTCTCTCCCTCCCAGTTTTCTCCCAGTACCATGGGCTGTGGCTTCTGCTAGTTTTAATGATTTCAATGTTTCAGTAGCTCCTCACCCCACTCACAGGAGGCAGGTTTGCAGGGTGTGAGGGACAAACGCATAGTGCTGCTTAGGTTTCCTTCAACAGAAACACTCCTGAGGTGACAAGCTGTCCTGACTGATCTTGAGACCAAGACAGACAGAAACTCAGTGAAAGGGTCATTGGCTTCTGCAAGTGTCAGCACTCTCAGAGACATGTCCCGGGGTCATGCCCAGTTGCAGGAAAAATGAAGTGGCTCTGAACCTCGGTGTGTTGACCGTCCAGTACACAGGACCCGGAAGCCTCAGGAGGATTCTCAGTCTTAGTCTAACCGAGCACTGGGGAAATCCTCACAGGGTGGGAGCAGTGATATTCCTGGGTATCTTTATTCTAAAAATCTCAGAGCAGTTGCTACAGTCTTGTGAGGTGGGAAAAGAGAAAGCTTGGGACCACAGGAGGGTGGCAAAAGAAGGAGGCTCCTATCACTCACTCCCTCTTGGATCTTGTTCAGTTTTTTTTGTTTTTTAATGCAACCTGGGCTCCAGGCAGGCACTTATTGCTAAAGTTGTATTTCTCTGTTTTAATTTATGATATCTAAGTCAAATCTGGAGTCTTGAGCTCATTTTGATAATTCGTCTTTAGTCTGTGCAGACAAGAGTCCACTCACACCCATGATGAAAGCAAAGGAAATAAATTCCCTAGCCTAGACCAGGGCGGGCTCTCTTGCTCCTCAAACTAAGAGTACCACACTTGGGGAGCTCTCCTAGGGCAGTGCAGGCGGCGAGTCCAGTCTGGGGCCCTGGGAAGGGGACAGGGTGGGTGCCAGGCAGTGTGGCCTCTGTGGCTTCACCTTCTCCTCCAGGCAGTGCATCTCGAAGGCCTCCACGTTTGGATCCTGACGCTAACCACAAGTTCTCACCCTTCTGTGTCCACTGTCTGGACCCAAGTCCCCATATGCCTCCTCTGCCCTCCTATCTCATCATATGCGCTGTCATCATGCTCCGGTATGTACCCTGGGTCTCGCCCTCTATGGCCTTAGGGTCCCTGAGTTCTGTTGGGACCTGCCAGTCTGGGCAGTCTGAGGTGTGGGTGGGGCTGGGTGGGCTGGGACTGTCACAAAAGGCTCCTGAAGCCAGCTCTTTCCTGCTCCCCACCAGCTTGTGGTAGGGCTGCCCAGGACCCCGCACCTCTCCCGGGTGCCCCTCTCTGAGCATCCCTGCTGCCCCCTCCCCTCTTGAGGCGCCTTCTCTTGATGCACAGATGCAACTGGGCACCTCACCGCACTGAACCCGGAGTAGGTTCTCAGCTAGATTAAAGACCTGAACCTGAAATGCACAACCTTAAAACCACTAGAACCAATAACTCATTGTCGTCTAATCCATTCCGACTCATAGGGACCATAAAGGACAGAGTAGAACTGCCCTATAGGGTTCCCAAGGAGCGCCCGGTGGACTTGAACTGCCAACCTTTTAGTTAGCAGCTGTAGCTTTTAACCACTACTCCACAAGGTCTCCTAAAACTGCTAGATAGGTGGGAAATGAAAAAAGGAAAAAAAAGTAAATAAAAAAATTTTAAGAAAAAGAACAATTACAGAATATGTAAAAGAAAAAAAATAACAAAACAAAAAAAAATCACATAATATGAGACTGTAACCTCACATTTTGGAGTCAAGGAGGCTGGGTTGTATCCTTCTTTGCAAATAAGTCTTAGATTAGGGAATTGGTACCAGGAGTAGATACACACTCTCACTTCAGGAAAATGGAAAATCTGGGATTAATTGACCTGGATGAGGTGGAAAACAGTGATAACCACATAATATTTAAAGATGAAATTCTAACAGCCTAAAACATGCAGTGGAAATTTTTCTAAGTAAAATAGCATCAGAAGAGGCCTTTAATCACTACACAAAATGGGTCAGTAGTTCAAGATCTCCCTACAAAGATGGAATCAACTCGATGGCCAACTGGTTGCACTTTTAGGCAGGTTCCAGAAAATATGCAAAAAACAGATCATTTCAATCTTGTACACAGTCAATAAAGAAGAGAAAACTATGAGATGCTTCCCAACTTGTTCCCTAAGGCCACTTTAATATTGATACCAAATTAGAAAAGGAAGGTACAAGGGGAGTTACAGGACAAGCACACTAAGCAATTGAGATGCAAAAACCTACCTAAAATGCTGGCAAAGAAATCCAGCAAGGTATAAAGCAGGTAATACGCCATGATCAAAGGGGTTTATTTAAAGGATGCAAGCTTGAGTGAATATTAAAGATTTAGTAATTCAATTCACCACATGTGTAGGTTAAGGAAGAAAAGACATAGGTTCACCTCAAGAGACGGTGAAAAGGCAGTGATAAAATCCAACCACACTGAGACATAAGAACTCTGAGCAAACACGGAACAGAAAAGGAGTTCCCGAATGTGGAAAACTACAACTAGCATGATAGTTCCTGGTGAAATATGGGACATTCTCTTTAATATTAATTAGCAATAAAATCAGGATGCTTTCTCTCATTATTGCTATTAAATATTTAACACTGGAGTACAAAAAGAAAAACGTATAACTCTTATTATTCATAGATTATAGGAATGTCTCCACAGAAAAATTTAAAAACCATAGAAAAAATTAGAATTAATATTAGTTAATCATAAATACAAAGTAAAAAATAAAGTGAATTTCTATGCAGCAGCATCAAGGCAACTCTGTCATAGCTCTCAGTGAAAGCAGAGGACACTGACAGGGAAACAGCGGGATCCAGGTGGGCTAGACCACGGAGGGGAGAGCACTATTTTACACTGGGCTGGATTTATAAGCACAGGTATGTGTGTTAGTTACCTAGTGCTGCCGTAAGAAAAAAAAAAAAAAAACACAGTTGGGTGGCTTTAGAGAATAAAAATTTATTCTCTCGCAGTTCAGGAGGCCACCTGCCTGAATTCAGGGCATGGCTCACGTCTACTTCAGCTTCTAAAAGCTTCCAGCCACCCTTTTTGTTCCTGGTCTTGTAGATGCATCTGCTCCGTTGTCTGTCTTCCTCTCCTACTGAGTGTGTCTGTGTCTATTCTGCTGTTTTTATAACTCAGAAGGGACTAGGTTTAGGACCCACCCTACACTGCTATGGCCTCATTAATATAATTTTAAAATCCCCTATATCCAAATCAGGTCACATTTACAGGTACGGTGGTTAGGATTTCAACATGCCTTTTGGGGTTATACAGTTCAGTCCATAATAGTGCCCTCACCAGATATTCTGGACTGAGAATACTAGCATGAGCAGTTGAGAGTAGTTCTATTTTTTTTTCGCATTAGTTGGTTGTAACTTGTCTCAATGGCCACTCATATGAACTTTGGAGCAGCTTATTATGAAGACCCTGGCCAACCTTTCGTAACCATGTCCATTGTGTGGAAAAACACACAGACTCCCATCACTGAAGCCTTGGGAAATTCATTTATAAGTGTGGAATGGAGTTGGGACCAGAATTGTTTCGTGGCCTTGATAACATGGCATAGCTGTTAGATATCCACATGGAGATGTCAGGTAATAATGCTAACAGCTAACACTTACTGAGTACATGCACTGGTGCCAGGATTCTTGTAAGGGCTTCTCCTTTCATAAGATATTTGTTCTGTATGATAGCCCTATGAGGAATGTATCATTATAACGCACATTTTATACATGAAGAGGCCGATAAAGAGATTTAAGCTGATATTTGAGTATAAGTCTGGACACAGGAGGAGTTGAAATGGCTGGAGGTGTAAATCTCACGACCTCAGCTACAGACGGATGGCTGTGGACACACTGAGGCATTCCAGACAGAGGGTGTCAATAGAGAGAGAGGACTAAACACCGAGCCGTAGGGCACCCTGACGCCTACAAGCTGGCCGGGTGAACCACAGCCAACAAAGCTCTCTGAAGGCCAGTGTGGTTCCTGGAAGGTGGTCTGTCCTTTCTCTAGGCCGAATTTCCCCACTGCCCCTCCCACCCGCACTGGCTTGTCCCCTTCCTAATGGCAGGGACAGTGAGTAACTTTCACCACTGCCCAAGATCCCAAGGTTACAATAACATTGGTATGGAAAGCAGAATGATGGAGTCAGGAAGCCTGGTGGTCACATGCAACCACTTGGAAACAGAAAAGAGCAAATAAAGAAGGGGAGAAGACTGTGAGCCAGAGGGGTAGGAGAAATGAATATTTCCTGAGTGCTAAATAAGGCTGGGCGTCTGCTAGTGGCATGTAGTTCCTCATTTAAACTTCAGAGGGACACAATGGGTGGAATAGACATTGCTATCCACTTTCATCATGCAAACGTTTTATTATCTTTGATTTTAACAGTAACTTCTTATAAAAACAAATGAGAAAATAGAGAAGAGTATAATAAAAGAATACATCTCATCAATTCAGTACTATCATTTTGCCTCAGCAGCTACACATTTTTGTTGTTGATGTAAATATAACACACAACCTTTGCCAAGTGAACGAGTTGTACAGGTGTACACACTATTGACAGGAATTACATTAATCGGCTGTGCAATCCTACCCTTAATCTGTGTGATTTTTCCATCACTGTAAACAGAAACTCAGTTTCCATATGCAATAAAAAAAAAAAATATGCAATAGCACCTCTTTATTCCCTCCCTCCTGCCCCTGGGAACCCCTATAAACTTTCGTCTCTATACATTTGCCTGTTTTTGTAAAAGGCATGCTTTTTAATTTGAAAGTTCATGACAAGCTACAAGGGAGAATTCATGTGGAAGCAGAAGTTATTTGCAATACATACATCCTACTACAAACTTGGTTCTAGAATATACAAAGGATGATTCATAAAAAAAAAAAAGAGAATTCAATAGAAAGACAATACTTGAACGCTCTATAAAAGATTTCTGTATGGCCAACATACATATGGAAAGGGACTACATCAGTTATCAGAGGAATTCTAATAAAAACTCACAATGTGATCCTAACCCTGCACACCAGAATGGCTAAAATAAAAAAAAAAAAATGGAAATACCAACTATTTGGTAGAACACGGAGCAACTGGAATTCTAATCTACTGCTAGTGAAAGTGTAATTTGGTACAACCACTTTAAAAGTGCTTTGGCCATATCTACTAAAGCTGTGAACATCCATATATTCTATGACCCAGCAATTCTACTTCTAGATACATACCCAGTAGAAATGGGTACATATGTTCACCGAAACACATAAGTCTAAGCATCTGCTAAGGAATGAACACCCTCCTTCTGAATGCCTAACTTTTGTTTTTAATTGTTCTTTAGATGAAGGTTTACAGAGCAAAGTAGCTTCTCATTAAACAGTTAGGACATATATTGTTTTAAGACATTGGTTACCAGCTCTAAGACATGTCAACACTCTCTCTTCTTGACCTTGGGTCCCCTATTACCAGCTTTCCTGTCCTCTCCTACCTTCTAGTCCTTGTTCCTGGGCTGGTATGCCCCAGGAGTCTCATTTTGATTTATGGGCCTGTCTAATCTTTGGTTAAGGGTGAACCTCAGGAGTGACTTCATTATTGAGCTAAAAGGATGTCTGGGGGTCATATTCTCAGGGTTTCTCCAGTCTCTGTCAAGCTAGAATTCTGGTTTTTTTTTTTTTTTTCAATTAGGATTTTGTTCTACATTTTTCTCCAGTTCTGTCCTGAATGCCTCACTTAAAAAGCACTATTCTCGTCTGTTCTAAGGTGATGGCCATATATAATGATAAGCTTATAAAGAAAAGTCTAGAGCTTTCTGTGAAATGCAGCAGCAAATCTCTAGAGGCTCATGTTCTTATAGCTTCTGTTCCCTCTGGAGCTTCTCCTTCTGTCTGTCCTCCTGCTGGGTGCACCACATGGAACCAGTTATAAAATTCAACTTCATCTTATAAATTCACAGGAGTCCTACTCACACAAAATTTTTATTGGTGAACAGGTGTGTAGAGGAGGTATAGAAGGGATTTCTATTGCAGCAAAGCAAAACCTTAAAATGAAATGGCTGGGAATGGCGGGCCTCCTTCTTTAAAAATGCTTTTCTACATGGAATATGGAAAATGCAGTTAAGATATGGCTTATGCAAAAAGGCAAAAAGGAGTGCTTGCAGCAATTTGGTAATCATTTAGATCACCTGTAAAAATATTTTCATCCTTTTTCTCATAGCTTGCAGGAAACAAAATTCCAAAAGGATCGCATATTTAAAAGTAAAATATGCCACCATACAAATTTCAGAAGAAACTATGAGAGATTTTGTTTTGCTTTTTGTTGGTAAAAGAGAAAGATTATCTAAAAATCCCAAAGCTGTGAAGGCTCAAACTGGTAAGATACAGATATAGATGTTTGGCATGTGAAAAACTATATGAAGAAAGCAAAAATACAGGCAAAAATCTGAAGAAAAATTCGTAAGCTAAGGATTTGAATAGACATTTCTCCAAAGAAGGTATAGAGATGGTCAATAATCACATGAAAAGAAGCTCAACCTCATTAGTCATTAGGGAAATGCGAATCAAAACCAAAACGCACTATTATTTCAAAACCACTGAGATGGCTCAAATCAACAGGATGGACAACACAAGTGGTGAGGATGTGGAGAAACTGGAACCCTCATACACTGCTGGTGGACATGTAACATGATCCAATCGCTTTGGAAAACAGTTAGGTGCTTGCTCAGAAAGGTAAACATAGAGTTAACATGCAACATAGCAATCCCACTCCTAGGTATGCATCCAGGACAACTAAAGCACGTTCACATAATAACTTACAAGAGAATTTTCATAGCAGAATTATTTCTATATAGCCAAAATGTGGAGAGAATCCCAAAGTCATGAATTGACAGATAAACTGTGGTATACTCGTAAAATGGAATATTACTCAGCCATTAAAAGGCATCAGGTACTAATACATGGCACAATATGGACAAACCTTGAGAACGTTATGCTAAGTGAAAGAAGCCAAACAGAAATGACCGCATGGTGCATCATTCCATTTACATGAAATACCCAGAACAGACAAACCAACACAGACAGGAAGTAGATTAGCAGTTGCTACGTCTTGGAGGAAAGGAGTAATGAGGATGACTACTAATATGTAGGGCGTTTATTTACAGGGTACTGAAAATATCCTGAAGCTAGACAGTGGTGATTGTTGCACAACTCTGTCCATATACTAGAAACCACAGAATTGTGCACATTATAAAAGGCAATGTTATGGCCGGTGAATTATATCTCAATAGAAATATTTGTGACTCCCAAAAGACTAACATTTCAATTAAATATACAGAACCTATAAATCAGTAGGTGAAAACAACCCAATTTTACCATATCTCTCTCCAGCCAAAGTGAAGGGGGTACATTCTATTAATACATCTTATTTTTTTATCTCTTCATTAACAAGTTCTGTTCTCATTATACAAAACTGGTCTCCATTTCTAATCACACATAACTAGTCTCCATTTCCTTACGTCTGTTTTCACTATTGTAACTACATAAACAGAGCACTTCCATGGTTTTTATAAAAACCCACCCACTCATTCAATCAGACATATCATTTTTGGAAGCTTTTTGCGTGCCAGGAACCAGGATACTCTGACCAACACAGCAGACAAGGTCCTGCCGGCATGGGCCTTCTATTTTTGTGGAGCACTCAGATGATAAACCAGCCAAACAGTATGTAATGTTACCTAACATCAGGAGGGAGACGTACAATTTTGGAGGTGTCCCAAGCTGTGTCTCTCTCATGAAGAGTTCCCTCTTTCCTCTGAACCCAGTGGAAAGTAAACACTTTGAAGGAACTGTGAGGTCAGTAAGTGTGAAAAAAGACATTTCATTTCAGTTTCATTTGGTTGGTTTTACCTGCTACGCTGTCAACATTTTTTTAAACACTATCCTGCAGCTGACATCAACCACCCCCCCAAAAAGCAAAAACAAAACCCGATGCCATGGAGTCGATTCCGACTCACAGCGACCCTGTAGGACACAGTAGGGTCTCCAAGGAGTTCCTCGTCTTAGGACACAAATAATGGACACAAATTTTAATTCCTGCTTATGAGAATCTGAAAGTTCACTGTGGATGTGTGAGGGATTCAGTAACACTTGCAAAGATTTCCATGTGGGTGTGGTGCTCAAGTGTGAGCATCGGGGGGAATGGACCCCATGTGCACTTTGCATCCTTCTGGAGATTATGACACAACAAACATTCCCTCCTCATCGTCCTGCATCTTGTAAGAGGACAGAGGGAATTGTTAGGCAGAACCATTTGAAAATGCATGGCAAGAAATTTTATTGAAACATTAAATTCAAAATAAAATCTTCCTATGTTTTTCAACCTTCCCTACCTCATTTCAAAGAGGTAATTGGACTCACAGAGTTAAAGCCCTGAAACTTCGAGACTCTGAAGAGTCTGTTGTAAGAGTCTCAGCTCATTGGAGTAATCACACCGAGTGAACTGGAAACCAAGGGAAGAGTGGGAGTCAGACAGCAGAGACCTACACATTGGGAAGGGGTGAGGCCTGCTTCTTGATAATGCCCTGGGCTAGGTGGCAGCACCTCAAAGGGTAATGCAGGCACACAAGTAGTCAAACCACGTTATGGTGTTCCCAGCCCTGCCAAGGTTCTCATGCTCCATCTGGGAATGGAAGCAGCAGAGACAATGATTCTAGAGAGATCACCCACATAGGCTGAGGTGATGGGTCTGTTAAAGATCTTCAAAACTTGGTCCTTCTTTTGACCCCGGGGTACCCAGAAAATAAACCAACACCAAATATACCCCTACAAAGAAGTAAGGTTAAAATTTTACCCCAATTTTGTAAGCCGAGAGCTCTGAGTTGGAATTCAGTTTATTTAAAGAAATATCAAGTTTTCTTGCACGCATGAATTTGTGCTGATTCACACTTACAATTCATATTATTCATTCATCCATGAAGTCAGCAAACATTTACACTATAACAGCTATATGTGAGACCCTATGGCAGTTGCTCTTGATGATGAAATGACTCAGAGAATTTCCCTCAATGCCTGGTGAGAGAAACAGCCAAGTTAACAGTTGTATCAGTCACGTATTGCTCTGTAACAAATGACCCCAAATTGTAGTGTCTTAAAACAACAACAATTTACCAGCTCACAATTTTTCAAGTTGTCAGTTTGGAGCTCTTCTGATCTGGGCCAGCCTCAGTGGCTCACAACACGGCTTCCTCCTGTGTCTACAATTTGCTTCCAGGTAGCTGGGAGCCAGTTCATAACACCAAGTCAGTGAAACCGCTAGATCCTCCCTCCATTGGTCTTCCATCATCTAGCAGGCTGGCCTGAGGATGTTCCCATGAGTTCTCAGGGTTTAAGAGCAACAAAAGGGAAGTCTCAATGTAAAGTCTTCCAACTCTCTCATTTTATCAGGTTTTCTACCATCCCAATGTCCAAAACAATAATGTCAGCCCCAACTGAGGGATGGAGAAAGACTCCTACTGCTAATGAAAGGCGCTCCAGAGTCTCATAGAAGGCATGGGCACAGACAGCGGATAAATGTGTAAACATTTCTTATATCAACCACAAAAAGTAAATGCAATTGTGTTTTATGCTGTGGTAAAGGGTTTTGCAGGTACAATGGAGTAGGGAGCAAGAAGTGAACAAATCTACCAGGGGGATATTTAGGGAAGTGATGTCTGAACCAAGTTGAGAATATGATTGGATAGTTAAGGGGTGACAAAAGGCCCGGGTCCAGGAAGCCCCATGTCTTCTCCAGAGAGAAGTTTGAGGAGACAGGCTGAAGCCACTGAGGCATTTGAAACATTTGTGACCAGATGCAGATCATCTTTTGTTCTACTGTTTTCCAACCACTCATCCCTATTTATAGTTTGGAGTCATACAAGAGTAGACCCTAGCAATTCCCTGTTGAAAATTTTATTTTCCTCTGAGAAGTCATCACCACCCCAATGTTCTTAATTGCTTCCTCAAATGCTGTCTCCATTTACCAGCTCCTTTTCTATATGGGCTCCAGAGTGAAAGCAGAGCCTGGAAGATGCAGAGGTCATGGACTTTCCCCAAGTCAACTCCTAAACCTCCCATTCTGGCTGACCACAAATTCCTGAGTCTTAGCATTTTATGGTGAGCTCACAAGCCCAATCTGTTCCAATGGGGTCAGTTCTCTTAACCACCATGCTTCACCAGAGAGTAGGCCATCAGATGGGATGGGAGAGAAAATCTTCTAGTCACAGGGAAGAACCTGTGTGAAGCCTCACAGGCTAAGGAGACCTGATAGGTGTTCAGAGCTGACACTGTATGACCAGGGCTGGAGAGACATGGTTCCAAGAGAGTCAAATGAGAAGTTTTGGAGAAATCAACTCCTGGTCACACTGTAACGATTCCATGTACTCTCTCTCCCCACCAAGGGATAGGAACGACATGGAGTGCAGAGAAAAGTTGCAATTCCTTTTTTATATCCAAGCCCCCTTTTCCCAGTCTGGGACTGGCAGTATTCAAGCTCCTACTTGAACAGTTTCATATTTTTCTTTTTGCTGTGTTTCTGTTTAAAGTGGGCCCATGGAACTGAGCAATGTCAGGAATGATGTCACACAGGGTTATGGAAGCCATGCCATTCACGCTGATCTCTTTTGGTGAGGGTGTCGATCTGAGATCCTGTGGGAGAACACCTGGAACTACTCTATCACGGAAATTCCGGACTAAATCGGGGTCCCCAAGTCACCAAACGGTCATGCATCATGAAGAATTGGGAAAAGGGATAAAGATCCTTCAGAACATCATTATGATTGGACATCTTCACCCAGAGAGGATGAAACAGTGATACAGAAGGAAGAGGCATATCTCTAAGACTCTAGATAAGGGTGAGAGGAAAAATTGTCCCAGATTGATGTGTGTTACGGAACAAAGGGTCTGGTTTCCACCAGAAAAGACAGCCATGATAGGACAAGATGAAGGAATTGGGAATGGATAAGGTCATAAGGAGGAGCGTCCTGAGAAAGCATTTCCTGTCATTTGGTGGACAATTAACCAAATTCTTATATCAACAAGAAATGTAGGAATAAGTGAGGGATCAAGCTACAGAATTCATTGGGAGTTTGAGAGCTTTCCAGAACAGATTCAGACGAGGCACTCTGCTGTTTAAGATCTGTACCTGGTGGAAAGGAAGGAAGCCAGTGGACAAGTAGGGCAGAGAGTAGAGGATGGGGCAAAGGGTGGTTAGAGAGAAGCATACTTAATTATTATATTTTCTAATGACATGATATTAATGTACTATGTGAAGAATTAAGAAAATATCTCAGGAGGTTCTGGGAGTGAGAAGTTGAAGGAGCCCAGAGCCCACATCATTGAGGGCAGAAGATGGCTTGCAGACTCCTCCGCTAGATTCAGGAACTCCCCTTCTCCTCCTATGTCTTCTCCCCACATCTCTCGAAGGGCCTAAAAAAAACCCTCACAGCAAAGAGAGCTATAGGATAGAATTTTTTTACATTCCTACTTTTCTTAACCTGAATTTTGTCTAGGATCTTTAATTTGCCACTCCTTTCAGGGCAGTTTTGTTGCCCTCTCCACTACCATTATTTTTGCTGCCCCCTACCACTACTCCAGTGCTGCCCTCCACTGGCCCTATTTCCTTTTGCTTCCTAGGTTTCTAACTGGCCTCTAAAACCCTCTTGAGAGATCCCCTGCTGCAACTTCTGTCACGGAACTTGCACTCCACTCCCAAGACACTTCCATCTCTTTCTTTCTTAACTCGCCAATCCTACCTTCATACTCAGAAAAATACAGACCCTTATGTTGACATATACAACCCACCCACACACTCAGTTGATGTGGTTGTGTCTTGGCTACTGAGAGTTGTACCATCGGACTCTCAAATATGGACATCTCTTTCTGCCTCACAGTGAAAGAGTATTTCTCATAATGACATGGCGAGACCTTTCTGTTCAGGGAAAGGCAATTTTAAAGGAGAAGCTTTAAATTATACATAAATGTACAAATTTTGCTCCAAGTATAATTCCTTGAATACCAGGTCTTCCCTTAATGGCCACATAAACCAGGGACTCCATCAGCCTGAAACCAGAAGAACTAGGTGGTGTGCAGCTACAGTCAATAACTGCCCTGACAGAGGATACTTGCAAGTTATAAAAATGATGGTACCCTCAAATACAGCCCTTATACTGAAAGAAAAGACCAATATGAATGTCAGAGATACTCTGAAACTTGCTCTTGAACGTAAAGTAATGAAAGAAATGATGAAGTAGAAGAGCTGAAGAGAAGATTTCAAAGGGCAGCTTGAGAAGACAAAGTATGATAATGACATGTGCAAAGACTTGGCGTTAGAAAAACAAAAGGGAAGAACATGCTTGGCATCTCTCAAGCTAAAGGAACTGAAGAAAAAATCCAAGCCTCGAGATGCAATAGTGAAGGATTGTACGGGCAAAATATTGAACAACACAGGAAGCATCAAAATAAGATGGAAAGAATACACAGGGTCACTGCACAGACACACACACACACAAAAGCATGGGTCGATGTTCAACCATTTCAGGAGGTAGCATGTCATCAAGAACTGATGGTATTGAAGGAAGAAGTCCAAGCTTCACTGAAGGCATTGGCAAAAAACAAGACTCCAAGAACTGACAGGTACCAATTGAGATGTTTCAACAAACAGATGCAGCACTGGAGGTGCTCAATCGTCTATGCCGAATAATTTAGCCATCCGATTGGAAGAGATCCATGTTTGGGCACATTCCAAAGAAAGTGATTCAACAAAATTCAGAAACTATCAAACAATATCTTTAATATCAAAACCCAGTACAATTTTGCTGAAGATCATTAAAAAGAAGTTGCAACAGGAATTCAAGTCAGATTCAGAAGAGGATATGGAATCAGGAATATCATTACTGATGTCTGATGGATCTGGGCTGAAAGCAGAGAATACCAGAATACCAGAAAGATGTTTCCATGCGTTTTATTGACTATGAAATGGCATTATACTGTGTGAATCATAACAAATTATGGATAACACTTCAAAGACCAGAAATTCTAGAACACTTAAGTTTGCTCATTTGAAACCTGTACATAGACCACGAGGCGGTTTTTCAGAGGGAACAAGGGGCACTATGTGGTTTAAAATCAGGAATAGTTTGTGTCAGGGTTCTATCCTTTCATCACGTTTATTCAATCTGTATGCTGAGCAAATAATCCAAAAAGCTGCACTTTATGAAAAAAAACGTGGCATTAGGTTTAGAGGAAGATTCATTAACAACCTACGATATGCAGATAACACAAACTTGGTGAAAGTGAAGAGGACCTGAAGCACTTAGTGGTGAATATTAAAGACTACAACCTTCAGTATGGGTTGCACCTCAACATAAAGAAAACAAAAATCTTCACAACTGGACCAATAAGCAACATCATGATAAACAGAGAAAAGATGGAAGTTATCAAGGATCTCATTTTATTCAGTTCCCCAGTCCATGCTCATGGAAGCAGCAATCAAGGAATCAAATGATGTATTTCAAATCTGCTGCAAAAGAACTCTTTAAGCTGGTGACAAGCACAGATGTCACTCTGAAGGCTAAGGTGTGCCTGACACAAGCCATGACATTTTCAAACGCCTCATACGTATGTGAAAGCTGGACAATGAATAAGGGAAACCGAAGAAGAAGTGCTGCCTTTGAATTATGGTGTTGGTGAACAATATTGAATATACCATAGACTGCCAGAAGAACAAACAAATCTGTCTTGGAAGAAGTACAGCCAGAATATTCCTTACAAGCACAGATGGTGAGTGTTTGTCTCACATACTTTGGACATGTTATCAGGGGAGACCAGGCCCTGGAGAAGAACATTATGCTTGGTAAAGTAGACAGTGAAAAAGAGGAAGACCCTCAGTGAGATGGATTGACACAGTGGCTGCAACAATGGGCTGTAGCATAATAACAAGTGTGAGGATGGCACAAGACTGGCCAGTGTTTTGTTCTGCTGTATATAGGGTCACGATAAATTAGAACTGACCTGATGACACCTAACAACAACAATACCCTGTTCGGCTCACTGCCTGTCTCTTAGTTTGCTGTACTGTGGTGGTTTGGATGTTGCTATGATGCTGGAAGCTAGGCCACCAGTATTTTAAATACCAACAGGGTTATCCATGGTGGACAGGTTTCAGTGGAGCTTCAAGACTAAGACACACTAGGAAGAAAGACCTGGAGATTTACTTCTGAAAATTGGACAATTAAACCCTTACAGATCACAAGAGAATACCATCCAATTCACTTGCTTTGGACATGTCATCAGGAGAGATTAATCAGTCCTAGAGGAGAATATCATGGTTGGTGAAGAAGAAGGCCAACAAGGCTGTAGGAGACCCTTGGTGACATGGACTGGCACATTAGCCATAATGATGGAATCTAAATTGCTGGCACTTGTGAGGATGACACAGGACCTGGCAACCTTTAGTTCTGTGGTACCTAAGTTCACCATTAGTCGGAGTCACCTCAATGGCAGCTAGCAAAACATTACTGTTTGAGAGGAGAACTGAGATATGAACTTGATACAATATACCAAATATTAAAATGTTCAAAGATCTCATGTTTACTATAAAAGAATAGGAATTGAAAATACAACTTTCAAATCGCTAGAAGGAAAAAGAAAGTAAGAGAAATTTCATCATTCCAATAAAAAAAGAAACAGGAAAAGCAGAATAATAATAATAATAAAGAACAGTGAATATGAAGTATAATATTAGAATTATGTCTAAATGTATGAGTAATAGCAAGAAAAAGGGATTAATACCTAAGGAAAAAACATGTACACTCAGCTTAGACTTGCAAATCCACCCATAT
The DNA here is from genome assembly GCF_030014295.1 of Loxodonta africana. Classification (NCBI taxonomy): domain Eukaryota; kingdom Metazoa; phylum Chordata; class Mammalia; order Proboscidea; family Elephantidae; genus Loxodonta; species Loxodonta africana. Next base: position 2,241,300 of record NW_026975124.1, read on the forward strand.
CTTATCTATAAAAGAAAGTTAAAACATAACGTTAGAAACTTTTAAATTACGTAAATGAAGAAATTTCTACTGTCTAATGACTACATGAACAACCCTCTGCCAGATACTGTTGATACAGAAATGATTAAGAAAAGATTCCTTGCAGTCTGGTGAGAGAAACAGCCCAGTTAACAAATCAGTTATCAATTGCTGTATAACAAATGACCCAAAAATGAAGTGCCTTAAAAGAACAAGCAGTTACTTCGCTCACAGTTTTGCGGGTTGGCAGTTTGGGGTTCTTCTGGTCTGGGGCAGACTCAGCTGCTCTCAGCTGGGCTCCCTCATGTATCTGGAATCAGCCACCATGTCAGCTGGCGGGCAGAGGGCCTGAAATCTTCTCAGCGGGATTCTCTCTCTAATGGTCTCTTGTCATTTATTAGGGTGGCCTGGGCTGTTCCCATGGGTTCTCAGTGTTTGAAGAGCAGCAAGAAGGCAAGGAGCAGCCCTGGTGGTGCAGTGGTTAAGGGCTCAGTTGCTAAAGGAAAGGTAATCAGTTTGTACCCACCAGCTGCTTTGCGGAAGAAAGACATGGCACTTTCCGTCTGTAAAGATTACAGCCTTGGAAACCCTATGGGGCAGTTCTACTATGTCCTTCAGGGTCACTATGAGTTAGAATATACTTGAGAGTGATGGGTTTCGTTTTTGGTAAGAGAGCAAGTCACGATGTGTCTAATTATATTCGGTCTCTGCTTCTATTGGTCTTTGTACTGTCCCAAAGGCCAAAGCAATCATAGATCAGTCCAAATTCAAGGACTGGAGGAAGAATCTTGCTCTTGAGAAAGGGAGCTGTAGGTCATATAATATGTATGGATACATACATATTAGAACATGTGGCCATTTTTGCTATCCATCACAACATGTAAATGCAATCAAGTTTGTCCCTAGTTGTGGCAGAAGCGTTTCTTAAATACAATAGAGTGTGGAGCAGGGTGGGAAATTCTACCAGGTGTAGGGTCGGAAAGGCTTCCACCAGGAAGTGATGCTTGACCTAAATTGTGAAATATGAGTGGATGGTTAGGAGATTTTCTTTTTTTTTATATTTCCAACCACTTGCCCACATTCTACCATCTGTCGTCACACAAAGCGAGCCCTCTGCTCCCATGTTGACATCTTTATTTTTCCTTCAAATCCTCAGGCTCTCCTCTACCTACCAAGCACAACTTCCCAAACTCTGCCTTAAAATGTTTCAACAATTTGCTTCTTCCTTTTCTAACTGCCCCCTGGACAAAAAAGGAGATCAAGCAGAGGACAGTGGACCTTTCCCCAAGGGCTCTCCTAAGCCTCCCAGGCAGGTTGACCACACACGTCCGGAGTCTCCGTGCTTTTCTGTGATGATGTAATCCTACCCTTTTTAGTGGCTCCAAGGGAGAAGCGTGTGGACAGGCCAAGAGGCTTCACAGGGTTGAGAGTCAGGAGGTCAAGAGAGAGTGGCCTAAACACCACCACTGAGTGATGGTACCTCCAGGCAACAGACCAAAAACTCCATTCTGCACGGATGGCTACGAAGGGTGAGTCTTTTGGAAGAGTTTTCTTTTATTTAATCAATAGATATATATTGGGTATCTCCTATGGGTGGGGTTCTGTCTCACTTTCTGGACTGCCAAATATGAGGCAGACCTCATCTTTGTCCCCAAGTTATTTACAACACATTTGGAAGACACAAATTGGAAAATGAGCACCTCCTATGACTCAGTGCTATGATGGAGGATTACTAAAAGATTACTAGGTCCTCTGAATACATAAAGCAGGAGCACAGACTGGGTACCTTGGAGGAGGAACCAGTCAACAGGAAGGGAGAGAACGTCTACTAGTCAGAGCGAACAGCCTGTGTGAAGCCTAAGTGGCAAAGGAGGCCTGAGAGGTGTTCAGAGTGGACATTGTGTTTCTAGGGCTGGAGAGATTTGATTCAGGGCCAGAGAAGAGGTTTGGGAGAAATAGCGACTCATTATACTCTTCTATTTCCTCAACTCACAGTTTCCTTCCTCTTAGATGTTGACTTCTTTAAGTGAACATTTCAATTCATTTTTAAGATATAATTTCCCTCCTCCCAGCCTCCTAGCCTCTCCCACAACAGTTGCCATATTTTTTCCAAGTGCAGTGTTTAGATTCAAACTGGGCCCTTGGAACTGAGCGATGTCAGCAATGATGTCACACAAGAGTTACTGGAAACCTTGGTGCTCACTCAGATCCCAACTGCTCTTTGGAGAGGTTGTGGGTCTGAGGTCTCCTGTGGGAGAGCGACTTTGGATACCAAATTACAAACGGTTCTGCCTACATCACGGTCCCCAACTTGTGAGAGTTTGGGACATCATCTCTACGTGGGAGGAGGAGAAACATCTTGCCAGTGACCATCCTTCGTGGTTCATCTTCACCCAGCCAGAATGGAGCGGCAATACGTGAGGAAGAGGACTTTCTCTAAGGCCCGAGGTAAGGGTGGGAGGAAAATTCAGTCTGTGCGATGGGTGCTGGGCAGCAAGGGATTTGATTCACCCCAGAAACAAGGACCACAAGGGATCACCGAGGCTTTCATCTGAAAAAACTTCCTGTCAATTAGTAAACAGTAAGAAATTATAGTGTGAATAAATAAATGAAGGAATAAATATGTGAGTGAAGTATAGAATTCTACTGTCATCTGAGGGGCTTTCCATAACAGTAGCAGACAAGTCAGATTTGTGAACTCTCCTGCTTTGTTAGTGGAAAGAACGCAGGTGGGCAACTGGGGCAGTGGGTATAGAACCAGGGAAAAGGGTGGTTACAGAGACTTGTACTTAATTTTTTCATGAGAATGAATTAATATATCATGCGAATTAAAAAAAATATCAAATTTATCAGGAGGTTTTGGGAGTGGGTGGTGTGATGGAGCACAGTACGACACATTCATTCAGAGTTCCCAGTCAATGTAAGCTGCCACAGTCCTCAGCCTGGACTCAGGCAGAAGAAGGTCCAGGAAGGCCCTGCCCCTCTAGCTCTAGGGATTTCCCTTCTCCTCCAAGGTCTCCTGACCATCTTTACCTAAGGGTTTAACATTTCTTCTAGGTAAAGACAGCTATAGTATAGATCGTTTTTTTTCTCTTGTAATTGCAAAGTTTTATTTTTTTAAATTGTGTTGAAAATATACATAAAACATAACTGAATAATTGCTAATGTATGAGTCAGTGATACTCATTACATTCTTCAAGTCATATAACCATTCTCAATATCCTTCTCCAAACTTTTCTACAACCATTAACATAACCTCAATGCCCCAGTGGAAAAACTTCCCCTTCCCCCTGCCCACAACTGGCAACCACCAATAATCCTTGCTTTCTATATATTTGCTTATTTCATATAAGTCAGATCGTATAGTATTTGCCCTATACTTAGGGCAAATACTAACTTATTCCATTTAGCATGATGTTTTCAAAGTCTAGCAGGAAAGAAATTTTAAAATTCCAACTATAGCTAACCTCAGTTGCTGCTATCATTCTTAGTTATCCATTCTTTCTCTGACTAGTCTGCTCCCCCTTTGTCTTCTTTGTTGCTGCCCCATTCTGCCCTTCAGTGGCTGAGCCCTCCTTTCTGCTCCCTCCTTGATCTCTGTATCCTTCTAACCAACTGCTGGCATGTTCCATCTCTGAATCTTGTCTCTCTCTCAAGCTTTCCCTCCATCCAACACACCTGACCTAGCTCCATCTCTTTCTGCATCCTGAACTCTGCAGTCATTCCCACAGATTCAGAAACATACACAGACCTTTAGGTTGACATAGACAACCCACTGAGACATACACAGGAGAGGAGGCTGTGTGTTCTCCATCTGAAGTTCTCGCATCAAGGTTCTCAGATACGGCCATCTCTTTCTGCCTCACTTCATCTACTAAGGACTGGGCTTCTATTCCGAGAAAAACAATTTTCATCTTCTACTGTGGCTGGGTTAATAGGGGTGCAAGGAAGAGGTATACATGTAAGAATCATAACTAAATATACACATTCTTCTCTTTACGTATAACTCCTCTATAAAAAGCCTTTCAGTAAAAAGAGGATGAAAAGAGGTGACCATTGCTCTGGAGTGTTTACTCTCCAAATTTACTAAGAATATCACCCGCATACAAAACATCAAGTCACACATTTATTTTGAAGCTTCATGGGAATGAGGTCATTTCTAAGTTCCAAACGAACAAATTCATTGGAATTCAATAAATGTGGAATTAAAGAAAAATAACTTCTTAAAAAATGAACTACCATAAACAGTGCCACTTTACAATGGAGACTTTGTCTTCCACAGCAGTGCCCCCAAAGGGTGGTGGGTCTCTGGGGAAGAAGAAAGAAACCATGGGGTCTGCAGAGGTGGAGGATGTGGTGATGGAGAGGCCTCCAGGGGTCCCTATGACCAAAGCTTTGGGGTCACAGGTGAGAATAAGGACCCTGAAAGCTCAAGTAAATTAACTCTCTATTCTCAGAGGTCTCTATCCAAGAGGAAAATGTGCAACAGTCAACAACATCCCATGAAAAAAGTCGAAGCTCCAGGCCCAGGAAGATTCCAAAACAATCCGAGAACCCTTCTCCTTTATCTTCCACCGAGCAGACCTCTCACTCCTCCAACTACGGGGCTGCCCCAGGAAAGCCATGGGTCAGGTGCGCATATTTCACCAAGGTGCGCACGGTCAAGGGGGTGGCGGTCGCCTGGCAGACCAAAACCTCCTTTGCCCCCGTGGGCAAGATTCCCCAGGTCTTTGAAGCCGAGCTCTCTGAGGAGAGCACCATCGGCTCTGCCCCCAGTCTGGCCAACAATGAGTCCCTGGTCAGCAACCTGGAGCCCTGGCAGGAGGGGCCCCAGACCTGTACCCAGGAGCCCACTGACCAACGGGAGGAGCATGCTGAGAGATCCCGCGCAACCACCCCGGAGTGGCTGGTGACCCGTGAGCGCGGCTTCCGCTGCGAGGCCTGCTGCCGCGTGTTCGAGTCCCGGGAGGCCCTCGTTGCCCATGCGGAGCATGGTGTGAGCCAGGGCTTCAGCTGCCGGGTTTTCTTTGAAGAGCTGCTGGAGAGGCGGCTGCCACGCTCAGTCCAGCAAAGGCCCAGACGCTGCCACCAGCTGGCCAGGCGTTGCCTGATGGCCGCCAAGAAGAGGGAGGTGAGGGAGAAGAAAGCGGTCTGCAGACGCCTGGAGGAGCAGCTGGAGAAGCAGAGAGAAGAACTGAAGAGGCTGAGGCACCAGCTGGACAGGCTGAAGAGGCAGGAGGCCAGGCTGCAGAAGGAGCAGGCGCACCACCGAGGCCAGAAGGGGAAGCGCCTGAAGACGTGCTAGAACCCCGGGACTAGGAGGAGCAGGGCCTTTGGGCTGGAAACGTGGGCCCTTCAGCAGAGACCTCCATTCAGGTTCGTTTAACCCAGCTCCCCTGGAAGATCATACCCTCCTTCCCCTGTGTCCCCAACCCTCCCAACCCAAGCGCACAGAGAACTCCAGCCCTAAGGGGGATCTGGATGGAAGAAGCCCCAGATAGCTGACCGCAGACACCAGGTCCCCTCAGAGGCTCCCCTGGCCCAGGAGAGGACAGGACAGGCCTCATCTGGATGGTGAGATCTTGGGACCCTAAGGATGAGTGCAGCATAAATAGGGAAAGGGAAAGGGGATTTCAGTGGGACTTGGGAGGATTGGGGGGGGCCCTGCTGAGGCGTGATGGTGAAGGGGGTGTCACTGAGTTCTTTGGAGGAGAAGGAATCAGAGAGATGGCAGGCTGTTGGGAAACATGTCTGCAGGTGAGCAGTGGACATAAAGCCCTAAACAAACAACTCTGGGTCCCTTCCCAGCAGTATAGAGGCAGAGAAAGAGGCAGGGCTTGGCAGGAGGAGAGGAGGGCAGGTGGAAGGAAAATGAACTCACCCCAGCCATGTCTTCTGGTCTCCTAGGGTGAATTTGGGTTTATGATTGGGATGCGTCCTTTTTGCCACATTAGGGGAATGTAAGTGGGAGGTGGTGTAGAAAAATCCCCCTGGGTGTTAACCATTTCTGGATAAGAGTTGATTCAGGGCTTGCAGGATATTTCCTGTAGAGCATGTCCTAGGGTAAGGGGTAGAGCTTTGGAACTTTTTCTTCTCCTAAATCAAGCTGTGCATTCCGGTTCTTGACATGTCAAACAAACTTGCTAATTTTTTTTTGTTTTCCTGTGGTCAAATCTGACCTGTCGCGAGGTCAAAGAACTGGAAGAAAAAGGCCCTCTGAGGTGAAAGAACCAAAAGAGAGGAAAGGCTTCAAACCCAGGGAGAACAGCAAGAACACAGGTGATCAGAGGTAATGGTGGGAACGGGCAGATTCAGGCCCAGACTCAACAGTGGACAACAAAGCCCCAGTCTCAGTCGCGACATCAAATCCCAAGTCTGGGGAAGCCCTGGACATGACAGGGGTGTATCCATCTCCCTGGGAGATGAGACCAAAAGTATCACAGGGAACCCCCCAGGGGCAGAGGAATGGAGGGCAGGGCCTCTAGGATGGGCACCTCCATCCACAGTCTGTCCTGTGTGTATTCCTCAGAGTGACAGAGACGGCTCCTGCGAGGCAGAGGGTCACAGGCAGAAAAGAACCAAGGTGTTCAGACCAGGTAAATTCTGCAGTCTCCTAAGGATCCAAAACAAAAAATCAGAGATTCTCAGAGGTATCAGGGTGGGAGGGGTTGGCATTCCCAGGCTGGGGAGAGGCTGGCTGGGGAGGTGCTGCTTTCTGAAATCTTTTCATCAACATCTTTCTTCTTAAAAGCTACCTTCCCAGTTGATGTCCTCTATGATCTATGCTCAGACCTGAATGGGGCCTACAATGCACAAAGGTGGGTTATCCAGTGGGGCTAGGCAGGGAGGAGGTGGAAGCAGCATATCCAGGAAAGAGAATCTTCTAGAGGCGCGTGAGTTACCTAGTGAATTGCACGTGGTGTCCAGCCTTCTACATTTAGCTGTAGACGTGTGCTCGCAAGATGTGTTTGAGGGGTAACTCTACTGACTTCCCAAAATTATTTTTGGTCATTTCCAGTTATAAAGACCAGAAGAACTTACTGGCTCCAAGAACAACAAGAAATCCACTGGATCTGATTATTACTTTCTGCGGTGTGCTCTCCTGCCAGTGATTCAAATCTTTTGTCTGTCATTCTGGAGAATTTTCACCTATTTTAAATATTTAACAAAACACGTTAAAATATACATGTATCTATGATGTTTATGAATTTCCAAAGCTCTGAAATTGTTTTTTTATCACATTTGCAAGATCACAGATTTGTATGACAAAAAAATTTATGTCAGGGTCCCACCCTCCTATGTAATTTGGTCCTGCTCCCCCAGGGTATCCAATGTTAATAGAGACACGTGTATCCTTCCCTACACCTCTCTGCAGGGACACATACACACAGTCACAGGTACACAAGTACATCTGCTGGGGTGTTTACTTTTATGGAAGCCTGGTCACACTCCACCCACATTGCTCTCGCCCCTTATTTCACTTGATATTCTACCTTGATTCTCTGTAAGTCATTAGATATGGCACTGACACTATATTTTTTGATCTTTTAACTTACATGAATAATTTAAATAGATGATCTCAATTCAGTACACTTTATCTGTACTTCTACATGTTCTTGTCAGAAGCTATCAAGTCAGTTCTGACTCACAGTGGCCCTTTGCACCACAGAACAAAACACCACCCGGTCACGGGCAATCCTAAGAATCGTTGCTCTATTTGAGCACACTGTTGCAGCTACTGTATCAATCTCATTGAGGGTCTTCCTCTTTTTCACTGGATCTCTGCTTTACCAAGCATGATGTCCTTTTCCAGGGACTGGTCCCTCCCTCTTGATAACATGGCCAAAGCCATCCTTGCTTCTAAGGAATATTCTGGCTTTCTCCCTTTAAGACAGATTTGTTCGTCCATACATAACACTACTAAAATGGAAACATTATCATCCATGCTTTTTAAGTCCACTCTTTCTGCGTGTTCTAGCTCTCCTCCCCCTGTTCTTTCCCGCAAGTGAATCCAAGATAATTCAGGTTAACAATGTGGTAAGTAGTCTCTCTTATCCTTGCTTAAACAAGCACACGGACTTATATACACTCATAAACATAAACAGGTATTCAAGCATATTCAAACAATTGATATTGTTTAACCCAGAAATGCTCATTTTATATACACTTCTCTGCATGCACCTAGATTTTTTCAGTAATAAATAATACTTCACAGATATTTTTCCCACTCAACTACTACAACTCATTTATTGATGATGTAGCTTTACCATAAGTTATCTATCATTCAACTATCAATGTACAGTCAATGTTTGGTCAACACTAATAATAACTATCCGTTGTGTACTACAGGATCTGTTTCTGTGGAATAGACTCCATAGAGTGAGATTTCCAGCTCAAAGTATGTTTTAAAAGTACAGAGCCATGGCCGTGTCTTTCCCCTATAGGCTGTCCTAAAGCACCTTTCCAGCCATGTCTCAGGGTATCCTTCTCCCCACAGCCCAGCCAGCCACAGATGGTGTTGATTTTTAAATTGTGCCAGTTTCACTGGGACTTTGATATTTTCTTAACTAGCAGTGTTTTTGAGCAACTTGGACTATGTTTATTGGGCATGTGGATTTGCTGCGAACGATCTTTTTGAATTCACTGCTCATTTTTCAAGTGCTTAACTTTTATCCTTCTGTGTAAAATGGAAATTGTTATTAAGTCTTATCATCTCCATTTCACATGATTTTCCAAATCTATCATTTGTGTATCACATTTTCTCAAGCTTTGTCCCCCAGAACGATCACTTGAGTCAGCACCGTTTATTAAATAAATATAATTTTCTCAAAATACCGCCTTTGTATCAATGGTTATTGTGACTTCTTAGCAGATTTTGTTTCATTGGTCGACTTGTCAGTTTCTGTGCTATGTAATATCAATTTTTTCTGTTACCTGAGGAGGTAGACACCTGTCAGTATCCTGCTTTTTCATGTTTTTCTTCTCTATACCTTTTAAAGCAGCCGTGGTGTTGCAGTGATTAAGTGCTCATCTGCTAATCCAAAGAAGGTTTGGCAGGTCGAACCCACCAGGGGGCACTGAGGGGAAAGACCTATTGTTCTCCTCCCATAATGATCACAGCCTAGAAAACCCTATGGGGCAGTGAAATGGGATCACTATGAGTCAGAAATGGACTCCAAGTCTCCTAACACCAGCAACATCCTCTGTTATCTACTGTACTATTTGTAGCATACGATTACTGTATACAATTCAAAAACAACTATCTTAATATTCTGACTGGAAATACATTCCACTTATATATTAGTTTTAGGGACCTCCATTTGATTGACAAGACTTCTCATTTGAAAATATGGCATATTTTTTGCATATATCCAGGTTTCATTTTATGTATTTTAGTACATTAGTTTTCGTCATAGAAGTCCTTTGCTGCTCTGGTCAAAACAATGTTTTCCTAAATATTTTACAGTTTTGAACACAGTATGATCCAGTCAAGTAGTAGGGGAAAGAGAACGGTCTGCCCTTCTCACCCTTGCCAATTTGAGACCCTCATGTCTATACTGGAGACAAACTATTGATTTTGATGTATTTGTCTTTTATTCAGGTATGCAATTATATCATCATTATTTGAAAAATCTCTTATTATACTTATACTAGTTATTTAAATTTTCTAGTTTATTCCTTCACCTTAAAACTATGTTGAGTGATGCCAAAATTTTTGTCTAGTTCCAAATTTATCAGAATGAGTTGAATATTAATTTTCCATTTATCTCACACCTGCTAAGTTTGGGGAAATCTATTATGCCCCAATAGATAACTACTACTCTGACCTGCTGACCATTATTGTAATCACACACAACTTGTTTCTGACAGTTAAGTACTTCCACCTGGCCTCTGTGGAGCTGGGATCCCATGATTTGCATTGCTACTAGGCAGCCCAGCTCCCACTAACAACCTGAGCCTATAGACGATTGTTGCTGTTAGTTGTCATCAAGTCATTTCTGACTCATGACCACCCCATGTGGGCGTAGTAGAACTAACTGTTCAATAGTGTTTTTAAGGCTTTCATCCTTTAGTAGTTGATGGCCAGGACTGTCTTCCAAGGACCCTCTGAGTACGTTCAAACTGCCAAACTGCCAGACTTTCGGATAATAGTCAAGCACTTAACTGTTTGTGGCGTCCAGGGACTCCCTACAAAGTATACATATTGGTAAGCTCTATGTTGCTGGTGCTCCCCTCATCTCCGCATTCCTTATTCTTTTGATGAAATGGGTATCCTTCAGGACTTCCAAGAAATGGTCTTACAGAAGACTAACTCAGACATGCCCACATATTGGAGGCTTTTAATCCCTCTTCCAACATCTGACCTAGCAGATCTGGCATTTCGATTTCAGAGAATGTGGGCCATTGCCTTTTCTAAGCTTCCAAAAGCAATCCCACAGCATATTAAACCCATTTCCAGAACCCTTGCTACGGCAATAAATCCTTGTCAACAAACTATCCTTGACCCAACTTTATATTAAACACCCCTTGACTCAGCACCTTCAGCACCCACTCCTCAGCACACCCCCGTCCTGCTCACACAAGGCAGCCAGGTCTTGCAGCTCCTTCAGTGTACAGTCCCTCCCCCACCAACCACAACAGCACTGCCCCCAGTGGCTATGCTGGTATCTGACAACTAAGTATCTGGACAAATGCATGGGACACTATCTCAGGACTCTGCAAAGGAAAGTGTTGAAGGTGGATGGGGGCAGGGCGGAGCCAGAACATAAAGTATGAACATTCCAGAGGCTGAAATTAAATGACCCCAAATCTCACAGCTGCACACCCGTTGTGGACAGAAACAGCTCTGAGAGAAGCCCTCTCTCATATAAATGGGATAGAAGGTCCGCAAAGGAGAGAGACAGGCAGCTGGGTAGGTGGGCAGACACCTGAAACTCTGGCAGAGGAGAATCCTTCTCTCTGACCAGAGTATGGAAGAACCAAATATTGTAGAGAAAGCTCCATTACATTTTCTCTCTCTCTGCTGTTAACTGACACCTAGTCAATTCTACCTCAAAGGGTGAGACTTTTCAAAAGCTGATTGCCAGGCTTGTCTTCTGAGGTGCTTCTTGACACGTTCAAACTGCCAGCCTTTTGGCTGGTTGTCCAGTGCTTTGGCCCCCATAGGCAGAACCAGTCACTGATGTGCACAACAGAATGAGGAGATTAAAGCCCCAGCATTCCCGCCAGTGGGCCAGGAAAGCACTCCTTCTGAACTCAGAGAGCAGAAGAGAAAGAGAGAGAGGAGGCTGTGCAAGAAAGAGATTCTGCAGACTTGCTATGAACTCCTGGTTCACCCCCCCAGGTGCGTATCCATTGCCCTGACGCAAAGAAGCATTATCAAATCCTTTAAGACCCGCACTATGGGTTAGAATGCCATCAAGGTTCCATACTGAGTGGCGCTCACATAGATTAGACTTTAATACAGCTGCAAAGCCTTCAAAAATTGAACTCACATTTGAACCATAGAATACAGAAGATGGGACAGAACTTGGAGCCTGAACATAACTGGGTCAATTGACTGCTAAAAACAAAAAAATTCTCCATAAAATTTAAGCAGGACTTGTACTCTCAAAATCATAAGAAACAGATTTTAAAATGCTATTCTAATCCAAGAAATAACAGGGACACTTTTTAAATAAATGGAAAGATAATAGGTGCTATTTGCAAATGAAAATTTTACATGTTAAAAGTACAATTGTAGAAATCAAAAATTCAGTTGATATTTTCACAATAGCAGAATGGTGATGACATAGAAAAAAACTAAATACTTGAAATAAGATCAGTAGAAAATATCCATTCTGCAAACAGAGAGGAAAATATGTAAAAAAAATGGACAGTGCCTCAAGAACTAGACAAAAAGCTTATTTATTGGAACTCCAGAAGAAGTGGACAAAATGTGTGGTGAAGAAAATAGTATTTGAAAAAATACTGGCTGAACACTTTCCAAATGTGGTGAAAGACATAAACTTACAGATTCAAGAAGTTCAGCAAACCACAGCAAGTTAAAGAATTCCATGCCCCAATACCGTATTTGCACAAAAATACTATCTCTCTATGGGGTTTTTTGCCAACCCAGTGGGCCTTACCCCACATCCCAAGTATATTTGTAAGTGCATTACTCTAATTTTTTTTTTTCTTTTTAACAGCAGCATGTAAAAAGAAAAAAACAGTATACTGTACTCACAGACACACCCGGGAGGGGAAAAACAGTTGACACACATATATATATATATAGAACATGGGTTACTTGCATAAAAATACCATACATCATAATCAACTGCAGAATAACAAAGGTCAAGAAAATACTCAGGAAGGAGGTAGAGAGAAAACAACACATTTCACCTGAGAAAAATAATTTGAATGACTCTGTATTCACTATCAGAAGCCATGGAAGCCAAAAAAATAGATTGTGAAACATCATTTTTTCAACCCTGAAAGATGGAAATATTAACCCAGAATTCTATGTATCATGTATCTATGTATCATTACCTTCAGAAGCACAAATAATGCCATTCTTAGGGGAAAGAAACCTGAGAGAATTCATCACCACCAGACTTCTAAGTGAAACACTAAAGGAAGTACTTCAGGTGGTAGACTTGGAATTTCAGTTGTATTTATGGAAAGCAGAAAACGTGGAAACTATGTGGTTAATATACCACGTCAACACTGTAGTTACTGCACAACATGTCGCTGGACAAGCCTCTTTGGAAAGTTTTTCCAGTCTCTTGGAAACGCTTGGAAATACGTCCTGGCAAATCATTATTAGAGAATGGAATTAATTTTTACAATACCTGAGAGATGTCTGCAGTCAAGTCTCGTGAATAAACTGGAAAATAAATTTACTGACTGAAACTAAGGTGTGGTAACAAAACATGAGCCTCAGTTCTCGTGTGGCCATGAGCTGGCTCTGAAGGCCAACCTTCCCCAGAGAGGCACTTCAAGCACATGGGGGGCAACGGCTTCCTGTTGTTATTGCTAGGTGCCATTGAGTGGGTTTCTGAGTCATTGTGGCCCAGTGTAAAAGGAGAACTGCCCCGATAGGGTTTCCTGGTTTGTAATCTTAACGGAAGCAGTTCCCCAGGTCTTTACTCCTTAGAGCCTTTTGGTGGGTTCAAAAAACTAACCTTCGGTTAACAGCCGAGTGCTCAAATTTGGCACCACCTGGGCTCCTTGGAGCAATGGCAGCACCACAGAATTTGGTAGAAACCTTCCCATAGGCCTTCTCTGAGAGGTAACCCCTTGCTTAAGGACCAAGTTTAGGTTTTATATATACTCATTCTACATAAAGTCTAGATAAGAACTACAGTGCTTTCTTGAGCGGACAATATGTATATGCCCTCCATAAACAAAATGTGTCAAGGGCAAAGTTTAATATTAAACCAAGGCATTTCCCGTTAGTCCTTACCTGAGAGGGTCTTCGTGAGAATTTCCTGAGACTCTTGGAAAAGGACTTAGTAGATACTGCTTCTTTTTACCTCTTCGCTCCTGAACAGAAACCTCTGCTAAGAGGTCATGCGTAAAGCTCCAAACGCCTCTTCTTATCCTGAATGTAAGCCGTGTAATAAGACCAGGAACTAGGCATTCAGCTGGGTGAAGAAACCCAGGAGTACTTCCTGTCTTCAACATCTTCCAGTTCCAGCGAAATCCTGTTACAAGTCACTAGATCAGCCCAGGAGCTGGAAGATTGAAATTCCTCGTCCTCTGACAAGTGGGAAGGGCAGGGTGGGGTTAGGCAGAGCCTCCTTGACCATCACTTGCCCCAAGAGGCTCTGGAGGCTGCTTCATGTTATAAGTCAAAGGCCCTTCCAGGCCAGGCACATAAGAGCAGGGGAAGACTTTGTCCATTGAAAGAAAAGATGGGTACAGGAGTGGCAGGTTTTAGGGCACTCAGCATTGGTCAGCTTTGCAACTTCCGGACATCCTGGCCCATGGTCGCCTTCACGACTGGGCCTTTATAGCCTCTTCACCTCTCCGTCCTTCCCAGTTTTCTCCCAGCACCATGAGCTGTGGCTTCTGCTAGTTTCAATGATTTCGGTATTTCACTAGCTCCTCACCCCACTCAGGGGAGGCAGTTTTGCAGACTGCAGGACACAGATCCACAGTGCTGTTCACGTGTCCTTCAGCAGAAACACTTCCGAGGGTACAAGTTGGCCTCAGAGATTCTGAGACCCAGGCAGAGAGAAGCCCAGGGGGAGGGTCACTGCCTTCAGGAAGTGTCAGCACTCTCAAGGGTCATGTCCCTGGGGTCGTGCCCAACTGCAGGAAAAACGAAGTGGGCTCTGAGGCTCCGTGTGCTGACCGTCCAGTACACAGGCCCTGGAAGCCTTGGAAGGATTCTGTCTTAGTCTAACCCAGCACTGGGGAAATCCTCACAGGGTAACAGCAGTGATATGCCTGGGGATCTTTATTCTAAAAGTCTCAAAGCAGTTGATACAGTCTTGTGAGGTGGGAGACGAGAAAGCTTGGGACCACCGAGAGAGGGTGGCAAAAGAAGGAAGACTTTATCACTCCCTCTGTTCAAGTTTTTTTTTTTTTTAATTGCAACTGGGGCTCCAAACAGGTCTTTGTTGTTAAAGTTGTATTTCTCTGTGTTAATTTATGATCCTTAACTCAAATCTAGAGTTTCGAGCTCATTTTGATAATTCCTCTTTAGTCTGTGGAGACAGGAGTCTGCCTTCAGCCAGTGGTGAGAGTGGAAGAAATAAAGTCCCTAGTCCAGACTGGGGCAGGCTCTGCTGCTCCGCAAACTAGGGGTGCGGTCCCTGAAGAGCCCTTCTGAGGACAGCACAGGAGGGGCGTCCAGCCTGGAGAAAGGGCAGAGGGGGTGGGGGATTGTTTGTGTGAGCAGTGTGGCCTCTGTGGCTTCGCCTTCTCCTCCTGGAAGTGCAACCTGTGGCCCTTCACGTGCGGAGCCAGAGTCCTAGGGTGACCACAACTCTCCCACCCTTTCTGGGTCACCCTCCGGACCCAAGTCCCCATACGCCTCCTCTGCCCTCCTATCCCAGCATAAGCACTGTTACTGGGCTCAGGGGTGTACCCTGGGACTTGACATCGGTAGCCTCAGGCTTCCCCTAGTTCTGGTGGGACCTGTGAGCCTAGCGGGTCTGAGTTCAGGGCAAGGCTGGGTGGGCTGGGACTCTCACGAAAGGCTCCTGCAGCCAGCTCCTTCCTGATGCACGTGAGATTGTGGTGGGGCAGCCTCCGACCTGGCACCTCCCCTGGGCGCCCCTCTCCACACAGCCCTGCCCAGTTCCCTCCCCCAACCCCCCGCAACAGCCCAACCACCTCCTCCTGCCTCCTAGTTCTAGAGGAGTGCTCTTTTGATGCGCATTTGCAACTGGCACCCCATGGCCCTGCACAGAGTCAATCCAGCTAATGACCTCAACCTGAAGTGCACAACTTTGAAACTGCTAGATAGGTGGGAAATGAACAACAAAAAAAAAAGAGGACAAACACTTAACAACAGTTACAAAAAAAGTTATATGGGACTGTATTCTCACATCATGGACTCAAAGATGCTGGGTTGTATTTTTGTTTGCAAATAAGTCTTAGATAAGGGAATTGGTGCCAGGAATAGATGTAGAGTCTGACTTTGGAAAAATGAGGGAAAATCTGGGATTGAGTAATTGACGTGGATGAGACTGAAAATAGTGATAACAACATAACATTTAAAGATGAAATCCTAGCAGCCTAGAACATGCAGTGGAAATTTTTCTAAGTAGCACCAGAAAAGACCTTTAATCACTACACAAAATGGGTCAGTAGTTCAAGATCTCCCTAAGAAAATAGGAGGCCAAGACCACTTTCATTCAGGTTGCAGCAAACAGGCAAGAAACAGAGCATTTTAATCTTGTGCAAAGTCAGAAAAGAAGAGAAAAAGATGAGATGCTCCTCTACTTCATCCCTAAGGCTAGTTTAATATTGACACCAAATTAGACAGGGATGGTAGAAGAAGAGTTACAGGGCAAGCACACTAAGTAACTGAAATGCAAAAACCTACATAAAATACTGGCAAAGGAAATCCAGCAAAGTATAAACCATGTAATACGCCATCATCAAGGAGGTTTATCGTCAGCATGCAAGCTTGAGTGAACATTAAAGATTTAATAATTTAATTCACCATAAGCATAGATGGAAGAAGAAAAGACATGCTCACCTCAAGAGATGGGGACAAAGCAGTTGATAAAATCCAATCACACTGAGAGATAAGGACTCTGAGCAATCATGGACCAGAAAAGGAGTTCCTTAAGTTGGAAAAATACAACTGGCATGATAGTTCATGGTGAAATGTGGGACATTCTCTTTAAAATTAATTAGCATTAAAATAAGGATGCTTTCCCAATTTGAAGACTGGCGTCTCGCGTCTTAAACATTAGAAAGCAGCCATCTAAGGTGCATCAATTGGTCTCAACCCACCTGGATCAAAGGAGAACGAAGAACACCAAGGACACGAGGTGATTACAAGCCCAAGACACAGAAAGGGCCACGTGAATCAGCTACTATATCATCCTGAGACCAGAAGAACTAGATGGTGCCCGACTACTACCAATGACTGCCCTGACAGGGAACACAACAGAGAAACCCTGAGGGAGCAGGAGAACAGTGGGATGCACACCCAAAATTCTCATAAATTCATACTTAATGGTCTTACTGAGACTGGAAGGATCCCAGTGCTCATGCCCCCAGACCTTCCGTTGCCCCAGGACAGGAAACATTCCCGAAGCCAACTCTTCAGACATGGATTGGACTGGACAATGGGTTGGAGAGGGATGCTGGTGAGGAGTGAGCTTCTTGGATCAGGTGGACACTTGAGACTATGTTGGCATCTCCTGCCTGGAAGGGAGATGAGAGGGTGGAGGGGGTCTAGAAGCTGGCGAAAAGGACATGAAAAGAGAGAGTGGAGGAAGAGAGCAGGCTGCCTCATTAGGGGGAGAGTAATTGGGAGTGTGTAGCAAGGTGTATATGCGTTTTTGTGTGAGAGACTGACTTGATTTGAAAACTTTCACTTAAAGCACACAAAAAAATATTAAAAAAATAAGGATGCTTTCTATCATTATTTATATTAAATATTTAACACTGGAGGTCCAAGCTACAACAAAATGACAACAAAAAGAAGGAAAAGCTGCAACTGCTATTATTCATAGATTACAGAAATGCCTCCACAGGAAAATTAACAAACCATTAAAATTAATGCTAGTCAATCATAAATATAAACTAAAAAATAAACTGCATTTCTATGCATCAGCATCAAGCCGACTCTGTTGTAGCTCTTAGTGAAAGCAGAGGACACTGATAAGGAAATAGCAGGATTCGGGTGGGCTAGACAAGGAGGGGAGAACACTATTTTACACCAGGCTTCATGTATAACCATGGGTATGTGTTAGTCATCTAGTGCTGCCATAAGAAAAAAATAACACAATTGGGTGGCTTTAAAGAACAGATATTTATTTTCTCACAGTTCGGGAGGCTAGAAGTAGGAATTCAGGGCATGGCTCGTGTCTACTTCAGCTTCTAGCAGCTTCCAGCCACCCTTTGCGTTCCTGGCCTTGTAGATTATCTACCCCTTTGTCTGTCTCCCTCTTCCCCTGTTTGTGTCTGTGTCTATTCTGTTCTTTTTGTAACTCAGAAGGGATTAGGTTTAGGACTCACCCTACACTGGTATGGCCTCATTAAAATAATTTTAAAAATCCCCTATTTCCAAATCAGGTCACATTTATAGGTACAGTAGTTAGGATTTCAACATACTTTTTTTTTTTTTGGGGGGGGGTTACACAATTCAGTCCATATAGTACCCTCACCAGATATTCTAGGCTGAGAGTACAAATATGAGCAGCTGAGAGTTCTATTTTTTGTCTATATTAGTTGGCTATCACTTGTCTGAGTCCACCCACATAAACTTTGGAGCAACTTATTATGAAGGACCAGGCCAACCTTTATTAGCCATGTCCATTATGTGGAAAAACACACACATTCCCATCACTGAAGCCCTGAGAAATTCATTGATAAGGGTGGAACGGGGTTGGGACCAAGAATTGTTTCATGGCGTTGGTAACATGGCATAGCTGTCAGACATCTACGTGGAGATGGCAGGTAATAATACTGACAGCTAACACTTACTGGTGCCAGGACTCTTGTGAGGGCTTCTCCTCTCTTAAGATACTTGCTCTGCATGATACCCATGTGAGGAATGTATCATTATAAGGCACATTTTACAGATGAAGAACTCGGTACACAGAGTTACGCTGGCATTTGAATAGAAGTCATGAACCAGGAGGAGTTGAAATGGATGGAGGTGTAAACATCACATCCTCAGCTACAGACAGACAGCAACCGACTCACTGAGGCATCCTAGAGAGAGGGTGTCAATAGAGAGAGAGGACTAAGCACTGAGCCTGGGGGCACTCTGACATCTAGAAGCCGGACAGATGAACGGCAGCCAACAAAGCTCTCTGAAGTCCAGTGTGGTTCCTGGAGCATGGTCTGTCCTTTCTCTGGACTGCATTTTACCAGTCCCCCTCCCACCCGCACTGGGTGTCCCCTTCACAATGGCAGGGACAATGTGTACTTTCACCACTGCGTCCACATGATGTAGACTATTCCTGGCACATGGAATCTTTATCTGAAATTCCACAGCAAATCTCTAGAGGCTCATGTTCTCATAGCTTCTGTCGCCTCTGCAGCCCTTGCTTCTGTCTGTCCGTCTGCTGGGCTGCACCACACGGAACCAGTTATGAAATTCAAGCCCATCTTACACTCGCCAAGGTCCTACTCACACAAAATTTGTATTAGCTTAAAAGAAAAGGTGTGTAGATAAGATACACAAGGGATTTAATTGCAGAAAACAAACCTTAAAATGAAATGGCTGGGAATGGTGGCCTCCCTTTGTAAAAAGGCGTCTCTGTACAGACTACGGGAAAATGCAGTTAAGATATGGGTCATGGGAAAAGGAGCGTTTGTAGCAATTTGGTAATCACTCAGACCACCTGTAAAAATGTTTTCATCCTTTTTCTCATACCTTACACAAAACAAAATTCCAGATGGATAGAATATTGAAAATTAAAATATGCAACCATAAAAATTTTAGAAGTTTTTATTTTCTTTTTATTGATAAAAGAGAAAGACTTTTTAAAAATCCCAAAATATGAAGGCTAAAACTGTTAAGATCTATAGATCTTTGGCATATCAAAAAGTATATGAAGAGAGTAAAAATACAGGCAAAAAGCTGAAAAAAAGTTTGCAGGCTAAGGATTTGAATAGAGATTTCTCAAAAGCAGATACAGAAACTCTCAACAAGCACAGGAAAAGAAGCGTAACCTCATTAGTCATCAGGGAAATGCAAACTAAAGTGCACTATTATTTCAAAAGCAGTAAGATGGCTAAACTCAACAGGATGGACAAGTGTCGGTGACGATGTGGAGAAGCTGGAATACCCTGGTGGAAATGTAAAATGATCCAATTGTTTTGGAAAATGGTTTGGCAATTCTGCAGAAAGTTAAACAGAGAATTACCATACAACACTGCACTTGCACTCCTAGGTCTGTAGCCCGGAGAATCAAAAGCATGTTCACATACAAACTCACACAGAGGATTCCTAGTAGTGTTATTCGTAACAGCCAAAATGTGGAGAGAACCCACATGTCATGACCTGATAGACAGGATGTGGTATATTCATAGACTGGAATATTACTCAGCCACAAAAAGGCACCAAGTACTGATACATGCCACAACATGGACGAACCTTGAGAACATTACGCTAAATGAAAAAAGCCAAACACAAATGACCGCATCGTGTATGATTCCATTTACATGAAATGTCCAGAACAAACCAACACAGACAGAAGTAGATTAGTGGTTGCTACGGCTTGGAGGAAAGGAGTAATGAGGATGACTGTTAATACGCCTTTATTAACAAGGGCCTTTATTTACGGGGCACTGAAAATATTCTGAAGCTAGACAGTGGTGACTGTTGTGCCAAGTCTGCCCATATACTAAAAGCCAAGGTATTGTGCATATTTTCAAAGGCAGTGTTACGGCAGGTGAATTGTATCTCAATACAAGTATTTGTGATTCCTAAAAGACTAACTTTTCAATTAACATATAGAACCTATAAATCAGTAGGGAAAAAACAATCCAATTTTAAAATGTCTCCCTCCAAAGCAAAGGGAAGGGAGTACATTCCATCCGTACAGCTTATTTTTTTATCTCTTCATTATTCAACTTCTATTCTCATCTTATGTAACTCTAAATTATACAAATAATTGTCTCCATTTTCCTTATCCCTGTTTTCACTATTTAACTAAATAAAGACAGCAACACAGTGTTTTTTTATAAAAACCCACCCACATTCACTCAAATCATTTTTTAGCACTTCTTAGGTGCCAGGTACCAGGATACTCTGACAAACACAACAGACAAGTTCCTGCCTGCATGGGCCTTCTATTTTTGTGAAGCAGGCAGATCACAAACCAGCCAACCAGCTCTTAATGTAACCTAACATTAAGGAGGGAAACGTAATTTTGGAGCTATCTCAAGCTGTTGTCTCTCTCACAAAGATTTCTCCGAATCTAGTGAAAAGTAAACACCTCGAAGGAACTCTGTGGGGCCAATAAATGTGAAAAAGCCATTACATTTCAGTTTTGTTTTGTTACTTTCACCTGGTACTTTGTCATCATTTTTTAATAACACGATTATGGAGCTGACATCAAACTCTCACCACTTGGCTGAAAGAAAAAACCAAACCTGTAGCCATCTAGTCAATTCTGACTCAGAGACCCTATACGACAGAGTAGAACTGCCCCATAGGGTTTCCAGGGAGCAGCTGGTGTTAGGACACAATTCCCTCTTACAAGAATCTGAAAGCTGTTCACTGTGGATGTGGGAGGGACTCAGTAACACTTGCAGAGATTTCCACATGGGTGGGGTGCTCTAGCGTGAGCATCGGGGGAATGGACCCCATGTGCACTTTGCAGCCTTCTGCAGATTATGACACAACAAACATTCACTCTTCATCGTCCTACATCTTGGAAGAGAACAGAGGGAATTGTTAGGCAGGACCCTTTGAAAATGCAGGGCAAGAAATTTTATTGCAACATTAAATGGAAAATAAAGTCTTCCTACATTTTTCCTCCTTCCCTACCTCATTTCAAGGAGATAGCTGGACTCACAGTGTTGAAGCCCTGAAACTTCAAGACTCTGAAGAGTCTGTGGTAAAAGCCTCAGCTCACTGAGGTGATCACACTGAGTGAACTGGAGCCCAGGGGAAGAGTGACAGTCAGATAGTAGGGTCCTAGACATTGGGAGGAGTAGGAGCTCCTTCTTGATAGTGCCCTGGAATAGGTTACAGCACCTCAAAGGCTGATGCAGGCACATAAGTAGACAAACCCTGTTATGCTGTTGACAGCCCCACCAAGGTTCTCATGATCCAGCTGAGAATGGAAACAGCAGAACGAATGCTTCTAGAGAGATCACCCACATAGGCTGAGGCAATGGGTGTGTTGAAGGTCTTCTCCAAGCACTGGTCCTTCATTAGACCCTGGGAATTATTGCATATCTGGAGGAGGGAGTACCCTAAAAGTAAGTGAGGTTAAAAACTCCCCTCAATTTTGTAAGCAGGTAGTTCTGAGCCTCAATTCATTTTATTTTTTAAAAAATCATGCTTTTTTTCATACATGATTTTGTGCAGACTCGCACATAAAATTCGTATTACTCATTCATGCATTAAGTCAACAAAGATTTCCTGTATGAACAGCTACATGTCAGACCCTAGGCCAGATGCTCTTGGTGATGAAATGACTTAGAGAAGTTG
Organism: Loxodonta africana; assembly: GCF_030014295.1. Classification (NCBI taxonomy): domain Eukaryota; kingdom Metazoa; phylum Chordata; class Mammalia; order Proboscidea; family Elephantidae; genus Loxodonta; species Loxodonta africana. Next base: position 2,263,165 of record NW_026975124.1, read on the forward strand.
CCTCACTGCCTGGTGAGAGAAACGGCCAAGTTAACAGGTGTATCAGTCACGTATTGCTGTGTAACAAATGACTCCAAAAGGTAGTGTCTTAAAAAAACAACCATTTACTAAGCTCACAATTTTTCAGGTTGTCACTTTGGGGTTCTTCTGATCTGGGCCAGCCACAGTGGCTCGCAGCAGGGCTTATTCATGTGTCTACAATTTGATTCCAGGTCACCTGCGAGCCAGTTTCATAAAATCAACTCAGGGAAACCGCTGGATCCTCTTTCCAATGGTCCCTCATCATTCAGCAGGCTGGCCTGGGGTCATTCCCATAGGTTCTCAGGGTTTAAGAGCAACAAAAGGGCAAGACTCAATGTAAAATCTTTTCAATTCTCTCCTTGTATCATCTCTGCTACTATTTCAATGGCTGAAGCAACCGTAAGGTCGGCCTTCAACAGGTAGAAGAAGACTCCTACTGCTAATGAAAGGTGTTCTGGAGTCTCATAGAAGGCATGGGCACAGAGAGAGGAAGAATGTGTAGTAAATGCAACTGTGTTTTATGCTGTGGTAAAGGGTTTCCTGGGTACAATGGAGTACAGAGCAAGAAGTGGACTTATCTACCAGGAGAAGATTCAGGGAAGACTACAACCAGGAAGTGATGCCTGAACCAAGTTGGGAATATGACTGAATAGTTAAGGGATGAAAAAAGGCCGAGCATCCAGGAAGCCCCAGGTATTTTCCACAGGCTTCAGTAAAAGGGGAAGGATGGCTTGATGAGAAAAGTCTGAGGAAACAGGGTAAAAGCACTGGGGGATTTGTTACATTTGTGAACAGGCACAGATTATCTTTTGTTCTATTGTTTCCCTACCATTCCTGCCTCTTCTGTCCTTTGGGGTCACACAAAACAAGCCCCTACCATCCCCATGTTGGAACTTCTATTTTCCTTGGAGAAGTCTCCTCCTTCCTCATCACCATCCCAACCTTCTTAATTTCTTCCTCAAATGGTCTCCCCATTTGCTGGTTTCTCTTCTAAATGGCCTCCTAAACAAAAACAGAGTCTGTCATGGGATTTCCCCAAGTCAACTCCCAAACTTCCCATTCTGGCTGACCACAAAATTCCTGAGTCTTAGGGCTTTTTGGTAAGTCATAAACCTCATCTGTTCCAGTGGGGTCAGTTTTCTTCACCTCCACGCTTCACCAGGGAGAGTAGGCCAGCAGATGGGAAGGGAGAGAACATCTCCTAGTCACAGAGCAGAGCCTGTGTGAAGACTCAAAGGCTAAGGAGACCTAAGAGGGGCTCAGAGTGGACATTTTATAACCAGAGCTGGAGAGACATGATTCCAACAGAGTCAAATGAGAGGACTGGGAGAAAGCAGCTGCCCATGATACTGTTATCATTCCCTGTGCTCTCTTTACCCACCAAGGGATAGTAACCCCTTACACAGCACCGAAAAGTTTCAATTCATTTTTAGTATCTAATCTCCTTCTTCCGACATTGGCACTAGCACTTCTCAAGCGCCTACCTGACAGTTTCATGTTTTTCTGGTTGCCGTGTTTAGCTTCAAACTGGGCCCATGGAACTCAGCACTGTCAGCAATGATGTCACACAGGATTACGGAAGCCTTGGTGCTAACTCAGATCTCAGCTGCTTTTTGAAAAGGGTGCCAACCTCAGGTCTTGTGGGAGAGAAACTGTAGCTACTGAATCAAGGAAATTCAGGAGCAAGCCAGAGTCCCCAGGTTATTAAAGCTTCCTGCTGGGAGAAGGGATAAAGGTCCTTCAGACCATTATGTTTGGACATCTTCACCCAAGCAGGATGAAACAGTGACACACGAGGAAAAGGCCTTTCTCTAAGACTCTAGATAAAGGTGAGGAAAAGTTGTCCCCGATTGATGAGTGCTACAGAACAAAAGGTCTGACTTCCACCAGAAAAGAGAGCCATGGTAGGACAAGATGAAGGATTTGGGATGAATGGATAAGGTCATAAGGAAGATTCTCCTGAGAAAGCACATTCTGTCATTTAGTAGATAATTAACCAAAGTTTAGTTTGTCAATAAGAAATGTAGGAATAAATGAGGGATGAAATGAAAGAATTCAATTGTAAGTTTGAGAGCTTTCCAGAATAGCTGCAGAAAAGCCACTCTTTTGTTCTGGATCTGAACATGGTGAAAAGGAAGGAAGCCAGTGGGCAACTGGGGCAGAGAGTATAGGATGGTGGAAAGGGTGGGTTGCAAGAAGCATACTTCATTATTATATTTTCTAATGAGATGGAATTAATATACCATGTGAAGAACCAAGGAAATTTCTCAGGAGGTTCTGGGAGTGGTAGGTTGAAGAGTCCAGAACCCACATCATTGAGGGCAGAAGAAGGGCTGTAGACTCCTCCCTAGATCCAGGAACTCCCCTTCCCCTCCTGTGTCTCCTGCCCACCTCCCTCAAGAGCCTAACAACCCCTAACCACAAACATGGCTACAGGATAGAATTTTTTATTTTCCTACTTTTCTCAACCTGAGCTTCATCTAGGATCAGTCATGTATCACTCTTTTCAGGCCAGTTTTGTTGCCCTCCCCACTACTATTACCTCTGCTGTCCTCCTCCACCCAGTGCTGCCCTCCACTGGCCCTGCTTCCTGCTGCTTCCTGGTTTTCTGACTGGCCTCTAATACCCTTTGAGAGATCCTCCACCCCATCTTCTGTCTGTCACTGGAGCTTACACTCCCCTCCCAAACTCCTTCTCTTTCTTCCTTAACTCGCCAATCCTTCCCTCAAACTCAGAAAAAAACTGACCCTTAAGCTGACATATACAAGCCCCACTCGCCCACACAGGAGGCATGGTTGTGATTCAGCTACTAAGGTTTGTGCCATCAGACTCTCAAATACGGACATCTGTTTCTGCCTCACGCTGAAGGACATGGTAATGGGCTTCTGTTCAGAGAAAAGCAATTTTAATCTCCTGGTGTAGGCTAGTTAAGGGTACGAGGAGAAGTTTTAAATCACACAGAAAAGTACAAATTACGCTGTCTCTTTAAGTATAATTCCTTCTGTGAAAATCCTTCCCTTAAAAGGAGGATGAAAACAAGTTACAAAGAGGAGACCGATTCTCCTGTTTCAATGTTTACACTCTAAATTTACTAAAAAAAATAACTTTCATACAAAACAGTTTTTAGAGAAACCATGTATTATCATGAAGGTGCAGAGGATGAGGTAACTTCCATATTCCACAGGAGCAAATTCACTTCCATCCAACAAACGCAAAAAAAAAAAATTTTTTTTTAATGTGGCGATCCTCTGTTTATATTATAAACTATCACAGGATAAACCTTCGCCTGCTAACTAAAAGGTTTGGCAGTTGGAATCCACCAGCTGCTCCTTGGAAACCCTAAGGGGAGTTCTACTCTGTCCTATAGGGTTGCTATGAATTGGAATCTACTAAAAGAAAACTGGAAGTTTTATTTTTAAATCAATGTATTATAATTTTTGGAAAAACGATAGACTTTTGCTATAAGGTAGTACCATCACTGAAATTTTCTGGAGGAGACTTTATTGCCCAGAGTAAATTCCCTAAAGTATGGTCTGCGCCTGGGGAAGAAGAAAGAAACCACAGGGACTGTGGAAGTGGAGGATGGTGGTGATGGAGAGGCCTCCAGGGATCCCTAGACCAGAGACTTAGGTCACAGTTGAGACACCAGAGCCCAGAGGGCTCAAGTAAATTAACTCTCCATTATTGCAAGTCTCAACCCAAGAGGAAAGTGTCACTCAGGGTAGAACATGAGAACAAAAAGCCCAAGTTCCAAGCCCAGGAGGATTCCCCAAGTATCAGCGAGGCCTTTTGCATCAGCTTCCACTAGGCAGAATTCCCACTCATCAAATTACTCCAGAGATCCATAGGTCAAGTATGAGTATTCTACCCAAGTGTGTAAGGTCAAGGGGTTAGCCATGGTCTGGCAGACCAGACCAAAACATCTCACACCCCTGTCGGCAAAAGGCCCCTGGTCTTGAGGCCGAGTTTTTGAAGAAAGTGAGTGCCATCAGGTCTGCCCTCAGTCTAACCAACACTGAGTCCCTGGTCAGCATCCTGGAGTCCTGGCAAGAAGAGCCAGGCACCTCCAGGAGCATCTGGAGGAGGAGACAGGGGCTGAAGAGGCTACCACACCTACTGGTGCTGCTACACATGTGGGAGACCTGGCTGCAGAGGGTGCAGGCATGGCCTCAAGGTCAAAGGAGAAAGCGCCTGAAGACGTGCTAGGACTCTTAGACTGAGAGGAGCAGGATGTCTGGACTGCAAAATATGCACCCTTCAGGGAAGAACTTCATTCAGGCTTCTTAAACCCACCTCACCTGGAAGATCCACTCTTTTAGCCTTGTGCCCCTTCCACGACCCCTCAAGTACATGGAGAGATCCAGCCCTAGAGCACCAGCGTGGAAGAAGCCCCAGGATAGCTGTCCAAAGACATGAGGTCCACTCCAAAGCTCCCCCCGCCAAGGAGAGAAGAGGACAAGACTCACCTGCAGATGAGGTCTCAGGGCCCTGAGAATGAGCACAATGTCTGTAAGGAAAGAGAAATGGGATTTCAGTGGGACATGGAAGTCTGAGAAAGAGCCTCTGCAAAGATAGCTCTAAGGGAGGTGTGATTGTGAAGGTGGGCTGGTCACTGAGTTCTTTGTAGTACAAGGTACCAAACAGAAGCCAGACTCTGGGGGGAACCTGCCTGCCGGTGAGCAGTGGGCTTAAAACCCTAAACCAATGAGAATCGAATCCCTTCCCAGCAGCTTCTGCACAGATCAGTGATGTTTGCTTGGTCTTTCTCTTTTATGTGGTCTAACCTGATCTGTCCTGAGATCAGAGTTGGAATAGAAAAGCCTGACTGAAATGAAATGAGCAAAGAGAAGACAAGGCCTCCTAAATCTGGTGAAGACAGAACACAGATAACCAAAGGTGAGGATGGGAAGAAAGAGATTGAGTTCCAAGTCCCATCCACAGTATCCCAGGGCCTGGGAATCCCTGGAAGTGCCAGAGGTGTGTACTCCCTGGGAGATGCGACCCCAAGTGTCAGAGGAAGCCCTACGGAGCAAGGAAGGGAGGGCAGGGCCTCTAGGATGGGCACTTCCATACAGGCTGCCCATGTGAATTTCTCAGAGTGACCGTGACAGATCCTGAGAGGGAGAGTTTGAGGCAAAGGAAAGTAAGTTTTCTGAAGAGGGGTGAATTCCACAGTCTCCTGATAATGAAACAGAAATCCCGTCCTGCTCAGAGGTACTGAGTAGGAAGGATTGTGAATTCCCATCCTGCACAGAGGCTGGCTGGGAAGTTCGACTATCTAAAGACAATGTGGCCAAAGTCTTCTTTATCTTTCAAAGATATATCTTCAACTTCCTGCAAATTCAATCCTGGAAAAAAGCCTAGAATATACAAGTGTGGGTTTTTCAGGAGAGCAACAAGGGGAGAAGGTGATAGTGGCATATCAGAGAAGGAGAACAACAGTCTAATAGTCCCTGTGTTACTTAATGAATCACACATGGTGTCCAGCATTCTTCCTTACCTGTAGACATGTAAATGCAGTAGATGTTTTAGCAATAACTGAATTAATCCTCACAGAATTCTTTTTGGCCATTTCCAGGTACAGAGACCAGAAGAAGTCATTAGTTACAAGAGCAAGCAATAATTCGCTGGTCTGAATTTTGTTCAGTTTCTGTGTTTGCCCTTCATAGATTGATAAAAGTCTCTGAATGTGGCATTGAAGACAGTGTTTTCTCTATTGTTATGGATTGAATAGTGTCCCCCAAAATGTGTGCCAACCTGGCCAGACCATGATTCCCAGTATTGTGTGGTTGTCCTGCATTTTGTGATCTGATGTGATTACTTACTTATGTGTTGTAAATTCTAACCTCTGTGAGGTTAATAAGGCGGGATTAGAGGCAGTTAGGTTAATGAGGGAGGACACAATCTACAGGATTAGGGTGAGTCTTGAGTCAGTCTCTTTTGAGATACAAAGAGAAGAGTGAGCGGAAATGAGAGGGACCTCATACCACCAAGGAAGAAGTGCCTGGAGTGGAGCAGGTCTTTTTGACCCAGTGTCCACGCGCTGAGAATTTCCTAGGCCAGGGGAAGATAGATGACAAGGACCTTCCCCAGAGCCACAAAGAGAGAAAGCTTTCTCCTAGACCTGGTGCCCTGACTTCAAACCTGTTGCTTCTTAAACTGTGAGAGAATAAGTTTCTGTTTGTTAAAGCCATCCACTTGTGGTATCTCTGCTATAGCCACACTAAAAAAAAAAACTAGATAACTAAAAAACACATACATAAAATAGTCAAAAGAAAAAAAGTTTCAAATACACACACATACACGTATGATGTTATTAAACTTTAAAAGCTTTTACATTCTTATAACACATTTAGCAATAGAGATTTGTATACAGAAGTTATAATAAGAGCCATCCCCACATAAGTATATTGTACCTGCTCCCCTGAAGTGTCCAGTGTCCAAAGATACATATGTACCCTTTTACACACTTCTTTTTGCCGGGACACATGTAAGTACATTCATTTGTTTGTTTTTAAGAAAATTAGGTCACACTCTACCCATGTTTTTCTCTGAATCACTCTTCACTTGGTCAATATCATGAGTCAGAATCAGGCCAGAGGCTGACTGCAGAACAGATGATCAGTTGCTCATATTCACGTTCAAGTTGAAGCTGAAGAAAATTAAAACAAGTCCATGAGTCAAAGTATGCCTTTGAGTATATCAAACCTGAATTTAGAGACCATCTCAAGAATAGATTTGATGCACTGCACACTAATGATCGAAGACCAGATTAGTTGTGGGATGATAGCAAGGACATCATATATGAAAAAAACAAAAAATCATTAGAAAGACAGGAAAGAAAGCAAACACGAAGGAGGATGTCACAAGAGACTCTGAATCTTGCTCTTGAATGTACAGTAGCTAAAGAGAATGGAAGGAAAAATAAAGTAAAAGAGCTCAATAGAATACCTGAAAGGGAAGCTGGAGAAGACAAAGTATGATAATATAATGTGAACAGATCTGGAGTTAGAAAACCAAAAGGGAAGAAAACACCTGGCATTTCTCAAGCTAAAAGAACTGAAGGAAATATTCAAGCCTCTAGGTGCAATACTGAAGGATTCTATGGGCAAAATATCAAACAACAGAGGAAACATCAAAAGTAGATGGAAGGAATACAAAGACTCAATACACCAAAAACAATTGGTCGACGTTCAACCATATCAGGAGGTAGCATAGGATCAAGAGCTGATGGTACTGAAGGAAGAACTCCAAGCTGCACTGAAGACATTGGCAAAAAACATGGCTCCAGGATTGATGGCGTACCAAATGAGATGTTTCAACACAGGGACACAGTGCTGGAGGTGCTCACTTGTCTATTCCAATATATTTGGAAGACAGCTACCTGACCAAATGACTGAAAGAGATCTATATGTGTGCCCATTCCAAAGAGAAGTGGTCCAACGCAATGCGGAAATTATCGAGCAATGTCATTAACATTACATGCAAGAAAAATTTTGCTGAATTTAATTTAAAAACAGTACACAGACAGGGAACTACCAAAAATTCAAGCTGGATTCAGAGGAAGACATGGAATGTGGGATATCATTTCTGATGTCTGATGGATCTTGGCTGAAAGTAGAGACTATCACTAAGATGTTTACCTATTTTTGTTTACTATACAAGCACACTCAACTGTGTGGCTCATGACAAATTATGGATAGCTTACCAAAGAATGGGAATTCCAGAACACTTAACTGTAGTCATGCGGAATATCTACGTAGACCAAGAGGCAGTCATTTGAGTAGGGCAAGGGGATACCGTGTGGTTTAAAATCAGAAAGTTATGTGTCATGGTGGTATCCTTTCACCATACTTACTCAATCTGTATGCTGAGCAAATAATCTGAGAAGCTGGTCTGTAAGAAGAAGAACATGGCATCAGTTTTGGAGAAAGATTCACTAACAACCTATGATACGCAGCTGATACGACCTTGCTTGCTGAAAGTAAAGAGGACTTGAAGCAGTTACTGATGAAGAGCAACCACTACAGCCTTCAGTATGGATTACACCTCAACATAAAGAAAACAAAAATTCTCACAACTGGACCAGTAAGCAACACCATGGTAAATAGAGAAAATACTGAAGTCATCAAGCATTTCATTTAACTTGAATCCATAATCAATGCCCACAGAAGCAGCAGTCAAGAATTCAAACAATGTATTTCATTGGGCAAATCTATTGCAAAAGACCTCCTTAAAGTGTTGTGAAGTAAAGATGTCACTTTGAGGACTAAGGTGTGCCTGAGCAAAGCCATGATATTTTCTATCACCTCACATGCTTGAGCAAGTTAGACAATGAATACGGAAAACCGAAGAACTGATTCATTTAAAATATGGTGTTGGCAAAGAATACTGAATATACCATGGACTGCCAGAAGAATAAACAAATCCATCTGGGAAGAAGTACACCAAGAATGCACCTTAGAAGCAAGGATGGCGAGACTTCGTCTCACGTGCCTTGGACATATTTTCAGGAGGGACCTGTCCCAGGAAAGTCTCATCATGCTTGGAAAAGCTGAGGGTCAGAAAAAAAGAGGAAGGTGCTCAACAACATGAACTGACACAATGGCTGCAAGAATGGGCTCAAACATAGCAATGATTGTGAGGATGGTTCAGGATCAGGCAGTGTTTCATTCTGTTTTACACAGGATCGATGGCCTCTAACAGCCACAACTAACATATGTAAGCATATATGGGTGTGTGTGTGTGTGTGTATACCCATTGCCGTCGAGTCGGTTCCAACTCATAGTGACCCTACAGGACAGAGCAGAACTGCCCCACAGAGTTCCCAAGGAGCGCCTGGTGGATTCGAAATGCTAACCTTTTGGTTAGCAGCTATAGCTATTAACCATTATGCGACTAGGGTTTCCATATAAAAAAAAAAATTTTTTTTAATATATATATATATACACTCTTTTTTTTTTTCATATATATGTGTGTATATATGTATTCTGTTCACCTGTTTTGCATCTCTAGAGATCCCAGGCTAAGACATTTGGTACCTACAGTGGTTCCAGAGGAACCAAATCTTAAGGACGAGTTTTCTGACTTGATTCTCAAGTCTGGCTAATCTTAAAGACACTGATGACTGTCTCCAGTAGTAAATAGGCTATTGCTAATCCATGGTGGGAGGTGACAATAGAAATATGCAAAATACTACTACAACTGGATCAAATATTTGTGAGAGACAAGGCTCTGCCTGATTACATATTTGATACTTTTCTATAATTTTGTCAGAATAAGAATAAAAAGGAAGCTGCTTGGTTGGTCCTGCTTTTGCTAGCCACACTGGTGAATGAAAGAAATGGACTCAAAGCTCAAGCACCACATACAAGATCTGAAAGCTGCCACTTGTGCCCAGAAAGAAAACCATATTTCTTATAGTAACAAGGCTAATGCTGCCAAAAATAAACTCAGATTCTTATCATAAGAGTGACTGAATTAAAGCGCCAGTTGAATATCCAACCTCAAATGGTTTCTGAAGTTAAAGTAAGGGCACTGATTGGGAAGAAATGGGATCCTGAAACTTGGGATGAGGACATATGGGCAGACAGTCAGGAAGCGGGGGACAATGAACCTCCAATTTCTGTTGAATCGCTCTTCCTAACAGAACCAGACCTCTTACTCCCATCTGAAGAGATTCTCTAACTTTGCCGGCTAAGCCACCCTTCCCAGTAAAACAATTATCCCTTCCACCTCCATCTGATGAGATTACCCCAGCTGTGCCTGAAGTGTCTTGTTTGAGTTGTCTCCTGGGGTGGTATCTGGGGCATTGCCTGGGGCATCACCTTAGGCAGATGCCTTATAAGACACGGCTGAACATCCCACTGCCACTGCCCATTTTTGCTTCTAGACCTATACCTAGACTTCAGTCCCAACAAGCCCCAAAAGGTGAGCTATGAAGTGTGACCCAGGAAAAGCTATGCTAAACTCCAAAAGAACTGCTTGATTTTTCTAATATATACATACAGAAACCTGGTCGAATATGTGTGGGAATGGCTATTATGGGTGTGGGATAACGGTGCAAGCAACATAAAGGTGGATTAGTCTGAGTTTATTGATATAGGCCCAGGAAGCATAGATTCTTCATTCAGTGTTTCAGCTTGAGAGGTTAGAAAAGGATCTCATAGTTTATTTGGCTGGTTTACTGAAGCATGGATTAAGTGGTGGCCTAAAATAAATCAAGTGGAAATGGCAGATCTGCCATTGTATACTGTAGGAGAAGGTATCCAAAGGCTGAGGGAAATTGGAATGCTAGAATGGATTTATTAGGCTGGACCCACAGACCCACACACGGAGCGCCCAGAGGGCTCTCTTTGTACCATAGCAGTGAGGTACAAATTTGGGAAGCAAGCCCCAGCATTATTGAAGACTTCTGTGGTTGCTATTTTATGTAAGTAAGAGTCCACAGTGAGAACTACCCTAACTGAATGAAGACACCTGACTACAATGCAGTTGACTGGACCCCATGGTGGTAGCAGCCAAGTGGTGGCACTCAATCAACAAAGACAAGGTGGGTGTGGTTACCATAACAGACAGTAGACTCAAAGCAGTAATCAGAACAGTCTGCTCGCATGGATTTATGGCATTGGCTACTTAGTCATAGTGTCCCTGGGAGTGAAAGAGCTGGGAAATGTACATCTCCTGGTACCTAGCGTCTTAGATATCCAGTGCTCCTGTAACAGAAATACCACAAACGGATGACTTTAACAAAGAAAATTATTCCCTCGCAGTCTAGGAGGCTATAAGTCCAAATTCAGGGTGCCAACTCCAGGGGAAGGCTTTTTCTCTCTGTCACTCCTACGAGAAGGTCTTTGTCACCAATCTTCCCCTGGACAAGAAGGTTCTCAGCACAGGGATCCTAGGTCCAAAGGATGCACTGCTCCTGACACTTCTTTCTTGGTGGTACTGAGGTCCCCCTGTCTCTCTGCTCTTTTCTCTTTTATATCTCAAAAGAGATTGACTTAAAACACAACTTAATCTTGTAGACTGAGCCCTGCCTCCTTAACATAACTGCTTCAAATCCTCGATCATTAACATCCTAGAGGTATGATTTACAATACATTGGAAAATCACATCAGCTGACAAAATGGTGGATAATCGCACAATACTGAGAAGCATGGCCTAGTCAAGCTGATATATACATTTTGGGAAGACAGAATTTAATCCGTAACACCTAGTATGCAGCTATCGACCTGTTAATGCCTTTTTCTCCATACCTGTTTCGAAGTATCACCCGAAACAGTGTGCCTTCTCTCTGACCTAAGTATATAAGGACCAAATAATGTACAGGAATCTCTGTTACATTTTCTCCATCTTACCATTATTTGGCCTCATACGCAGACCCACTCACTTAATTGTGCAGCAGAATGAAGAGATTAAAGCCCCAACATTCTTGCCAGTGGACCAGGAAGGTAGCTGCTCAGACATCAGAGAGCCTCAGAGAGACAGAGACCAGGCGGCTCAAGAGAGGGATACCATAAAGTTGTTTTTCATACCCCTCCCCACTCCCACAGTTGCATAGGCTTTGCTCTGACCCTAAGAAGTAGATCAATACTTTGAGAACTGCATTATGGGTTAGAACACCAACAAGGTCCCAGACTGAGTGACACTCCCATAGGTTACATCCAAATATCACTGCAAAGTCTTCAAAATCTGAACTGACATCTGAGCCACAGCACACAGAAGTTGGGAAAGAACCTGCAGCCTGAACATAACTGGGTCAAGTGATTCCTAAAACAAACAACATCGACATTTTCTGTAAGATTGAAGTAAGACACAGTCTTGGAATCACAGACAAAAACTTTAAAAAGCTACTTTAACCATGCTCAAAGAAGTAACAGGCACAACTTAGAAAAATAGAAAAATACATAGAAACCATTCACAAATGAAAATTTTAGACAGGAAAAACAGAAAAATAGAGATAAAAAATTCACTTGATCAGCTCTACAGCGGAATGCTGTTGACAGACAAAAGGATCGATGAGATGAAAACAGTTCAATTGAAAATATCCAATCCGAAAACAGAGAACAAATATTGAAAAAAAATGAACAGAGCCTCAAAAAAATTCAAAAATATCTAACATTTATTTATTGGAATTCCATACGGTGTAGAGAAAATATGTGGTGTAGAAAAAAGTATCTGAAGAAATACTGGCTCAAAACTTTCCCAATTTGTTGAAAGACATAAACTTACAGATTCAAGAAGCTATGCAAACTCCAACAAGTTAAACTCACATAATTTTATGCCCAAATGCCTCATTGTCAATTGTGGAATAACAAGGACCAAGAAAATATCTTCAAAGAAGCTAGAGAGAAAACAACTCATCTCACACAGGAGAAACAATTGGAATGACTCTGTATTCATCATCAGAAGCCATGGAGGCCAAAAGGCTGTGAAAACAACATTTTTTCAACACTGAAAGAAAAAAAACATTAACCCAGTGTTCTATAGGCTGTTATTTCCTTCATGAGTAAAGGAAAAATATTGACATTCTCAGGTGAAAGACGCTTAAGAGAATTCATCGCCACCAGACTTGCTCTAAATGAAACACTAAAGGAAGTTCTTCAGGTGGCAGGCTTGGAATTTCAGGAATTATGGAAAGCAACAAAGTGGAAAGTATCTTCGGAAGTTCGCCCTCCACCAAAGATTAGACAGGTCTATAAAACAAACAACAACACACGTGAAGAAAGTGTTTCTTAGTTCAATCATGTGTATGAGACCAAAAGTACAAAACCAGCCCAAAAGCACTGAAAAGAGGGCAGGACGGAACAGGAATCATGGCCGATGGAAACGGGGAACTGGAGCATAGGAGAGGACAATATTGACACATCATGAATATTGCAACCAATGTCACAAAACAATTGTGTATAAATGGTTGAACAAGAAAGTAATTTGCTCTGTAAAGTTTCAAATAAAGCACAATAAAAAATAAAAAAAAGTGGTAGGTATCTCGGTAAACATATTATGCCAACCCTGTTGTCACTGCACAACATGGCGCAGGACTCCCCTCTTTGCAAAGACTTTCTAGCCTATTGGAAAAACTTTGGAATATACTCTTGGTGGCAAATTAGTATTAGAGAATGGGGTTAATTTTGAAAATATGAGATGTCTGTACTCATGCCTGGTGAATAAACTGGATAATAATATTTTCAGAGAGAAATGAGATGTTCTAACAGAAAAATAGGCCTGAATTCCCACGTGGGCCATGAGCCTACTACTCTGAAGGCCTTTCCCAGAGAGGCATTTCAGGCACTTCTAGAGCAGCAGGAGCGCTGGGGAATGCAGGTGTCAACCTCCCCCAGGGCCTTCTCTGAGGGGTAAGTACCTGCTTTAGTACTGAGCTTAGTGGTTCATAAATTGTCATTCTGCATAAGGTCTTCAGGTTCAAGTCTGTAATCCAGCTGGGATTCTGTGTGTGCTGCAACTCTGCATCAAAAGAACATGCTTCTAGAAGCAGAATGCCAGGAGAGAGGCGGTTGGGCAGTTGGGGGTGGGGGGTGCTGCGCAGACAGGGGTGCCCGAGGGAGGCACAATATAGTCATTCTGCAGGAGGTCTAGTCCTTCTGCACAAGAATTAGAATGCTTCTCAATGCACAACAGTTTACATGCAGGACATAAACAAAGTTACTGAAGGACAAAGTCAAATAGTAAACCAAGCCACTCCCTGTCAATCCTTACCTGAGAGGGTCTTCATCAGGACTTCCGGGGATGGAGAAGGAAACAGTAAACGCTGATTTATTTTACCTCTTCCTTCCTCAAGAAACAGGAACAGGTGTTAAGATGTCAGGTGTCAAGCCCCAAACTCCTCTTCTGGTCTGTATTTAAGCTGTATAATAAAACTGGGAATCAGGCAATCAGCCCTGAGCAGACAGACCCAGGAGTATTCCCAGTGCCCCACATCTTTGAGCTCCAGTGAGATCCTGTTCTTAGTCCCTAGATTAGCAGAGGAGCTGAAAGACTGAAATTCCGTGTTTTCAGGCAACTTGGGCTTCAAGCAGGCACTTATTGCTAAAGTCGTATTTCTCTGTGTTAATTTATGATCCTTAACTCAAATCCGGACTTTGAAGCTCATTTTGATAACTCCTCATTAGTCTGCCTAGACAAGAGTCTGCTCACAGTCAGTGATGACAATGGAGGAAACAAAGTCCCTAGCCCAGAGGAGGGACTGTTCCCCAAATTTGGGGCAATGCCCCTGGGGAGCATCGGCGAGGTGCACTGTGGCCTCTGTGGCTTTGCCTTCTGCTCCTGGAATTGCGCCCTGGGGGCATCCATATGCAGACGCAGAGTCCGTGGGTGACCACAACTCCTGCCCTTCTGGGTCATCGTCCGGACGCACGTTGCGATATGCTTCCTGCCCCCCTTCCCAGCATAAGTGCTGCGATCACACGTGGCAGAACCAGTTCCCAGGTCCAGACCCTAGGTCTTGCCCTCCTTGGCCTTAGGCTTCCCCTAGTCCTGGGGGAACCCGCAAGCCTGGCGGGTGCGAGGTTAGCACCCGGCTGGGCGGGCTTGGGCCTGTCTCAAAAGGCTCATGGCGCACGCAGGTTCCCCCTCCTTGGAGTCTGCGGGCTTGCGGCGGGCAGCCCGGCATCTCCTGCCTCCCTCGGGTGCCCTCTCTGGGCAGCAGCTCCCCTCCCCCCGCCCCGCCAACCATCCAACAGTCGCACTGCCTGCTTTCTGCTTCTAGAAGCGTGTTCTTTTGATGCACACATGCAGCACACACAGAATCCCAGCTGGATTACATACTTGAACCTGAAACGCACAACTTTAAAACTACTAGACTGGGGGGGGGCGGTATTGGCAGTGAAAAAAGGAAAAAAAAATAAGAAAGAGAACAATTACAAAAAAAGTATTAGAAGACTGTAACCTCACGTTATGGACTCAAGAAGGCTGCGGATACACAACTGCGTAGATAGCATACTGTTGTCTCTTTCTTTGCGAATAAGACTTAGATGAGGGAATTTGGTACCGGGAATAGTTGCAGAGCCTGACTTTGGGGAAATCTGGGATTGATGAATTGGCTTGCATGAGGCTACAAGCCCTGATAATCAATATTTAAAGATGAGATTCGAGCAATCTAGAACATGCATCAGAATTTTTTACAAGTAAATTAGCACCAGAAGAGGCCTTTAACCACTAAATAAAATGAGTCAGTAGTTCAAGATCTCCCTACAAAGAAAATGGCAGACCTAGATCGTTTCCAGTCAGGTTCCAGCAAACATGCAAGAAACAGTCATTTTAATCTTGTACATAGTCAACAGAGATTAGAAAACCATGAGACACTCCCCTAACTTGATCCTTATGGCTAGTTTAAAAATGATAACAAATTAGAGAAGGAAGGTAGAAGAAGAGTTAGAGGACAAGCACACTCAGTAACTGAGATGCAAAACCCTACATAAGATGCCAGCAAAGGAAATCCAGCAAAGGGTAAACCACGTAACATGCCATGATCAAGGCGGTTTATTGTAGGCATACAAATTTGAGTGAACATTAAAGATTTAGTAATTTCATTCACCACATGCATAGGTGAAAGAAGGGAAGACACATGCTCACCTCAAGAGATGGGGGCAAAGCAGGTTGATAAAATCCAATCACACGGAGAGATAAGGACTGGGAGCAAACATGGAACAGAAAAGGAGTTCCCGAACGTGGAAAACTACAACTAGCATGATAGTTCATGGTGACGTGTGGGACATTCTCTTTAAAATTAATAAAAAATAAAATAAGGATGCTTCTATCATTATTTTTATTAAACATTTAACACTGGAAGTGTAAGCTAGTACAAAAAAAGTATAACTGCTATTCATAGATTATAGGACTGTCTCCATTGAAAACCGTAGAAAATATGGGAATTAATAGTAATCATAAATAAAAAATAAATTGAAATTTCAATGCGTCAGCATCAAGCGGACTCTGTCATAGCTCTTAGGTGAAACCAAAGGACACTGATAAGGAAAGAGCAGGTTCGGGTGGGCTAGACCAAGGAGGGAAGAAAATTATTCTGCACTGGGCTGAACTTATAAGCACGGGTATGTGTGTTAGTTACCTAGTCCCTCCATAACAAAAAATAACACAACTGGATGGCTTTTAAAGGACAGAAATTTATTTTCTCACAGTTTAGCAGGTAGTAGTTTGAATTCAGGGCATGGCTGTAGTGGGAGGTCCTTCCTTGTCTACCTCAGCTTCTAGTAGATGCCAGCAATCATTTGTGTTCCTGGCCTTCTAGAAGCATCTGTCTTCTTTGTCTGTCTTCCTTTTCACCTGTTTGTGTCTGTGTGTATTCTGCTCCTTTTATAACTAAGAAGAGTTAGGCTTAGGACCCACCCTACATTGGTATGACCTCATTCACATAATAAAAGCAGGCCCCTTATTTCCAAACAAGGTCAGAATTACAGGTACAGGGGTTAGGATTTCCACATACATTTTGGAGGGACACAATTCAATCCCTAACAGTTGATTTACCAGATATTCTGGATTGAGAGTACTCACATGAACAGCTGAGAGTAGTTCCAATTCTTTGCTACATTCAGTGGCTGAAACTTGTCTCAATGGTCACCCATAGGAATGTTGGAGCAATTTATTGTGCAGGACCTGGCCTACCATTCCTAATCATGTCCATTGTGTGGAAAAACACACACTCCCATCACCGAAGCCTTGAGAAATTCATCGATAAGAACGGAATGGTGGTTGGAACCAAGAATTGTTTCATAGCCTAGATAACATGGTGCAGCTGTTAGATATCCACATGGAGATGTCCGGTAATAAAACTTCACCCCACACGGAGATGTCAAGAATAATACCAACAGCTAATGTTCATTGAGTACCTACACTGGTGCCAGGCACTCCTGTGCTTTTCCTTTCATGTTTGCTTTTCATGATGGCCATATGAGGAATGTAGCATTATAATGCATAAAGAGGTCAATACAGAGAGTTACGCTCACATTTGAATATATGAGTCTGGACCCAGGAGGAGTTTGAATGGATGGAGGTATAAACCTCACGTCCTTAGCTACAAATAGACAGCAGTAAACTCACTGAGGCATCCTAGAGGGAGGGTGTCAATAGAGAGAGGAGCAGGCACCAAGGCCAAGGGTACTCGGGTATCTAGAAGCCTGCCAGGTGAACAGCAGCCAACAAGCCTCTCTGAAGTCCAGTGTGGTTCCTGGAGGGTTGTCTGTCCTTGCTCTCAGCTGCATTTCCCCAGTGCTCCTCCCACCTGCACTGGGTTGTCCCCTTCATGAGGACAGGGACAGTGTGTACCTTTCACCACTGTATCTGCATAACATAGACTACTTCTGGCCCATGGAATATACTGACTGAATGAAAAATAAACAAACGATAAGGACGTAAAATCCTTCGTAGTTGATACCTTGGGATACATTAAGGGGCTTCATGAGTAAGAGGGAGAAAAATTGATCAGGGCTGCTTCTGAGACCATCCCTTAGGCGTAATGAGTGTTAAACAACACTTAAACAAAGAGATTTAATGGCAGAGATGTATGTTAAAAAGATGTAAGTATAGCTTAAAGATTACTAGAAACATGCAAATTATTGCAACTATAGGCAAATCGCTAAAAACCATATAGTACATGCACACAGAATATTACAAAGTAATTTAATGCCCTCATTAAAAAAAAACAAAAAAAAATTACCATGAAAAGACTAATGTTGAATGAAAATATCAGGATATAATATCTGTGTTAATATACATAAATGTGTGTGCTAATACACACATAAAACCAGTTGCCATTGAGTCAGTTCTGATTCATGATGACACCAGTGTGCCAGAGTAGAACTGTACTCCATAGGGGTTCCAATGGCTGAGTTTTCGGAAGTAGGCTGCCAGACCTCTCTTTCATAGCAATTCTGGGTGGACCTGAACTCCAACTTTCTGTCAGCAGCTCAAGATATTAACCATTTGCATCAACCAGAGACTCTAATACACATACACGCCAATATAAGCAAGAAAATAGACATATCGGAACGTTAATAATTTATTCTATGCATTACGTATGTTTTCTTGTTTTTTTTTTGCATACTTTCCCATTGCTTCCAAGTTTTTGAGGAATAGAATGTACTTCTGGAAAAATTCATGAGAGATTTTTAAGTAATGAAATAATCAACAGAAACAGAATGAGTAAATCTGTGGCAAGGCAGCCCATGAACCCAAGATTACAGTAACACTGGTATGAAAAGCAGAATTGTGGAGTCCTGAAGCTCAGTGGTTCCATGCATCCATCAGGAAAGAGGGAAGAGCAAATAAACAAGGTGAAAATACAGTGAGCCAGAGGAGTGGGAGCCCTCTGTTGTGGGCACAGTTTTCTCATGAAACTTTAGATGGACACAGTGGGTGGGATTATCCACTTCCATCATACAAACATTTTTATTACCCTTGATTTTAACAGAACTATGTTATAAAAACAAATAATAAAATAAAGTATAATAAAAGAATAAATCTCATCAGTGGACTACTATCATTTTCCCCAGCCACTGAGGAGGGCAGGAAACACACACGGGAAAGAAGATGGAGCAGTGTGAAGAATCATGCTATGTGGGGAGGAGAGTGTTTCTGAGACAGGCCTTAGCTGCTACCACCTAGGGAAGTAGGCAGCCATGCACAACCAACTGGAAGAAATGGTACATTATTTCTGAGACCTACTCCAGCTCATAACAAATTATGGATAACATGGGGAAGAATGAGATTTCCAGGACACTTAACTGTTTTTATGAGAAACCTGTACATAGAACAAGAGGCAGTCATCTAAACAGAACAAGGAATACAGCATGGTTTAAAGTCAAGAAAGGTGTGCATCACCGTTGTATCCTTTCACCATATGTATTTAACCTGTATGCTGAGCAAATAATCTGAGAAGCTGGTCCGAAGAAGAATAAGGCATCAGGATTGGAGGAAGACTCATTAATAACCTGAGATATGCAGATGATACAATCTCCCTTGCTGAAAGTGAAGAGACCTTAAAGCATTTACTGCTGAAGATCAAAGACTACAGACTAACAGCCTAACAACTGGACCAATAAGCAACATCATGATAAACGGAGAAAATGTTCACGTCATTAAGGGCTTCATTTTTACTTGGATCCACAATAAACACCCACGGAAACAGCAGTCAAGAAATCAAACGACACATTGCATTGGGCAAATCTGCTGCCAGAGGCCTCTTAAAGTGCTCAAAAGTACAGATGTCACCTTGAAAACTAATGTGCGCCTGACTCAAGCCATGGTGCTTTCAGTCGCCTCATACGCACACGAAAGGTGGGCAATGAATAAGGAAGACCAAAGAAAAATTGAAGGCATTGAATTACGGTGTTTGCAAAGAATACTGAATATACCATGGACTGCCAAAAGAATGAACAAATCTGTCTTGAAAGAAGTACAGCCAGAATATTCCTTAGAAGCAAGAATGGCGAGGCTTCATCTCACATATTTTGGACACGTTGTCAGGAGAGATCAGTCCCTGGAGAAGCAGGTCATACTTGGTAACAAGTGGCCACAACAATTGGCTCAAAAATAACGACGACTGTGAAGGTGACGATAGGTAGTTTAACATACATTTTGACACATATGAATTAAAATTTAAACAATTATTTCATGCCTTTTTGTAGGGGTTTTAGAATATACAATTAAAATAAATGTAAACAATTAATAGAAAAAATCTCTGAAAATAAAATTTAATTTTTTTAAATCACTGCTCCATACCCCAGATCTAAATGGCTTGATATAAAGCACTGGTCTTTGTGATTCACAAAAAGGAGGTGCCAATTCCTGGAGGGGGGATGGGAGGATAGAGAGAGTTGGAAGCTGGCAAAATTGTCACGAAAGGAGAGACTGGAAGGGCTGACTCATTAGGGGGAGAGCAAGTGGGAGTACAGAGTAAGGTGTATGCAAACTTATATGTGACAGACTGACTTCATTTGTAAACGTTCACTTGAAGCTCAATAAAAGTTAATATAAAAAAAAAGCCCAGCCCTGACCAATGTTTGCTTAAAAACTTTGAAAGTTTGTTCCTCTCTAAAATAAAGCAGGGTCTAACTTTAAAAATAAATAAATAAATGTAAACAATTATTAGAAAAAATCTCTGAAAATAAAATTTAATTTTTTTAAATCACTGCTCCATACCCCAAATCTAAATGGCTTGATATACAGCACTGGTCTTTGTGATTCACAAAAAGCAGGTGCCAATTCCTGAACAAGAACTGAAGTGATAGGAGAAACCCCCCATGCTGTTATAGCCCTGAGTATGGGCCCCAGTGATCTGTCTTCATTAATTCCTTTTCATTTCATCTCTGTGAAAGAGGGGAGGGAGAAGGTGAGAGAGGGTTACATGTGCCTATTCTGTTCTTTAGCATCCAGTTCACTGCCAGGAACAAGTATTCGTAAGACTCTAAAAAACGTTAAAGTACAAATAAGGAGGAAAACCTCCTAGTATATATATGTATTAGGTGGCACAAAGAGTTAAGTGCTCAGCTACTAACTGAAAGGTTGGCAGTTTAAATCCACTCAGAGTTGCCTTGGAAGAAAGGCCTGGCAATCTACCTCCAAATAGTCACAGCTATTGAAAACCGTATGGAGGGCAGTCCTACTCTGAAAACTCACGGGGTCGTCATGAGTGAAAATCTCCTCAACGGCAACTGGATTGGTAATCTATATATGGCATAAATGTTGGGAAAATTAGTTTCTGAACATATACACGGCATACAGAATACACTGCACATTAGTATTATGTGCCAAAACCCACTGTCATCAAGTCGATTCTAACTCACAGTGACCCCAAAGGACAGAGTAAAACTGCCCCATAGGGTTTTCACTGAAGCAGACTGCCACATCTGTCTCCTACAGAGAGGCTGGTGGGTTCGAACCACTGACCTTTCAGTTAGCAGACAAGTGCTTTAACCACAGAGCCACTAGGGCTCACTGCTGTCATGTACAGTGATTACATAAGCAAATTCTGAAACAACCTGCCTGGGTTTAAATCCTAACTCAATTTATCAGCTGGGTGATCTGGGCACGTTACTTTACCTCTCACTGCCTCAGTTTCCCATTTCTAAAATGGGTCTTATTCAAAAGGTTGTTACGCAGGTTAAATAAAACACACAAGGCACTTAGAAAAAGGCCTTACGCACAGAATGAACACAATAATTGTTAGCTTTCATAATTATTAAGGGAATACAAACAAACGGCTAGGTTGAAGGAACTTCCATTGAGAAAGAGTTGAGTTCCAAAATTCATGTGTAAAGTCATTTACATCAACTGTTAAAGTTGTATGTTTAGATTCAAGTGATTACTGAGGTGTGTTATGATCTTGAACAGAGTTCTGGGGACTATACAGGCAGACTCTGCATGCCCTTCTCCTGCACATCCATTCCATCTCCCTTGGAGCCCAGACATCATGTTATCAATTAAACCCCTCCCACGCTGGTGGTGTACTGTTTAAGAGCTACGGCTGCTAACCAAAAGGTCATCAGTTCAAATCCACCAGGCGCTCCTTGGAAAGTCTATGGCACAGTTCTGCTCTGCCCTATAGGGCCACTATGAGTTGGAATAGACACAGTGGCAATGGGTTTTTAACGGGTATGAGGTAACTGTTCAGTGCTTAAAGACGTACCAAAAGCAACCACTAACACAAAAGTATAGTAAAAGGTTCTTATTTCAGAGTAGCAAAACCTTAGTTTCTAACACAGTGGTGAATTAGGGTGGACTGTGGATCAAGAGGAGCTCTGGTGGCATAGTGGTTAAGAGCTCAGCTGCTAACCAAAAGGTCAGCAGTTCGAATCCACCAACTAGTCCTTGGAAACTCTATGGAATAGTTCTATTCTATGCTATAGGGTCTCTATGAGTTCGAATCAACTAGGGTCTCTATGAGTTGGAATCAACTTGATGGTGACAAGTTTGGTTTGGTGGGTGTCATGGATTGAATTATGACCCTAAAAAATGTGTGTCTCAACTTGGTTAGGCCATGATTCCCACTATTGTGTAGTTGTCCTCCATTTTGTGATTGTAATTTTACTTTAAGAGGATTAGGGTGGGATTGATTGTAACACCACCCTCACTCAGGTCACCTTTCCCTGGGGTGTGGCCTGCACCACCTTTTATCTCTCCAGAGATAAAACGAAAGGGAAGCAAGCAGAGAGTTGGGGGCCTCAGACTATCAAGAAAGCAGCACGAGGAGCAGAGCATGTCCTCTGGACCCAAGGTCCCTGCACCTGAAAAGCTCCTTGACCATGGGAAGGTTAAGGACAAGGACCTTCTTCCAGAGCCGAAAGAGAGAGAAAGCTTTCCCTTAGAGCTGATGCCTTGAATGTGGACTATTAGCCTACTTCAATGTGAGGTATTACATTTCTCTTGGTTAAAGCCATCCACTCATGGTATTTCTGTTACGGCAGCACTAGATGATGAAGACAGTGGGTCAAGGTGGAAGGGGTGGATGAAGGACAAAAAAAGAAAAATGGACAACAAGAGAAATATAAGAATTCAGAGAACTGTGAAAATTTAATTCCTGAATATACTTTCTTTCTCCTCCCTATAACTGGAAGGACTTTTCTCATATACAGCATATATAAGTAAATCCTGGCAATATTTAAAACACTTAGATTTTTGTAAAACTCATTCTCTGAAAACTCATGGTGGCCCCATTAATTTCTGGCTTAAAAACAACTCAGAACTAAAAAGAAGCATAAATAAATAAATAAAGGCACTGCTGTCATTTGCGGGTGATGTTCTTTTCCTGCTATCCACAACCCACACACTCGGGTTAATTTTCCAGGGTCAGTGTTCATAGACCATCCTCTTTCTCTTACCCACCACCCTTAATTATTTAGAAAAGGCAGGGCCAGTCAGTGCTCCAAACATCAAGTTTTCTCTCCAAAATGCCAACTCACACTTGGGGAGCAGGCTACATTCTCAGCTGTCAGCACTTCCACTAGCCCCTGCAGATAAGGAATGTGTCTCCACTGAACTGTTCATTGTAATTAAAAAAAAAAAAAAAAAAGTAAAAAACTGTTTCTAAAAAAAAAAAAACCAGGCATTTCCCCATTACTCACCCACCCCACTCTCCCACACCCAGTGCTCCCCTCACCACACACACACTCAAATATTTCATACCAAGGGTATGTCCCAAGCACGGGGTCTGGCTCCGCTCTTCTTTTACACCCCTTGGAGGCCTCTGGACAAACCATACCTTTGGTTGGCAATTCCCTGAACCCTGCCTATTCAAGCTGGCACTTATTCAAAAAGGCAGGTGAGTCTTCAAGTCAGGTTTTTAAAAGGAGTTTAAGAGGTGCCAGGTGATATGCCTACTCATCCTCAAATTTCTCAAAGGTAATAATTTCTTCAGATGTTTACAATGTCTCAACTATGGGTTAATTAAATCCCTTAGGATGGTGGGCATAGGAAAATCCTCCATCTCAATGCCCCCAATTTCGAAAAAAAAAGAGGGGAATCTCCAAAATTACAAATTTCAATTTCTACATACTTGATTGAACTAAGGAGTAAGTTCCTCACATGTGTTATTCTTGGTCTGAGTCCTGGTGGTGCAGTGGGTAAGAGCTAAGCTGCTAACCAAAAGGTCTGCTGTTTGAATTCACCAGCTGCTCCTTAGAAACCGTATGGGGTAGTTCTACTCAGTCCTATAGGGTTGCTAAGAGTTAGAATTCACTGGATGGCAACTGGTTTGTTTGCTTTTCAATCTTTGGCTGAAAGGTGGACTTTGTTATCAATTTATTAAATCAACTGGTAATTTGCTGGATATTTCTCATACAGGAACTTATGATGTCTTCAAATCCAGCTAATCAGGTTTAGGGAGAGAGAAACTTCTCTACCTTAGCTTCCCTGCCACTCCCACACCTTTTTCATTGATTTCCATGCCCTGTTTAAGTAACATCACTCATCACTTCTCACTGTCTAGGTTATCTGAGCCAATTCATGGCAGTCAATTCCACCTGAGCCCTAGGATACCCTCATTTACATACTCTGCCCTGTTCCTTCACCAATGGCTGACCTCACATCTCCCCCTGAATGTCTACTAGGCATCTCAAACTTAATGTGGTTCAAATAAAAATTCTTCGTCCAAGTGTCTTATCTACCTCCCAGTCTTCCTTATCTCAGCAAATGTTCTCACTATCCTCTGGGTTGTTCAGGACAAAAACCTAGAAATCATCCTTGATTTCTCTCCTTTATTCAAATCTTGCATCCAATCCATTGACATATTCTGGACTCTTGGCACTACCTTAACATAAATCCTGACTCTATCCACTTCTCACTACCTCCACCATCATCTCTTGGTTAAAACTGGACTCCATGCACCGATCTTCCCTCTTACAATCTACATAACAGCATCATTTCAGTGGCTTCTCATGGCAATTAGGAAAAATTCCCAAATCCTTCCCATGGTCTTTCATGATGCGGGGCTTGCTCACTATACTAACCTCATTTCCTAACAGTCTTCCCTCGGTTCACTCCACACTAGCCATGACTTATTTCCTGAGCTTCCTCAAACATGCCAAAACACTTGGTTATTTAAGGGCCTCAGAAACAACTCTTTCCTTTATTGGCAATATCCTCCCTCCAGAACTTCATACAGCTATTCTCTCCTTTGATATAGGTCAGTTATCTCCTCAAATATCCTGCTCCCATAAGCCTTTACTATTAATCTAAAACAGCTCACCCCACTCATTCCCTCACATGCAACTCTGTCTTATTTTCAAAATATTTAGCTCTCCTTGACATTTTTTGTTAATTATTACCTGTATTTTTTCTGGTTGAGAATATATGCAGCAAAACATACACCAACTCAACAGTTTCTACCCGTACAATTTAATAACACTGGCTACATTCTTGAAGTTGTGCAACCATTCTTACCCTCCTTTTCTGAGTTGTTCCTCTGTCATTAACATAAACCCACTGCTCCTTAAGGTTCCTATCTAATCTTTTCAGTAGCTGTTGTCAATCTGATGCCATGTAGACAGTTCTTAAAAGAGCATATGCTCAAGGTAGACCATTTTTATTAGTTAAGTAAGCTAATGTTCTGGAGCCCTCATGGCACAGTGGTTAAGTGATACGGTAGCCAAGCTAAAGAAGAGCAGTTTGAATCCACCACCTGCACCTTGGAAACTCTATGGGGCAGTGCTATTCTGTCTTACAGAGTCTCTGAGTTGGAATCAACAGCAACAGTTTCGTTTTTTCTTTTTCATACTTCGGTTTTAAGATGATTCAAGGGAATGCTTTTGGTGTAATGTTTAAAGATTATCTCACGGCAATAGTTTCAGGAGTTCATTCACCCTCAGTGGCTCCAAAAAGTCTAGGGTTCATTTGAAATTCTGTTCTGCATTTTCCCCCTTTTGATCAGGGCTTTTCTATGGACTCTTTGATCAAAATGTTCAGCGACAGTAGCCGGGAACCTTCTGGTTCTTCTGGTCTCATGGCATGCTAGATGTTCTTTTAAAAAACATGAGTGGATGCTGAAGGTTATCAAATACTTATTTTATTACACCTATTAATATAATCACATTTATTTTTCCTGTACATATGGTAAATTATACTGATTCATTTTCGAATGTTAAACTAACCTTGAATTCTTGGGATAGACCCAACTTGGTCATAATATATTCTTCTTTAGAGTATTGCTGCATTTGTTTTGCCTATTTATTTTTATATTTTGCATCTATGTTCATCAGTGACATTGGCCTGTAATTTTCCCATCTTCTGCTGCTCTTGTCAGGTTTTGGTATCAATATTCATCCTAGAAGCTTTATAAAATGAGTTTGGGTATATATTTCCTTTTATATTGAAGAATTTGTGAAATATTTCTTGAATATTTGGCAGAATTTGCAGGAAAAGCCATCTGATATGAAGTTTTCTTTTTGAGAATAGTTTGAGCTCTAATTCAATTCTATTAACAGTTGTGGAATTACTTTTGCTTCCTGTTTCTTCTTGAATCGTTGTTATTAACTTACATGGTATGATACGTTTGCCTACTTTACCTAAATTTGCAAATTTATTGGCTAATACGGTTCATAACATTCTCACATTATCTTTATGTTCCGCAAGATCTGTAGTCATTTTCTTTCTAATTCCTGATATTCGTTTTTTATATCTTCATTCTTTTTCACTTGATCAATCTTGCCTAAAGTTTGTCAATTTTACTAGCATTTTCTAAGAATCAACTTTAGTCTTTGTTGCTCGTCTGTTGCATGTATTCAATCATTAATAGAAACAAAAATTCCTATGAATGTTTGTTTCTGGTTTTTTCCCAACATTTTGAATGGATGTTTAACTCACTTATTTTTCAAGATTTGTTCTTTCCAATTATATTTTTAAGGCTATAAGTTTCCTATATTATATTGTCTGTACTGCACAAATTTTTATATGCACTATGTTCATAATTGTTCACTTCAAAATGTATTCTAATTTTCATTATGATGTCTTTTTTGACTCATAGTATTTTAAAATATCTGAGCACATGGAGATTTTGTATTTTAATTTTCTAAGATGGTTTTTTTTTTTTTAATTATGGTGTACTTACATAAAAAAATGGAGATTTTGTATTTTCATTTTCTAAGATGGTTTTTTCTTTTTTAATTATGGTGTACTTACATAGTATCCTCTATATTATTGCAGACTCTTGAAATTTGTTGAGACTTGCTTTATAACACAGTATACAGTTAATTTTTATACACACTATGTATGTGCATGAGATGAATGTATATTCTTTCATGGTTAGATAATACACACACATACACATATATCAATTTGGTATTTTTTTACATGTTAAATCTTCTGTATCCTTGATAATTTATGGACTTCTATGTTTCTGAGGGGTGTGTTAAAAATCTATTATGATGCATGATGTCAAAAGGAGCCCCAGTAGTGCAGTGGTTAAGCACTCAGCTCTTAAACCTTTTGATTTGATCCACCAACTACTCCACAGGAGAAAGATATGACCGTTCCCTTCCATAAAGATTACAGCCTTGGAAACCTTTGGAGAAGTTCTACTCCACCCTATAGTCACTATGAGTCAGAATTGACTCAACAGCACACAAGAAAAAATGTATGATGTGATGGAAACTCAGAAGTACGAAGCTAAAAAGAATTGGTCCTACCTCCAGGGTCAAAGGATGAAGGACAGAGAAAACAGCAGAGACATCCAAAAGCTTGGAAAAAGGGCTGAGAGGACAATGGTTGGTGGTTTAAGGGCTTTGAAGGGCTACCATATATACTGAGGAATCTGAAGTGCAATGTTCTTGCCTAAGGATGAAGACATGCTCATAAAGATCCTGACAAAGCTTTAGGCTTGCACCTCTGGCTGATCTTTGGGCTCCATGGGGGCAGGAAGTGAAGGCTAGGGCAGAGTTTTAGGCACTCTTGCTTAGCATTGAAAGAACGTGCCAGTTCAGAGCCAATCTGCAAAGACTGGGATAATGTTACTTTTTCTTTTTGGCTACAAGCATTTAAAGAAAGCACTGTCAGGTCATGAACTGACTGCTGAGATAACAGAACAGAACTTCAGTGTCCACACATGAGAAGACATACAATCTTTGCAGAAATAGTTTGGAAACATCACTAAGCAAATGGATGACTGGCCCTCAACAATTAAAAAAAAAAAAAAAGCAAACCCTAATGACAGGAGGGAATCTGATTTCCAGAGTTACATTATAATATTTAAGATATCCAGTTTGCAACACACTATTCTAAGTCATAAAAAGAAAAAAGAAAAGGATGGTTCATTTGTTAAGAAGAAAGAAAGAAGAGAAATGAACAGAAAGCATCCCTAAGGAAACACAGATATTGGGATTACTAGACAAAGATTTTAAACCAATTGTCTTAAATTTCCTCAAAGAGCTAAACAAACCATAGACACACACACAAAAA
The DNA here is from genome assembly GCF_030014295.1 of Loxodonta africana. NCBI lineage: Eukaryota > Metazoa > Chordata > Mammalia > Proboscidea > Elephantidae > Loxodonta > Loxodonta africana. The sequence goes on from NW_026975124.1 coordinate 2,291,107, forward strand.
AAGGAAACCAAGAGAAGAATGTATGAACAAGTAGAAAACATTAATAAAGAAATATTATACAAAAGAACCAAATAGAAATTATAGAGCTGAAAAGTTGAATAGCTGAAATAAAAATTTCATTAGAGGAGCTCAACAGCAGATTTAAGCAAGAAAACAGGAAAATGTAAACTTGAAAAAGCACAACTGAAATTGTTCTAACTGAGGAGCATAAAGGAAAAAGAATGAAGAAAATGAATAGAGCCTAAGGGACCTGCGGGACAACATCAAGCATACCAATATACTCATTAAGGGAGTCCCAGAAAGGAAAGAAAGATGAAAGGACAGAAAGAATATTTGAAAGCATAATGACTGGAAGTTTCCCAAATGTCATCTAGATATCCAAGAAGCTCAATAAACTCAAAGGACAGTAAATACATAGATATCCACAGACAGACATAATCAAAATGTCAAAAGACGAAGACAGAAGCTTGAAAGCAGCAACAGATAAGTGACCCCTAATGTACAAGAGAGTCTCAACAAGTTTAACTGTTGATTTTTCATCAGAAACCATTGAGACAAGAAAATAGTCGAATGATGTATTTAAGGTACTGGAAAAAAAATACAGAAACAAAACTATGAACCAAGATGTCAATATCTAGCAAAACTATCTTTCAAAAATGAAGGTGAAATTAAGACATGCCCAGATACACAAAACCTGAGGGAGTATGTTAGCAGCAGAACTGCCTTATGAGAAATGCTACAGGGAATCATCCTGGCTGGCACGGAAGGACACTAGACAGTAACTTGAAGCCATAAAAAGAAACGAAGACTCCGTAAAGGTAACTACTTAGATAAAACAAAGTCAGTAATATTTTTATATCACGCCTCTCTTTTTTTCATATATGATTTAAAGCACAAATGCATAAAAATACTTACACATCTCTCTTAATGGACACACAATGTATAAAGATGCAATTTTTGTAACAGCAACGTAAGTAGGGGAGGCAACTGAGCTGAATAAAAGCAGAATGTTGTATACTGTTGAAGCTAAATTTGTATTAATTAAAAGAAGATTGTTATAAACATAAGATATTAATTGTAATCCTCATGGTCACCACTAAGAAGTTAAAAAATATAAGGAAAGGAAATAAGGAGAGGATCAAAATTGTACACTTGAAAAAAATCAGTCAAACACAAAAGTGGACGGTAGTGAAGAAAATGAGAAACAAAATACATATATGACCTACTACAAAGTAGAAGACATAAGTCCTTCCTTATCATTAATCGCTTTAAATTTAAATAGATTAAATTCACAATTGGGATCATTAAAGTTGTGTGTCAACTTTGTTGGACCATGATTCTCAGTGCTTTGGCAGTTATGATGTAGTTTAGCAGTCGTATAACGATGCAATCATTTCCATGATGAGATGTGATATAATGTGATTACCTCCATGATGGGATCTGCTGTGAGTAGCCAATCAGATCTAAGGGAGTTTCCTCGGGAGTGTGGACTGCATCCAATATAGGTGGACTTTCTGGCAAGGCTCTTGAGCTTTTGCTCACTCGGAATCCTGCAGCTGGCTCCTCTTCATCTGATCTCAAGTTTTTGGGACTTGAACTCTCAGCTTACCTTCCAATTTTGGGATTCACCAGCCTCCGCAGTCTGTGAGCCGCGGCCTGCCAGCTTACCTGCCGATTTTGAGATCTGTCAGCCTTTGCAGCCTGTGAGCCACAGACCTGTTGTATGACCTGCAGATCTTGAGTTCTGCAGTCCCTGCATCTATGTGAGTCAGGAGAAGCCACCACCCTGACCCATGGACTTGAGATTTACCAGCCTCTACAGCCTCGTGAGCCATTTTCTTGATATAAAGCTATTTATATATAAATATATATATATATATATATATATATATATATATATATATATACACACACCTCACTGGTTTTGTTTCTCTAGAGAACCCAGCCTAAGATACCAATTAAAAGACAAACATTGGCAGAATGCATAAAAAAATCATTCGATTGCTATCAAGCTGATCTGACTCATGGTGACCCCTCCCCTCATGTGTGTCAGAGTAGTACTGACACACAAGTGTGTCAGTTCAATGGCTAATTTTTCAAAAGTAGATCACCAAGCCTTTCTTCCAAAGTGCCTCTGGGTGGACTCAAACCTCCAACATTTTGGTTAGCAGCTGAATGCATTAACCGTTTGTACCTCCCAAGGACTACAACATGTATCTATGTTTATTTCTGTATTACTTCTCTTTATACTATATACATACATACACACATACACACACATACCTACACACACACATAGACATCCATGAGTGGTTCATACAGATGCTTTGGACTTAGACTAGCAGGGCTCTATTAATTATTGATAGAAAAGTACTGATACCAGTTATAAATGCGTATTTGTCCATTTCCCCTTTCAGATTTATTAGTTTTTGTATTTTGGAGCGCTGTTGTTAGACACGTACACATTTAGGAGTGTTGTATCTTTTTGGAGAATTGAACCTTTATTATGTTATGTCCCTACTTATTCCCAATAATACTCCTTTTTCTGAAGTATAATTTGTCTGATATTAATACAGCCACTGCAGTAGAACTGGATAATTTTCAACCATTTCAATAGGTAGCATAAGATCAAGAACTGATGGTATAAAAGGAAGAAATCGAAGCTGCATTGAAGGCATTGGTGAGAAACTATCCTCTCTCCACCATCTTCACTAACTCTGACACCAACTGTCCCTCACACAGCACTCCCTACTTCTCTGCTGGGTTCAATAACTCATTGCAATGGCCACACAGAACTCATAGTCCATATTCATGATTATGGGGTTTATTAGGGAAGTAACAGTTATAGCTCAGGCTCAACGACACTCAGAATACAGTTCTTCTATCAGGACAGCCTCTTCCCTCCTGTGCTCATAGGCGTGCCTCTGCCTGGCCTTGGGCCGGCCTCTCTCCAAAGGCACTCAGCTTTCCTTCTCCATGGGCCATCATCTCCTATAGCCAGGTCCCTGTTGCTCGGTCTCTCCTGCCATGGCATCTTACCATCTTCACGGTTACAGCTTCCTCTCTCTATCTCAGTCTCCTGCTTCTAGGAGCTTCTCAGTGCAGGGATCTCAGGTCCATAATATACGCTCGGCTCTTGGCTGTTCTTCCTTGATGGGAGTTGAATCCTCCTCTTTGCTCTGGAACTGGTTCTCTTTGAAGGGAAAATAAACAATCCCCTTGGTGAGCCACAATTACCCTATGACACAGTCCTGCCCAAGCACGAGGGTGGATGTTATAAGACCATGGCTAGAAAGGCCACACAAAGTAAACAATCACATCACAGTACCTTGGACTCATTTTTCAAGTGAAGTACCAAAAATCCCATACAAACAGATTGGTAAAGAATATAATCAACAGCAAGAACATTTTCATACTTATGTTTTCTGTATTTGGAAGAAATCTATAGCACTATTCTTATTTTGCCAATTCAAAGGGATCACAGAGATTAGTGGTAGATGTTGCAGTACCAGAAAACTCTCTGGTGAAACAGTCTCTGAGCAGTCTTACAAACATGGATATTCCACCAGAGTCAAAAGAATGACGTTACATATCATCAAAGAGAACATTTCAAGATCTAGCCTGAAGTACAATGTTGCCACTGATAGGCTAAAATCCATACACTTACAAGGAAGACTAGTTTATACGACTATTCAAATTTATGTACCAACCACTAATGCCAAAAATAAAGAAATTGAAGATTTTAAACAACTTCTGCAGCCTGAAATTGATCAAACATGCAATCAAGATGCATTGATAATTACTGGTCATTAGAATGTTAAAGTTGGAAACAAAGAAGGAAAAGTAGTTGGAAAATACAGCATCGCTGAAATAAATGACGCCAGAAATCTCACGAAAGAATTTTGCAAGACCAGTGACTCATCCACTGCAAATATTTTTTTTCACCAACATAAACGGCAGCTATACACGTGGACTTTACCAGATGGAATACACAGGAATCAAACTGACTACATCTGTGGAAAGAGAAGATGGGAAAACTCATATCATCAGTCAGAACAAGGCCAGGGATCGATAGTGAAACAGACTGTCAATTGCTCATATGGGAGTTCAAGTTGAAACTGAAGAAAATTAGAATAAGTCAATAGGGGCCAAAGTATGACCTTGAGTATATCTCACCTGTATTTAGAGACCACCTCAAGAACACATTTTACGTGTTGAACACTAACGACTGAAGACCAGACGAGTTGTGGAATGACATCAAGGACATCACACATGAAGAAAGCAAGAGATCCTTTAAAAGACAGGAAAGAAAGAAAAGACCAAAACGGATGTCGGAAGAAACTCTGAACGTTGCTCTTGAATGTCGAGTAGCTAAAGTGAAAGGAAGAAATGATGAAGTTTTGAGTATTGAGACACCGCCAGTGATCCCTCTTACAAAAAAGACCAGAAAAAACAAGTGAAGCGATTATATTTATGACAAGCTAGGAGCCCTGAACATCAAAGGTAAAGTTAGAAAATGGACTCAGAGGCAGGGGGAGGGAGAGACTATTCAGAAGTGGAGAGGAGTTACTGGACCTGAATAGCCAGGAACCCTCAGGCACCGTTCCCTGGAGCGACTGCAGTGGGGCTGGCAGTAGCGCTCCACAGGCGTTTAGCTCGGGGAAGGACAGCAAGTTGCACAGACTACTCACACCTCCAGAACAAGAGAAGAACAGCACTCTCAGCAAAAGCTAATTACTTGTGTTTATTTTACTACGCCCCCAACCCCCAAGCCGGCTTCAGTGGCTGTCAACTTCCCTGGGCCTGAGATAGGCCCTGGTACCACTCTGAGCCATTTTTCCATCCTTGAAGAAGGTATAAGTTCACAACTGGGGGAAAGATAATCTGCCAGCTCAATTAAGCTGGGGAGCTCAGGACAGAAGCAGCTCTTGTTCAGGCACAAACAGTCCATGGGCTTTGAATACCTTTCACCCCAGCATGGACCTGTGTGGGCCCATTTCAGGAGAATAGGCCCTTGTTGCCAGACTGCAACTGTTTCAGCTGAACGGTGGAAACATGGGTGTTTGATGTATGACACTGCTTTGCCTATTAAACAGGGTCTTCACCTACCCACATCAGGGGCCTAAGGACTGGTGGCTCCACCCACAATACCTAGCCACCTGTGACAGGGCTCCAAGGATAAGTAGTACCGCCCAGAACTTACAACCAAAAGCATTGGGTACCCGTCGCCCTTCTGCAGAACCCACCCGTGTACTCTACAGAACAGGGATGCACTTTCCTCACAGACACTCAGAGCACAGCTGTCAGACCCCTGCCTTGATCAGAGCCTGACCCCCTACTGCAGCCAGATACTTCTGCCTACACCAATAACCCCTGCCCCTCTAAGACTGTAGGACAGAGCCTGTACCTTACACTTTATGACCAACTACCTGGGCACCTGAGTTGAATGCATACAAGAAAAGTAAATGAACTCCTAGGCTCATATACCTGGTAACAGTGCTAGCCATCTGGTGATAGTACATTAGAGCTTCAAAGGTGAAAATAATCAACATAGCACACTCAAGCAGCTTATTTGGGAATACCAAAACTAAACAAAGCAAGAAGCTAGGATACAAAAAGCAAGCATAAAATAAACTAATACAATAACTTATAGATTGCTCAGAGACAACAGTCAATATCAAATCACATAAAGAGGCAGACACGGGGGCAGGACCAAGATGGCTGACTAGGTAGAAGATTCCGCTTATCCCTCTTGAAACAAAGACTCGAAAAAACAAGTGAACTGATTACATAAAGGACAATCTACAAACCCTGACCATCAAACACAGAACTAAGGAGTTGACCTGAGTGACGGGGGAGCGAAAGCCACGCTGCAGCAGGGACCGCTTCCAGAGCCAGTGTCCCACGCCGCAGCCTTGAGCCCTCGCGGTTTCCTGGTGTCAGAGTGGTGGGGCTGATTGTGGTTTACTGAGACAGGGAAGAACAGATATAGGCCTAACCCTCAGGACCAACCTCAGAGGGGACCCAGGCAGCACACGCAGACTCCACACAGACGCGGCTGACAGGGAAACGAAAATCTATAGGGAAGCAGCAACTGGTTTTGGAGCCTGGAGTGCAGCGTCTCAGAAAGGAAACCCTGGTGCTGGGCTTTGGACTAAGTGTGGGGGAGCAGATTGTGGCTTCCTGAGACGGTGTGAGCATGGATGCAGCCCTAACCCTCTGGGACAGTCTCAGCAGGGATCCAGCCAGCACACACGAGCGACACAATGCTCTGGAATCTCAGAAAAAACAGTTCTCACCAAACAACATAAGTAACTTTGTATATTTTGCCAGGCTACTCTCTTCTATATATCTGATTCCACCCCTCATTGCCCCAGCCAGCTTCATTAACATTGGAATTCTCTGTGCCAGAGAGTGAAGTGCACTGCTGAATTTTTTTTCTTCTTTCTTTTCTAACCCATTCTCCTGGCCTGAGAAAAGCAGCATTTAACCATCAAAGAAAAAATCCTTCCCTGACTTCCCTAAACTGAAATAACAGTACAGAATCAGCTCCATCCAGGCATTAAGAGACCCATAGTCTTTGGCTTTCACCCTACAGGTAACTAGGTGGCTATTACAATGTAAAGGCAATTCTGATAGAGATCTGACCATAATTGTTTTAGCTCAGCAGTGGAAAGGCAAGTTTTGGAGGTCAGATACCTCTCTACCTATTAAACAGAGCCCTCGCTGATCCGCACCAGCGAACTGAGGGCTGAGACTCCACCCACATCACCTAGCCACCTGCTAGAGGGGTCTGAGAATAGTGACGCCTACCCAAGCATTGGGTGCCTAAGATACAGCTGCAAAGCCCACCCACCAGAGCACTCTAGAGAATAGAGCCACACCTACCTCACTGACACTTGAAGGAAGACTGTCAGCATCCTGCCCTCCTCGAAATGTGACCCCATGCCACTAATAGAAACTGGTGCATACAACCATCACCACTACTCCTCTAAGATAATAGGTGAGAGCCTACACCACACACTAGGTGACCAGCTATCAGGACACCCGAGCTGATTCTATTCAAGAATAGTGAATGGACTCATACACTTATATACCTGGTAACAGCTCAGGCAAGCTGGTAACAGGACATAAGTGATTCAAAAGCTACATCAATCACGATACCACAATCTAGTAGCCCATCTGGGTGTATTGTAACAAAACAAAATAAGAAGATAAGACTCAGTGAGCAAATATAAAAGAAAATATTACAATATCTTATAGATGGCTCAGAGACAGCAGTCGACATCAAATCACATGAAGAAGCAGACCATGATTGCTTCTACAAACCCCCAAATCAAAGAATCAAAATCATTCCCAGATGTAGATACATTCCTAGAATTGCCAAATGTAGAATATAAAAAAATTATATACAGAATGCTTCAAGACATCAGGAATGACCTCACAAATGAAATAAGGCAATCTACAGAAAACACCAAGGAATACGCGGATAAAGCAGTTGAAGATATCCAAAAGATTATTCAACAACATAGTGAAAAAATTAATAAGCTGTAAGAATCCATAGAGAGACAGCATTCAGAAATCCAAAAGATTAACAATAAAGTCACAGAATCAGACAACTCAATAGGAAGTCAGAGGAGCAGAATCGAGGAACTGGAATGCAGAGTGGGGGAGCTGGAGGATAAGGCAATTGACACAAATATAGTTGAAGAAAAATCAAATAGAATTTAAAACTATGAAGAAACCCTAAGAATCATGGGGGACTCTATCAAGAATAATTTGCGTGTGATTGGAGTTCCAGAACAGGGAGGGATAACAGAAAATACAGAGAGAACAGTGGAAGATCTGATGGCAGAAAAATTCCCTGGCATTGTGAAAGATGAAAAGATATCTACCCAAGATGCTCATCGAACCTCATACAAAATAGATCCCAAAAGAAAATCACCAAGACATGTCATCAAACCTGCCAAAACCAAAGATAAAGAGAAATTTCAGAAGCACCCAAGGATAAACGAAAAGTTACCTACAAAGGAGAATCAATAAGTTTGCACTATTCGGCAGAAACCATGCAGGCAAGAAGACAATGGGATAACATATATAGAGCACTGAAAGAGGAAAAACTGTCAGCGAACAATCCTATATCCAGCAAAATTCTAAAACATGAAGGTGAAATTAAGATATTTACAGATAAACACAAGCTTAGAGAATTTGCAAAAACCAAACCAAAACTGCAAGAATTACTAAAGGAAATTCTTTGGTCAGAAAATCAATAATATCAGATACCAACACAACACAAGGTCACAGAACAAAACATCCTGATATCAACCCAGATAGGGAAATCACAAAAACAAAATAAGATTAATTAAAAAAATTGCTCAAAACAGGGAATCATTGATGTGATTATGTAAAAGATTACGATAGTGAAAAAAGAGGGACTAAATACAGGAGGCTTAGAAATTACATATGGAGAGGAAACCAAGGCAATACAGGGCGAAACAACTTAGGTTTTTACTTACTCAAACCAGGGTAAATACTAAGGTAACCACAACAAGGTCTAACAATTCCATACTTCAAAATAAAAACCAAGATAAATATAACGACTCACCAAAATAAATTCAACTACTATAAAAAGGAGGAACACACATTCTACAAAGAAAAACTCAGCACAAAAAAGTAAATGGAAAATGAAATTGTCAAAAACAGGCATCAAAATCACAGCACTAAACTCATACTTATCTATAATTACACTTAATGTAAATGGACTAAATTCACCAATAAAGAGACAGAAAGTTGCAGACTGGATAAAAAACACGATCAGTCTGTATGCTTCCTAAAAGAGACACGCTTTAGAGTTAAGAGACACAAATAAACCAAAACTGAAAGGATGGATAAAAATATATCAAGCAAACAACAATCAAAAAAGAGCAGGTGAGGCAATATTAATTTCCAACAAAATAGACTTTAAAATTAAATCCACCACAAAGGATAAAGAAGGACACTACATAAAGATTAAAGGGACAATTTACCAGGTACATATAACCGTATTAAATATTTATGCACCCAATGATAGGGCCGCAACATTCATAAAACAAATGTTAACAGAATTAAAAAGTGAGATAGACACCTCCACAATTGTAGCAGGAGACTTCAACACAACACTCTTGGTGAAGGATAGGAAATGCAGTAAGAAGCTCAACAGAGACACGGAAGATCTAAGTGCTACAATTAAACAACTTCACTTCATAGACTTATACAGAACACTCCACCCAACAGCTGCAAACTATAATTTCTTTTCTAGTGCACATGAAACATTCTCTAGAACAGATCACATATTAGGTCATAAAACAAGCCTTTGCAGAACCCAAAACATTGAAATTATTACAAAACATCTTCTCTGAACAAAAGACCATAAAAGTAAAAATCAATAACAGAAAAACCAGGGAAAAGAAATCAAATGCTTGGAAACTGCACAATACCCTGCTCAAAAAAGACTGGGTTATGGAAGACCTTAAGGAGGGAATAAAGAAATTCACAGAATTCAATAAGACTGAAAACACTTCCTGTGAAAACATTTGGGACATGGTGAAAGCAGTGCTCAGAGGTCAATTTATATCAACAAAGGCACACATATTAAAGAAGAGCCAAAATGAAAGAACTGTCCCTACAACTTGAACAAACAGAAAGAGAGCAACAAAAGGAACTGTCAGGCACCAGAAGAAAGCAAAAAATGAAAACTACAGCAAAATTAAATGAATTAGAGAACAGAAAAATAATTGAAAGAGTTAACAAGGCCAAAAACTGCTTCTTTGAAAAAATTAACAAAATTGATAAACCACTGGCCAGACTGACTAAAGAAATACAGGAAAAGAAACCAATAACCCAAATAAGAAATGGGATGGGCCATATCACAACAGATCCAACTGAAATTAAAACAATCATATCAGATTACTACAAAAATTGTATTCTAACAAATTTGAAAACCTAGAAAAAAATGGATGAATTCCTAGAAACACACTACCTACCTAAACTAACACAAACTGAAGTAGAACAACTAAATAGACCCATAACAAAAAAAGAGATTGAAAAGGTAATCAAAACACTCCCAACAAAAAAAAAGCCCTGGCCCTGATGGCTTCACTGCAAAGTTCTACCAAACTTTCAGGGAAGACTTACCACTACTGCTGAAGGTATTTCAAAGCATAGAAAAGGACGGAATACTACCTAACTCCTTCTATGAAGCCAGCATAACCCTGATACCAAAACCAGCTAAAGACAACACAAAAAAAGAAAATTACAGACCTATATCCCTCATGAACATAGATGCAAAAATCCTCAAGAAAATTCTAGCCAATAGAATTCAACAACATATCAAAAAAAAATAATCCACCATAACCAAGTAGGATTTATACCAGGTATGCAAGGTTGGTTCAATATTAGAAAAACAATTAATGTAATCCACCACATAAAAAAAGGACAAGAACCACATAATTTTATCAATTGATACAGAAAAGGCATTTGACAAAGTCCAACACCCACTCATGATAAAAACTCTCAGCAAAATAGGAATAGAAGGAAAATTCCTCAACATAATAAAGGGTATTGATACAAAGCCAATACCCAGCATCATCCTAAATGGAGAGAGCCTGAAAGCATTTCCCTTGAGAACGGCAAACAGACAAGGATCCCCTTTATCACTGCTCTTATTCAGCATTGTGCTAGAGGTCCTAGCCAGAGCAACTGGGCTAGACAAAGAAATAAAGGGCATCCAGATTGGTAAGGAAGAAATAAAATTATCTCTATTTCCAAAGACATTATCTTATACACAGAAAACCCTGAGGAATCCTCAAGAAAACTAATAGAAGGGTTCAGCAAAGTTTCAGATTACAATACAAACACACAAAATCAGTTGGATTCCTCTATATCAACAAAAAGAACATTGAAGAGGAAATCATCAAATGAATACCATTCACAGCAGCCCCCAAGAAGATAAAATACTTAGGAATAAACCTTACCAAAAATGTAAAAGAGCTATACCAAGAAAACTACAAGGTACTACTGCAAAAAAAACAAAAGGGACCTACGTAATTGGAAAAACATATCTTGCTCGTGGATAGGAAGACAACATTGTAAAATTGTCCATTCTATCAAAAGCCATCTATAGATACAATGCACTTCCGATCCAAATTCCAATGACATTTTTTAAACAGATGGAGAAACAAATCACCAACTTCATATGGAAGGGAAAGAAGTCGCGGATAAGTAAAGCATTACTAAAAAAGAACAAAGTGGGAGGACTCACTCTGCCTGATATTAGAACAAATTATACTGTCACAGCAGTCAAAACAGCCTGGTACTGGTACAGCAACAGACACATAGACCAATGGAACAATATTGAGAATCCAGATATAAATCCATCCACATATGAGCAGCTGATATTTGACAAAGGCCCAGTGTCAGTTAATTGGGGAGAAGACAGTCTTTTTAACAAAAGGTGCTGGCGTAACTGTATAGCCACCTCCGAAAAATGAAACAGGACCCCTACCACACACCATGCACAAAAACTAACTCCAAATGGATCAAAGACCTAAACATAAAATATAAAACGATAAAGATCATGGAAGAAAAAATAGGGACAACATTAGGAGACCTAATACATGGCATAAACAGAATACAAAACATTACTAAAAATGACGAAGAGAAACCAGATAACTGGGAGCTCCTAAAAATCAAACACCTATGCTCATCTAAAGACTTCGCCAAAAGAGTAAAAAGACCACCTACAGACTAGGAATAAGTTTTCAGCTAAGACATCTCCACCCGGTGCCTGATCTCTAAAACCTACATGACTCTGCTAAAACTCAACCACAAAAAGACAAACAACCCAATTAAAAAATGGGCAAAGGATATGAACAGGCACTTCACTAAAGAAGACATTCAGGCAGCTAACAGATACATAAGGAAATGCTCTCGATCATTAGCCATTAGAGGAATGCAAATCAAAACTACAATGAGATTCCATCTCACTCCAACAAGGCTGGCATTAATCTAAAACACACAAAAAAATAAATGTTGGAGAGGCTGTGGAGAGACTGGAACACTTACACTCTGCTGGTGGGAATGTAAAATGGTATACAACCACGTTGGAAATCAATTTGGTGCTTCCTTAAAAAGCTAGAAATAGAACTACCATACAACCCAGCAATCCCACTCCTCAGAATATATCCTAGAGAAATAAGAGCCTTTACACAAATAGATATATGCACTTCCACGTTTACTGCAGCACTGTTTACAATAGCAAAAAGATGGAACCAACCAAGGTGCCCATCAATGGATGAATGGATAAATAAATTATGGTATATTCACACAATGGAATACTGCACATCAACAAAGAACAGTGACGAATCTGTGAAACACTTCATAACATGGAGAAACCTGGAAGGCATTATGCTGAATGAAATTAGTAGCAAAAGGTCAAATATTGTATAAGATCACTATTATAAGATCTTGAGAAATAGTTTAAACTAAGAAGAACATATTCCTTTGTTGTTATGAGGAGGGGAGGGAGGGAGGGTAGGAGAGGGATATTTACTAAAGAGATAGACAAGAACTACTTTCGGTGAATGGAAGAACAACACTCAACACAGTGGAGGTCAGCACAACTGGACTAAACCAAAGCAAAGAAGTTTCCTGAATAAACTGAATGCTTCGAAGGTCAGCAAAGCAGGGGCAGGGGTTTGGGGACCATGGTTTTAGGGGACATCTAAGTCAACTGGCATAATAAAATCTATTAAGAAAACATTCTGCATCCCACTTTGAAGAGTGGCATCTGGGATCTTAAATGCTAGCAAGCAGCCATCTCAGATGCATCAATGATTCTCAACCCATCCGGATCAAGGGAGAATGGAGAACACCAAGAACATAAGATAATAACGAGCCCAAGAAACAGAAAGGACTACATGAACTAGAGACTACATCATCCTGAGATCAGAAGAACTAGACAGTGCCGGGCCACAACCAATGACTGCCCTGACGGGGAACATAACAGAGATCCCTTGAGGGAGCAGGAGAACAGTGGGATGCAGACCCCAAATTCTCATAAAAAGACCAGACTTAATGGTCTGACTGAGACTGGAAGGACCCCAGTGATCATGGCCCCCACACCTTCCGTTTACCCACTACGGGAACCATCCCCAAAGCCAGTTCATCAGACATGGGTTGGACTAGACAATGGGTTGGAGAGGGATGCTGGTGAGGCATGAGCTACTTGGTTTGGGTGGACACTTGAGACTATGTTGGCATCTCCTGCCTGGAAGGGAGATGGGTGGGTAGAGGGGCTTAGAAACTGGCAAAATGGTCACGGAAAGAAAGAGTGGAAGGAGGTAGTGGGCTGTCCCACTGGGGGGAAAGTAATTGGGAATATGTAACAAGTTGTGTATAAGTTTTTATGTGAGAGACTGGCTTGATTTGTAAACTTTCACTTAAAACACAATAAAAATTATTAAAATAAAAAAAAAAAGAAGCTGACCCATGATTGCTTCAACAAGCTCTCAGAACTAAGACTCAAGGAATCTTCTCGATGAAGGTGCAATCCTGGAATTACCGGATACAGAATACAAAAGATTAATATACAGAACTCTCAAAGATATCAGGAAGGAAATGAGGCAAAATACAGAACAAGCCAAGGAACACAAAGATAAAGCAGCTGAAGAAATTAAAAAGGTTACTCAAGCACATAATTAAAAATTTAATAAGCTGCAAGAAACCATAGAGAGACTGCAAGCAGAAATTCAGAAGATTAACAATAAAATTACAGAGTTAGAAAACTCAATAGAAAGTAAGAAGAGCACAACTGAAGAACTGGAAGGCAGAATTACTGAGATAGAAGATAAAACTCTTGGGACCAATATATTTGAAAAGAATTTTAAATGAAGAAATCCAAAGATAAAAGATAAAAGAATTTTAAATGAAGAAATCCAAAGAATCATGTGGGACTTTATCAAGAGAAATAACTATGAGTGATTGCAGTACCAGAACAGGGAGGGCTAACAGAAAATACACAGGGAACTGTTGAAGATTTGTTGGCAGAAAACTTCCCTGATATCATGAAAGATGCTCATCAAATTCCACATAAGGTGATCTCAAAAGAAAGTGACCGAGACATATAATAATCAAACTTGCCAAAATCAAACATAAAGAGAATTTTAAGAGAGGCTAGGGATAAAGGAAGTCACCAAAAACGGAGAGTAGATAATAATAAACTTGGACTACTCAGCAGAAATCATGGAGGCAAGAAGGCAATGGGATGACTTATACAAAATATTGAAGGAAAAAAATTGCCAACCAGGAATCAAACCATAACCCTGGCCCTCTGGCCTTAGCCCTCTAACTCTAGTCCCAAAGCCCCTAAGACCCTAACCCCTTAGGTCCTAACCCCTAAGGCCCTAAACTCTAACCCTAACCCAAACTCTAACCCCTATACCCTAAACCCTAAACCCTAACACCTAACCCCTAACCACCCTAACCTTAACGACCCTAACCCTAACCCTCAAACCCTAACCCTCTAATGCTAACCTGAAACCCTAACCCTCTAACTCTAACCCTCTAACCCTAGCCCTCTAATCCTAGCCCTAAACCTAACCCCAACCCCCAAACCCAATGCCAAACCCTAAACCTCAAATCCCTAGCCCTAAACCTAAGAATGAGTCTAAGCCTAACCCTATCACTTAACCCTAAACCGTAAACCGTAACACTTAAAACCCTAACACACAAAACCCTAACACCCTTAGCCCTAACACATTCAACCCTAACACCCTAAATGACAAAACCCTAAACACTAACACCCTTAACCCCAACCCCTAAACCCTAAACTTAAACGCTAAACCATCTAACCCTCTAACCCTAGTACCCTAACACTAAACCCTAAACCCTAACCCCAGCCCCCAGCCCTAACCCTCACTCTAAGCCTTAAACCCTAAACCTTAAGTCCTAAACCCTAGGCTCTAAGCCCTAAGCCCTAAACCCTAAGTCCTAAAACCCTAAACTCTAAGCCTTAAGCCCTAAACATAACCCTCTAACCCTAAACCCTAAAACCTTACCCCAGACCCATCCCACACCCCTAAACCTGAACCCCTAAACCCTAGCCCTAACCCCTAACCCTAAACCTCTAAACCATACCCCTAATCTTCTAACTCTAAACCTCCAACCCTAACCCTCTAACCCTAACTATCTAACCCTAACCTCAACACCAACCCCAACCTCTGAACCCTGAAACCCTAACCCCCTAACCCTAAGCCTCTGAACCCTAAGCCTAAACCCTCTAACCCTAAACCCTGACCTTCACCCCCTCACACCCTCACCTTCTCACTCCCTCACTCTATAATCTTCTCAACCTCTAACCCCCTCACCCTCTAACTCCCTCAATCTCTAACCCCAAACCTCTAACACCCACCCTCTTACCCCAAACCACATATCCCAAACAAACCCAACACCAACCCCAACCCTAAACCTAAATCCTGACCCCTAAAACCTAGCCCAAACCCTACCGACTAAACCCCAAAACCCTAAAACCCCAAAACTGTAAACCCCAAACTGCAACCCCTAACACCTAACCTGTAAATCCAAACTCTAACCTCAAACCCTAAACCTAACCCTAACACCTAACCCCAACCGAAAAACCCTAACCCAAACCCTAACAACCCTAACCCTAACATCCCTAACCCCAAAACCCTAACCCCAACCCCTAACAACCAGAACTCTAACAACCCTAACCCTAACATCCCGAACCTCAAACCCTAACCCTTTTTGTTAGCAGCCGTAGCACTTAACCACTAGCCACCAGGGTTTCCATGAGCAGTCACAGGAATAGACATATGCACACCCGTGTTCACTGCGACATTATTCACAGTAGCAAAAAGATGGAAACAACCTAAGTGCTCGTCCACAGAGGAATGGATAAACAAACTACGGTACATACACACAGTGGAACACTACACGACAATGAAGACCAATGATGAATCTCCGAAACATCTCACACCATGGATGAATCTGGAGCGCATCATGCTGACTAAGTCAATCACAAAACGACATATACACTAAGAGACCACTATCATAAAAACTCATGAAAACATTTACACACAGAAACAATCCTTGATGTTCACCAGGCAGACGGAGAGTGGGTAGAGAAAAGCTAACTAAACAATAACCAAAAAAAACAAACCCACCGCCGTCGAGTCGATTCCAGCTCATAGAGACCCTATAGGACAGATTAGAACTGCCCCATAGAGTTTCCAAGGAGCACCTGGTGGATTCGAACTGCAGACCTTTGGTTAGCACTGGTGGGTCTTAACCACTATGCCATCAGGGTTTCCAACCAAACGACAGATACGTGGTAACTCTGGTGAAGGAAGAGACGGTACACAAGACTGGGAATCAACCTCAGCCTCACTCTAACCCTAACCATAACCCTAAACCACTTGTGCCCTAGCCTAGTAACCCCAGCCCTAACCCCAACCCCCAGCCACCTAAAACCTATACCCCTCAACCTAACTCCCAAACCTCTAACCCCCCAACCTGAACCCCTAACACCAAACCCTAACCCCTAACCCTAATCCTCTAACCCTTCTGCATCTCTGGGCCTCTCGACTCTCCGTCTATTTTCTCCCTCCAAATCCTACTAACACTCAGTGGAATTTTGAAGTTTCAGCTGTGCTTTGCTTCTTGTTGTCTCCACCGGTCCCATCAAGGCACTGCATCATTTATTTGCTCTGCTTCACTATTGAGTTCCAAAACCATGGCTTAGAATCACCTGACACTGAACCTCAGCGATTCGGCGCAAGGCCGCGAGAGGGCGTGCGCACCGCCGGTTCTGTTCTGCCCACCAGACACTCCGAGCATGGGAACCTCCTGGACCTAAGACGGGACGAACTGGGTACCGCTCCAGTGGCGACAGCAGAAGCTTTTCTTCCCGAGGGACCCAACGCCCCAGGGCGCTCTCTCAATACTCCCATTAATGCTATGATTATCCTAACCCACTCCTTCTGCGAGACCTAGTGGGTCCTTGACCAGGCCCAGCCTTCACGACCCGCACCCCCCTGCCGTGGTCATGTACAGGAACCTGCAGGGCCGCGCCCTCCCCGCCCAAGCTCTGCCCCTCCACACCCTGATGCCCTGCAGGCCTCTACTAGGTCCCCGCCCAGGGGAGAGTTGTCGCCCCGCACGGGGGGGGGGCCACGAGGAAACATTCGGAAACCACTCCCCAGGCACGAAGCTGACTGCCCATATTGAGACCGTGTGAGCAGGGCTGCCCCGCCGACTGGAGCCTGCAGGGCATCACTCACGTTTGTCAGCTTCTCACCGCCCTCTGGGCTCAGGGTCCCAGAGCAGCCAATCCCCCCCGGGGGGGGGCGGTCCGTCCGCAGGGGCTGGAAGATTGGGTTGGTGCCCATGGCCGGAGCGCTTAAAACCCTTACAAGCCCTCATAAACCGTCAGCTCCAGACCTTCAAATGTCAGCCCGAGAGACACCTAATCTCCAACCTAAAAAAAAAACCACACCTGTTGCCATCGAGTCAATTCTGACTCATAGCGACCCTATAGGACAGAGTAGAACTGCCCCACAGAGTTTCCAAGGAGCGCCTGGTGGATTCAAACTGCCAACCTTTTGGCTAGCAGCCTTAGCACTTAACCACTACACCACCAGGGTAACCCACTGCCACCAGGGTAGAGGCTCCAAATCCCGCCAGTTTGAGGAACCCTCAAATCCCCTCAGCACCAGAGACCGCGTCCACAGCGACCCGTACACAGCGCCGCACAAACGTTTAAGTTAACAAACAACATGGGCGCTCAGGACCCCTTCCTGCTACCCCCACCCCCGCCACCCAGAGGGGGAGCGGGACCCGGCACCCACACTGTTAACAGACACTGAATCGCTGCTGCTTCCACAAGGAGTAGGATCCCCGCGCTGCTCCACAGATTCCCAGGACCCCTTCCTTTCCAGGTGGGGCCGGGGCCGCGCCGACGCCCCAGCCCCGAGAGTAGACCAGCCGGGCGCGGGCGCGGGCGCGGGGTGCCTCAGCCTCCCAGGCACAGCGCCCAAAACAGTAAGGGGCAGCGGGGCCTTGGGCGGGGGATCGCTCTCTCCCCGCCCCTGGCACCCTACGGAGTCTGGTGGGGGTGGGACGACGAACGGGGGCGAGTGCCCCGTCCTCAGTCTGGAGTCTCACCCCCCCCCCGGGCGAACTCTGGGCCTTGGTTTCCCCCCCTGGCACAGGGAGCAGGTGGCGGGCGGGGGGGGGAAGGAGCCCATCCCCCAGCTTGGCCCGCAAACCCGCCCCGGGCAGAGGAGGGACCTGGGCGCAGCCCTGGACACGGCCTTTCTCCCCAAGCCCTTCAAGCCCCCAGGCCCGAGGGCACTCCGCAGCTGGATCCCGCGGCTGGACCCCCCCCCCCGCCACAAATCCATGGGGATGAAATTTCGCAGACCAGCTGCGTCTCCCGGGCCAGAGGCTCCCTGTCGCAGCCCCTAGAGTGGCTGCGTCCGCCCGGCCCCGTGCCGCGTCCGCCCCAGGGGATCACTCGGGACGGGGTACGCCGGAGGGGGCGATGCCAGCTGCTAACCCAACGTCCGGACTCCCCAACCTCTGGAGCCCACGGGCTGCTGGGACTGGGAACCGCCCTCCTGGCGCCTTCCCTCGACACCTTCGAGGGGCCGGGCTTGTTCAGTCTGGGAGCGGGTCCCTCCACCCACCTGCCCCAGTTTCCTACCTTTCAGAAACCACGGCACGGAAAGCAGCACGAACACCGTCCGCTCTAAGGCGCGCCATCCGGCATGGGCCCCTCACCACCCGTCCCAGCGCTTCCGGGAGTAACTGGCTGGACGGCGAGGAACATGGCTGCCGGCCCCGCCCAGCGGCCCGGGTGTGGGGCGGGCTTGGGGGGGTTGGGCCTCCAGAGGGGAGGGTGGGGTCTAGAAGCAAGGACAACGCCAAGGTGTGCGGGGTGAGGAGAGGGGAGACGTCAGGAGAGGGCCCTCTCTCCTGCAGAGTTAAGTATTGGAGATGCAACGGTTAAGTGCTTGGCCAACCGAAGGGGTTGAAAAGATCTGGAGATGGGCTCCCATAAAGATTCTAACCAAACAAAATCCGAACCAGTTGCTGTTGAATCAATTCCGACTCATAGTGACCCTATAGGGCAGAGTAGAACTGCCCCATAGGGTTTCTAAGACTATAAGTCTTTACAGAAGCAGACTGCCATGTCTTTCTGCAAAGAACCAACTGGTGGCTTCGAACTGTCCACCCTTTGGTTAGCAGCCGAGCTCTTAACCACGGTGCCACCAGGGCTGCGCCATGAAGACTGCAACCTAGGAAACCTTGTGAGGCAGTTCTAAGTTGTCATACAGGGTTGATATGAGTCAGAATCTCTTGATGGCACACAACCATGATTGTAGTAAGAAAAATTCCTCCAAGCATCTGCCTACATGACCCCTGAAGCACACATGCATGCACGCTATCAAAGCAGTGTGGCCAAAGACAGGAAATTGGAATAGAGACATTATAGACTGCACACTGAAAAGTGATTTCTGAGGGGCATGCAGCTCAAGCGGAGGAGGTAGCATACAACTAAATGCCCTTCTCCTTCTATTGTTCAATGGTCTTGAGAAAGAATGTGTCCCAGGAATTAACTGTAGCCCAGGAGAACTTGAAGACAGCAAATACAGAGGACCGGTCAGGATGCGTCTGCAGTGGTCAGGGTGAGGAGTGATGGTGGTAGTGCAGGTGGGAACAGTGGGCAGGCTTGAGGTGTACTTTGGAGCTTGAGCTGCCAAGAATTGCTGGTCAATCAGACGTATGGGATGAGGGGAATGGAGAATCAAAGGTGACTTCTAGAATTCAGGCTACCATGAGCGCATGGTCACCAGAGCCATTCTCTACCATGTGGAAAACCATGGAGGAACAAGCTTGAGAAAATGACCAAAAGATTTTTTTCTGTACATGTTAGATTTGGATGTCTGAGGTCATCCAAGTGTGGAGAACAGTTCCCAGCTGTGGATACCACTCTGAGGTAGAGTAGTTTTCTGGGTTCTAAGAATTTGAAGATCATCAGCCTATAGCTGATTTGAAAGCCACTGGTGGTGCAGTGGTTATGCATTTGGCTGCTACCAAAAGGTCTGCAGTTTGAATCTACCAGTCGCTCCTTGGAAACCCTGTGGGGAAGCTCTACTCTGTCCTATAGGGTCCCTATGAGTGAGAATCCACTCAATAGCGACTTTTTTGTTTTGTTTTGTTTTGTTTTAACACTAAGCTCAGAAAAGTTGTGTGTCAGGGTTGTATTTTTTCACAATAATTATTCAAGCAGTTCGAATCTACCAGCCACTCCTTGGAAACCCTATGGGTCAATTCTACTCTGTCCTTTAGGGTCGCTATGAGATAGAATTGACCCAACAGCAATGGACTTAGAACTTGGACTTAGAGGAGCCCTTTCTTTGTCAAAGCTGAAAGTTTTACTTCATACTTTTTGAAAACTGCCATGTCTCATGTTACGTGGCCACCCTTACAGGAGCATTTTTGGTGCTAACTTGACTTGTCCTTGGTGAAGAGCTCTGTATTCATTTTCTAGGGCTGCCATAGTAAATTACCAAAAACTGAGTGTCTTTAAAAAAACATATAATCCATACAGTCCAAGAAGCTGGATCATATGAAGAAGAAGGGGCACGAGGATTGGAGGAAGACTCATTAACAGCCTAGACATGCAGATGACACAACCTTGCTTACTGAAAGTGAAGAGGACTTGAAGCACTTACTGATGAGGATCAAAGACTTCAGCCTTCAGTATGGATTACACTTCAACATAAAGAAAACAAAAATCCTCGCAACTGGAAAAATAAAAAAATCACAATAAAGAGAGAAAATACTGAAGTCGCCAAGGATTTCATTTTACTTGGATCCACAATCAACACCCATGGAAGCAGACTTCGAGAAATCAAATGACATATTTTATTGGGCAAATCTGCTACAAAAGACCTCAAAGTGTTAAAAATCGAAGATGTCACTTTGAGGACTAAGGTGTGCCTGAACCAAGCCATGATATTTTCAGTCACCTCATATGCAGCTAAAGCTGGACAATGAATAACGGAGACAAAAGAACTGAAACTTGAATTATGTTGTTGGTGAAGAATAATGAATATACCATGGACTGCTAGAAGAATGAACACACCTGTCTTGGAAGAAGTACAGCCAGAATGCTCCTTAGAAAGGTGGGTGGCAAGACTTGGTCTCACGTACTCTGGTCATATTATCAGGAGGAATCAGTCCCTGGAAAAAGACATCGTGCTTGGTAAAGTAGAGGGTCAGTGAAAAAGACAAAGATCCTCAATGAGACAGATTGAGACGGTGGCTGCAACAGTGGGCTCAGACATAGCAATGAGAAAGGCCCAGGCCTGGGCACTGTTCCGTTCTGTTGTACACAGGGTCTCTATGAGTTGGAACTGACCCAACAGCACCTAACAACAACATCATAAACTCACTAGATCTCCTGGGGATAGAATGTCATATTCACTGTGGAGTAGATAGTTTGTCTGTTTGTTTACCATATTTACTAATACTATGATTTACCTTTGATAACTTCCACAATCTGTTGGATCACTTTTCTTTGGAATGGACACAAACGTGCATCTCTTGCAGTCTGTTGGCCAGGTAGCTAGCTTCCAAATTTCTTTGCATAGTGGAGTGGGCATGTAGAGGGCTGCATCTGTTTGTTGAAACAACTCAGTGGGTATTCTGTCAGCTCCTGGAGCCTTGTTTTTCGCCAGTGCCTTCAGTGTAGCTTGGACTTCTTGCTTCACTACTACCAGTTCTTCATCATATGCCACCTCATGAAGCAACTGAGAGTCGACCATTTCTTTTGGTACTGTGACTCTGTGTATTCTTTGCATCTTTTGTGTGTGTGTGCTTTAAGTGAAACTTTACAAATCAAGTCAATCTCTCATACAAAAACTTGTATACAGCTTGCTATGTGCTCCTAGTTCCTCTCCCACTAATGAGACAGCACACTCCTTCTCTCAGCCCTGTATTCCCCGTGTCCATTCAGCCACTTTCTGTCTCTCTCTTCCTTCTCATCTCCCCTCCAAACGGGAGCTGCCCACATAGTCTTATGTGTCCACTTGAGACCAGAAGGTCACTCTTCACCACTATCATATTCTATCCTATAATCCAGTCCAATCCCTGTCTGAAGAGTTGGCTTTGGGAATGGTTCCAGTCTTGGGCCAACAGAAGGTCTGGGGACCGTGACCTCCAGGGTTCCTCTAGTCTCAGTCAGATCATTAAGTCTAATTTTTTTATGAGACTTTGAGGTCTGCATCTCACTGCTCTCATGCTCCGTCAGGGATGCTCTGTTTCGTTCCCTGTCGGGGCAGTCTTCGGTTGTAGACGGGCACCATCTAGTTCTTCCGGTCTCAGGCTGATGTAGTCTTGGATTTACGTGGCCATTTCTGTCTTTTGGACTCATAATTACCTTGTATCTTTGGTGTTCTTCATTCTCCTTTGCTCCAGGTAGGTTGAGACCAATTGATGCATCTTAGACGGCCGCTTGATAGTGTTTTTAAGACTGCAGATGTCACTCACCAAAGTGGGATGCAGAATGTTTTCTTAATAGATTTTATTATGCCAATTGACCTAGATGTCCCCTGAAAACATGGTCCCCCAACTGCTGCCCCTGCTACTCTGGCCTTCGGAGCATTTGGTTTATTCAGGAAACTGCTTTTGGTTTAGTCCAGTTATGCTGACCTCTCCTTTATTGTATGTTGTCTTTCCCTTCACCTAAAATAGTTCTTGTCTACTATCTAATTTGCAAATATCCTTCTCCCTCCCTTTCTCCCCACCCTCATAACCATCAAAGAATATTTTCTTCTCTGTTTAAACTATTTCTTGAGTTCTTATAATAGTGGTCTCATACAATATTCGTCCTTTTGCAACTGACTAATTTCACTCAGCATAATGCCCTCCAGATTCCTCCAAGCTATGAAATATTTCACGGATTCATCATTGTTCTTGATCTGTGTGAAGTATTCCATCGTGTGAATGTACCACAATTTATTTATCCATTCATCTGTTGATGGGCACCTTGGTTACTTCCATCTTTCTGCTATTGTAAACAGTGCTGCAATGAACATGGTTGTGCAAGTATCTGTTCATATAAAGGCTCTTATTTCTCTAAGATATATTCCAAGGAGTGGGATTGCCATATCCTATGGTAGTTGTATTTCTAGCTTTTTAAGGAAGTGCCAGATTGATTTTCAAAGTGGGTGCACCATTTTAAATTCCCACCAGCAGTGAATAAGTGTTCCAGTCTCTCTACAACCTCTCCAACATTTATTATTTTGTGATTTGGGATTAATGGCAGCCTTGTTGGAGTGAGATGGTATCTCATTGTAGTTTTGATTTACATTTCTCTAATGGCTAATGATTGTGAGCATTTCCTCATGTATCTGTTACCTGCCCGAATGTCTTCTTCGTTGAAGTGCCTGTTCCTATCCTTTGCCCATTTTTTAAATGGATTATTTGTCTTTTTGTTATTGAGTTTTTGCAATATCATGTAGATTTTAGAGATCAGAGGATCATCGGAAATGTTATAGCTAAAAACTGTTTCCCAGTCTGTAGGCAATCAGTTTACTCTCCTGGTGAAGACTTTGGATGAGCATAAGTGTCTGACTTTTAGGAGTTACCTAATTTCTCTTTGGGTACTTGTACATTGTTAGTAATGTTTTTGTCACAATCCCACCCTAATCCTCTTTAACGTAAAATTACAATCACAAAATGGAGGACAACTACAGAACGCTGGGAATCATGGCCTCACCAACTTGATACACACATTTTTCGGGGGGGACGTAATACAATCCATGACATCCACCTTTTAGTATATTTTGGGGACTGGCTCTTTTAGTCAGAAACAGGTAGAATAAAAGTGCTTCCTTACCAGCAGTTTCCCAGCAGTGTTGGTGACGGATCCCCAGTTGGATACACACAATCACACTGACTGCATTTGCGGTGCCTCAGCAAGTCCCACTTGCCTCCATAACACTGATCTCTAGAACAAAACACAGCTCTGTAAGCAAGTCAGTTAAAAATAAAGGCATTGGATATTGAACATCACTAAAGACATAAGTGCATATTGGTTCTGTGCTGGTTGCCAGAATCTAATTCTCTTAATTAATTCATATTTTTTGTAGATATTTTTCTTGCTCCATATACCCAGAGTTCTGTGTACATATAATGAACATTCTACACGTAGTTTTCTCACAAATATTACCCAATGTCATTCATTTTTTTGACCATTCACTCAGTGTTCAAGAGTAAATTGAAGTATAGGAAATATTCTTATGGTTATTTAACTCTAAGGATGAAGAAATTGCATAGTGGGTCTTGGCTCACTCTAGAAATTCTCTACCTGATGCAGTTCCACACAGCAACACGGGCCTTCAACTCAGCACAGGAAGAAAGACAGCTTTGTCTCAATATTTGCAAGTGCTCTTCACCTTCTATTAAGGTAAAAATTCTTCAGCCTGCCAAGAGCATTGTTCAAGAATTGGCTCCAAATCTCTCCTTGAAAAGTACAGTGAAAAATCTTATAAAAATGTTAAGTTTTATTATTAGGCAAACCACTATTTCATCAAATCATCGTCTCTATATAAATTTTTCACCACTATGTTTTTTTTTTTATGTGGCTTAAGACAACAATCAGGTGTGTAATAATGTGTATATCATTACATTTCAAATTATAAAGTGATGTTCCAATGGTTTAAAGAGTTGGAGGGACTATTGTGGCTAGAGAATACCGAATCAAAAAATATTTTGACATGAAAGTTTCAACAACAAATATGTTCCATAACTATAGGTGAAAAAAAAATTTTTTTTTTTATTAGGTAAATGTTTAATGTAATAATTCGGATGGTTAAAAAAGACAAAAACAAATAAAAACACATTAAACAGCAGAATAAGTCAATAGATATCTATTGTCATGACAGATACAAACAGAAAACAAAGAATAAAAAATAAGTGCAGCAGAGGTTACCAGCGTTATGTGAAAGAGAGGAGCATCTTGACACCGAAATAAAGCAGCTAGATGCTTCAAAATGTGCATCCAGCAGCTTTTCCCTTTAGCAGGTATTGCAATTTCTGATTTATTGGAATTAAACTAGTTGTCCATGTCATTCACGTATTATTTTAATGCAATAAATCATTTTACAAGTCCCATGCTGTAGAAAAAATGCTTAAATCATTACATAAACATAGCTTTGCTCACAACTCTTCCCATTCTGAATGCATTACTTTTCCCTTTACCACTTCCTAAATAGCTGTGAAAATCTTCACAGTGCTGTAAACCCAAGTTCTAGTCCCACCACCATTTTATGTGATACTGATCACTGTGTGTCCCTGTGAAGTCTTTTTTTTTTTTTTAAATATATATATATTTTTTTATAGCACTGTGGTCACTGTTGTCGACTCAACATGTTTACTGCCTTATTGCGCTCTTTACCTGTTGTTGAAGCCTTGTTATTTACTTTTAAATGTCTTTCTTATTTCTCTACCTTAACACTTAAAACAGTGTTTCATTTTATTTGCTGTTGTTGTTTTCTTTTATTATATTCTTGTCCACTCAGAGTTCAGGCATGATTAAAAAGTAATTACATTTTTGTGGAGACAGAATGGGATTTAGAATCAAGTTTCAATTACCTGGGTTTTACTTCCTTCATTGACTAGCTGTATATCGGCAATACTTACTGACTATAAAACTTAATTTCAACATTTGTAAAACAGGTTACAATCTATCTATGCTTTTTTTAGATATATACATTTCTTTTTAATTTCAAAATATAAATTCACCAAAAATGATGTTAACATTTAGATTTTTCTTGTGTTAAAAAAAACTAAACCAAACCTGTTGTCATCAAGTTGATTCCAACTCATACCGACTCTATAGGACAGAGGAGAGCTGCCCCATAAGGGCTTCCAAGGAGTGGCTGATGGATTTGAACTGTAGGCCTTTTGGTTAGCAGCCAGGTTGGAATCCGCTACATCACCAGGATTCCTTTCTTGTAATAAGTCAGATAAATTGATAAGCTTATATTCCAGCTATGTATTTAGTGCATGAAATATGTCAAAGAGAATTATGTAATGCTTAAAATTTTAAATGTAAATTGATCAAAAATTATAATAAATTCCAAATAAGTAAGATCAAATGATTAGCTCCAGTTCTCAGTAGGGGTTTAAATGCCTTTGAGACCAGTTGGTGCTCCTGTTTTCACCCATTCTCAATGGCACAAACTCAGCATCAGTCTCTGAATAGTGATTATGATACTAACATAGTAGACAGTCAGGAGTGGTTGGGCTACTATTTTCACATGTTTTGCTGGCTAATAGATTTAAATTATCTTTACTGTCTAATATTTCTTATCTTTTACTTTTGGAGAACGAAGTCAATTGTTGATGTCGTATTATGTATGGTACAGCCCAGAGTGTTTGTAGTGTTCAATACTTTAAATTTCTCACCACTTTCATCATTACTTTTTTGTATAGGAAACTCAGGAATCAAATAGGTATTTTATACTGTCCAGCAATGCTTACATTGTAAGTATAAAGTGGGAGCCATTATAACGTTAAGGGAAATATCATTGATACAATGTTGGCTTTTTAATTACGCAGATTTGTATTTGTAATCCCACTCTGCCCTTAATCGGCTGATGACTTTAAGTATGCTTCTTTACTTTCCGTAGCCTTGATTTACTCACCCACAAAATGGGATGATGACCCTCATCTGGAAAGAATATACATACATACATATATATATATATATATATATATATACATACGTATGAAACTTACTTCTGACAATGGATGAAACAAAGCCAATACTAACAAATATTGCTATTTCTTCTACCTGCCTTCTTTACTCACTCCAAGCTTCTAGACAGTTTGCTCAGATACGTTTCCTTCCTTCCCGTCTTCTTTCTTTCTATGCTACCTCTTTTTGTTTCCCTTTCAGTTTCATTGTGAATTCACAAACGCTAGGTTGAATTTCAGTGTTTATATGCTATTGGGGGTATGCATCTAAGTAAGCAATTTACCTTCCTGAAATTAAAATATAGATAATTCCTGCACTGCCTGCCTCACATGGCATGCGAAAGTTATTTAAAATAGTAAGAAAATATAAATATGTTACTTATTATCTATTGAATCCATACATCAGGCTAGATAATTTAACTGTCATGTTGAAGTGATAAATTTATAAATATAGATATTAATATTTTGTTATTAATGTAAGAAGAGTAAGTTAGAAACCTAATATGAAGAGCAGGTGAGGATTTCAAAAGGATTGGTTCTCAGAAGGGTAGGACTAGAACAGTAATAATCAAACAAAATGTAAAATATGTTCATAGCAGGAACATACAGAAGGTTGCTTCTACAATGGTGTTTAAAATAGAATAATGTATATTTGATTAGACAATCATTTATGGGAATAAAAAGATTAAGAAAATTTATCCTTACCTGCAAAATCTTAGAACCAAAAAACCAAACCAAACCCAGTGCCGTCGAGGTGATTCCTACTCATGGCGACCCTATAGGACAGAGTAGAACTGCCCCATAGAGTTTCCAAGGAGCGCCTGGCAGATTCAAACTGCTGACCCTTTGGTTAGCAGCCATAGCACTTAACCACTATGTCACCAGAGTTTCCACCAAATCTTAGAAGCAACAACATATTCATCATATTTCATCCAGAACATTCCTGATGTCCTGCAGTCATGCATTTGAACTCATTTGTGCAGAAACATTCATTTTTATAGCTACTTACCTTCCTGGTGGTTACATCATTGGCTCCTAAAGACCAGAAAAAGAACCAAATGCAATTTGGCTGTCTTGACTGGGTCACAAAGAAGACTCTTAAAGTTAAACAAATGAACAGAAATATCTTAAACAAGCAATATCTTCTAGGTGCAACTGCTTGTGTGTGGCACGAGGAAAATAAACACTAATCAAGGTAACTTAATTCTCAGTGAAATGAAACCTCATATGGAAACATGGGAATTTTACTCTTCCTTGATAATTACATCATCTAGAATCATCTCATGTGAGATTTTTATCATAAAGGAAGGGTTCATGGAAAGGAGATGCCTGACTGGAGCCAGCTGTGGATTATTCTTAATTGCCTCTCCACTCTCACATTCCCAAAAGGAAGGAGGATATCAGGGCTTGATATGACTCAAGTAAAGCATGAGAAAATGGAATATGTTTACAAATGTCAACACAACTATTTGTAAAATAATTCGATATTTATTAAATCTTTTTGTGAGAAATGAAGTGGCTCTAATCAGACTGAAATAAATGGGTTGACTAATTTTTTTTTTTGTTAATATTTGAATGTACCATGCAACTAGGTTGATGGAAGTTGTATATAAAAGTTATCCAAATCACTCAGTAGGATGATTTCGAAGAATCTGAAAAAAGTTAGGAAAATAAATTTGAAATACTGTGGCACTATGAGTCAACCAGAATTACAGAGCGTTCAGTAAATTGGAGTAAAAAAGAACTGAAGGTATCATTTTCAAATTGATTGTTGTTGTTAGGTGCCATCAAGTCTGTTCTGACTCATAGCCAACCTATGTATCACAGAACAAAACACTGCCTGGTCCTGTACCATTCTTAAAATCGTTACTATCCTGGAGCCCATTGTAGCACCCACTGTGTCAATCTCTCTCTTTGAGGGTCTTCCTTTTTTTCCGCTGATCCTGTACTTTACCAAGCATGATGTGCTTCTCCAGGAGCTGATCTTTCCTGACAACATGTCCAAAGTATGTAAGACACAGTCTCGCCATCCTTGCTTCTAAGGAGCATTCTGGTTGTACTTCTTCCAAGACAGATTTGTTCCTTCTCTTGGCAGTGCATTCAATATTCTTTGCCAACGCCACAATTCAAAGGCGTCAATTCTTGTTTGGTCTTCCTTATTCATTGTCCAGTTTTCACATGCATATTGGGCGATTGAAAACACAATGCCTTGGGTCAGGCACACCTTAGTCTTCAAGGTGACATATTTGCTTTTCAACACTTTAAAGAAGTCCTTTGCAGCAGATTTGCCCAATGCAACGCGTCTTTTGATTTCTTTCTTTTTTTTTTTTTAATTTTTGTTGTGCTTTAAGCGAAAGTTTACAAATCAAGTCAGTCTCTCACACAAAAACTTATATACACCTTGTTACATACTCCCAATTGCTCTTTCCCTAATGAGACAGCCTACTCCCTCCCTCCACTCTCTCTTTTCATGTCCATTCCTCCAGCTTCTAACCCTCTCTACCCTCTCCTCTTCCCTCCAGACAGGAGATGCCAACACAGTGTCAAGTGTCCACCTGATCCAAGAAGCTCACTCCTCACCAGCATCCCTCTCCAACCTATTGTCCAGTCCAATCCCTGTCTGAAGAGTTGGTTCCTGTCCTGGGCCAACAGAAGGTCTGGGGGCCATGACCACCAGGGTCCTTCTAGTCTCAGTCAGACCATTAAGTCTGGTCTTTTTACGAGAATTTGGAGTCTGCATCCCACTGCTCTCCTGCTCCCTCAGGGGTTCTCTGTGTTCCCTGTCAGGGCAGTCATCAGTTGTAGCTGGGCACCATCTAGTTCTTCTGGTCTCAGGCTGATGTAGTCTCTGGTTTATGTGGCCCTTTCTGTCTCTTGGGCTCTTAATGACCTTGTGTCCTTGGTGTTCTACATTCTCCTTTGATCCAGGTGGACTGAGACCAATTGATGCATCTTAGATGGCCGCTTGCTAGGGCCGAAGACTCCAGATGCCAATCTCCAAAGTGGGATGCAGAAGGTTTTCTTAATAGATTTTATTATGCCAATTGACTTAGATGTCCCTTGAAACCATGGTCCCCAAACCCCTGCCCCGGCTACTCTGGCTTTCGAAGCGTTCAGTTTATTCAGGAAACTTCTTTGCTTTTGGTTTAGTCCAGTTGTGCTGACCTCCCCTGTATTGTGTGTTGTCTTTCCCATCACCTAAAGTAGTTCTTATCTACTACCTAAAGTAGTTCTTCTCTACTACCTAATTAGTGAATATCCCTCTCCTTCCCTCCCTCCCTCCTTCCCTCCCTCCCATCTCTCTTAACCATCAAAGAATATTTTCTTCTCTGTTTAAACTATTTCTTTTTTTTTATAGTAGTGGTCTTATACAATACTTATTCTGTTGTAACTAATTTCACTCAACATAATGCCTTCCAGGTTCCTCCATGTTATGAAATGTTTCACAGATTCATCACTGTTCTTTATCAATGCGCAGTATTCTGTCATGTGAATATACCATAGTTTATTTATTCATTCATTCATTGATGGGCACCTTGGTTGCTTCCATCTTTTTGCTATTCTAAACAGTGCTGCAATGAACATAAGGGTGCATATATCTGTTCCTGTAAAAGTTCTTATTTCTCTAGGATATATTCCAAGGAGTGGGATTGCTGGATCTTATGGTAGTTCTATTTGTAGCTTTTTAAGGAAGCGCCAAATTGATTTCAAAAGTGGTTGTACCATTTTACATTCCCACCAACCGTGTGTAAGTGTTCCAATCTCTCCACAACTTCCCCAACATTTCTTGTTTTGTGTTTTTTGGATTAATGCCAGCCTTGTTGGAGTGAGATGAAATGTCATTGTAGTTTTGATCTGCATTTCTCTAATGGCTAACGACCATGAATATTTCCTCATGTATCTGTTAGCTACCTGAATGTCTTCTTTAGTGAGGTGTCTGTTCATATCTTTTGACAATTTTTTAATTGTGTTATTTGTCTTTTTGTAGTTGAATTTTTGCGGTATCATGTAGATTCTAGGGATCAGGCACTGATTGGAAATGTCATACCTAAAAACTTTTCCTCAGTCTAGGTAATCTTTTAACTCTTTTGGTGAAGTCTTTGGATGAGCATAGGTGTTTGATTTTTAGGAGCCCCCAGTTATCTGGTTTTTCTTCTGCATTATTAATAATGTTTCATATACTCTTTATGCCATGTATTAGGGCTCCGAACAGTGTCCCTATTTTTTCTTCCATGATCTTTATCATTTTAGATTTTATATTTAGGTCTTTGATCCATTTTGAGTTTGTTTTTGTGCATGGGGTGAGTTATGGGTCTTGTTTGATTTTTTTGCAGATGGATATCCAGTTATGCCAGCATCATTTGTTTAAAAAACTGTCTTTTCCCTATTTAACTGTTTTGGTGCCTTAGTCAAATATCAACTGCTCATATGTGGATGGATTTATGTCTGGATTCTCAAATCTGTTCCAGTGGTCTATGAATCTGTTGTTGTAGGAGTACCAGGCTGTTTTGACTACTGTGGCAGTATAATATGTTCTAAAATCAGGTAGAGTGAGGCCTCCCACTTTATTCTTCTTTTCCAGTAATGCTTTACTTATCATTAAAAAATGTCATTGGACTCATTAGACATGGATTGGACTGGACAATGGATTGGAGAGAGAGATGATGAGGAGTGAGCTACTTGTATCAGGTGGACACCTGAGACTATGTTGGCATCTCCTGTTTGGAGGGAAGATGGGACGGTTAGAAGCTTACAAAATGGTCACCAAAAAAGAGACTGGAAGGAGGGAGCGGGCTGTCTCATTGTGTAGTAAGGCATATATTATAAGTTTATATGTGAGAGACTGACTTGATTTGTAAACTTTCACTTAAAGCACAATACAAATTATTTTTAAAAAGTTGGAATTTGGCTCGGAATTGCATTAAATCTATAGATTGCCTTTGGTAGAATAGACATTTTTATAATGTTAAGTCTTCCTATCCATGAGCAACGTATGTTTTTCCACATAGGTAGGTCTCTTTTGGTTTCTTGCAGTAGTGTCTTCTAGTTTTCTATGTTTAGGTATTTTACATCTCTGGTAAGATGTATTCCTAAGTATTTTATCTTCTTCGGGGCTATTGTAAATGGTATTGATTTGGTGATTTCCTCTTCGATGTTCTTTTTTTTGGTGTAGAGGAATCCAACTGATTTTTGTATGTTTGTCTTGTATCCTGATACTCTGCTGAACTCTTCTATTAGTTTCAGTAGTTTTCTGGAGGATTCCTTAGGGTTTTCTGTGTATAAGATCATGTCATCTGCAAATAGAGATACTTTTACTTTTTCCTTGCCAATCTGGATGCCCTTTATGTCTTTATTTAGCCTAATTGCTATGGGTAGGACCTCCAGCACAGTGTTCAATAAGAGTGGTGATAAAGGGCATCCTTGTCTGGTTCCCTATCTCAAGGGGAATACTTTCAGGCTCTCTCCATTTAGGATGATGTTGGCTATCGGTTTTGTATCAATGCCCTTTATTATGTTGAGGAATTTTCCTTGTATTCCTATTTTGCTGAGAGTTTTTGTCATGAATGGTGTTGAACTTTGTCAAATGCCTTTTCTGCATCAATTGATGAAATCATGTGATTCTTGTCTTTTGTTTTATTTATATGATGGATTACATTAATGGTTTTTCTAATGTTGAAACATTCCTGTATACGTGGTATGAATCCCACTTGGTCATGGTGAATTATTTTTTTTTGATATGTTGTTGAACTCTATTGGCTAGAGTTTTGTTGAGGATTTTGGCATC
Source organism: Loxodonta africana (assembly GCF_030014295.1). Taxonomy (NCBI): domain Eukaryota; kingdom Metazoa; phylum Chordata; class Mammalia; order Proboscidea; family Elephantidae; genus Loxodonta; species Loxodonta africana. The sequence goes on from NW_026975124.1 coordinate 2,323,721, forward strand.
TAAGTTCATGAGGGATATAGGTCTGTAATTTTTTGTGTGTGTGTGATGTCTTTATGTGGTTTTGGTATCAGGGATATGGTGGCTTCATAGAATGAGTTTGGGAGTATTCTGTCCTTTTCTGTTCTCTGAAATACCTGTAGTAGTAGTGGTGTTATCCCTTCTCTGAAAGTTTGGTAGAACTCTTCAGTGAAACTGTCCGGGCCAGAGCTTTTGGGGGGGGGGGCAGTTTTTTGATTAGCCTTTTCGCTTCGTCTTTTGTTATGGCTCTATTTAGTTGTACTACCTCTGTTTGTGTTAGTTTAAGTAGGTAATGTGTTTCTAGGAATTCATCCATTTCTTCTAGGTTTTCAAATTGTTAGAGTACAATTTTTCAGAGTAATCTGATATGATTCTTTTAATTTCAGTTGGGTGTGTTGTAATATCGCCCATCTCATTTCTTATTCGGGTTATTTGGTTCCTCTCCTGTTTTTCTTTTGTCAGTTTGGCCAGTAGTTTATCAATTTTGTTGATTTTTTTCAAAAAAACTAGCTTTTGGTCTTATTAATTCTTTCAATTGTTTTTCTGTTTTCTATTTCATTTAGTTCTGCTCTAATTTTTATTATTTGTTTTCTTCTAATGTCTGTGAGTTTTTTTTGTTGTTGTTGCTCTGTTTCTATTTCTTCAAGTTGTAGAGATAATTCTTTCATTTTGGCCATTTTTTCTTTTTGTATGTGTGCATTTATTGATATAAATTGGCCTCTGAGCACCGCTTTTGCTGTGTCCCAAAGGTTCTGTTAGGAAGTGTTTTCATCTTATTGGATTCTATGAATTTCTTTATTCCATCCTTATTTTTTTTTTTTTAATGTCTTCTATAATCCAATCTTTTTTGAGCAGGGTATTGTTTAGTTAGTGTTTGATTTCTTTTTCTTGCTTTTCCTGTTATTGATTTCCACTTTTATGGCCTTCTGGTCAGAGAAAATGCTTTGTAATATTTCAGTGTTTTGGATTGTGCTAAGGCTTGCTTTATGACCTAATATGTGGTCTATTCTAGAGAATGTTCCATGTGCACTAGAAAAGAAAGTTTAGTTGGTTGCTGTTGGGTAGAGTGTTCTGTATATGTCTATGAGGTCATGTTAGTTGATTGTGGCATTTAGATCTTCCGTGTCTTTACTGAGCTTCTTTCTGGATATCCTGTTCTTCAGCGAAAGTGGTGTGTTGAAGTCTCCCAGTATTATTGTGGAGCTATCTATCTCACTATTCAATGCTGATAGAGTTTGTTTTATGTATCTTGCAGCCCTGTCATTGGGTGTGTAAATATTTAATATGGTTATAGCTTCTTGGTGTATTGTCCCTTTAATCATTATATAGTGTCCTTCCTTATCTTTTCTGATGGATTTAACTTTAAAGCCTATTTTGTCAGAAATTAATATTGCTACTCCTGCTCTTTTTTGCTTATTGTTTGCTTGATATATTTTTTTCCATCCTTTGAGTTTTAGTTTGTGTCTCTAAGTCTAAGGTGTGTCTCTTGTAGGCAGCATATAGACAGATCGTGTTTCTTTATCCAGTCTGAGACTCTCTGACTCTTTATTGGTACATTTAGTCCATTTACATTCAGAGTAATTATGGATAGGTGTGAATTTAGTGCTATCATTTTGATGTCTTTTTTTGTGTATTGACAGTTTCTTTTTCCCACTTGATTTTATGTGCTGAGTAGATTTTCTTTATATATTGTCCTTTCCTCATATCTGTTGTTGTTGATTTTGTTTCTGCTGAGTCTCTATTTTTTTTTTTTTTTTTTTAATGAGTAGGGTAGCTTGTCTCCTTTGTGGTTACCTTATTATTTACCCCTATTTTTCTAAATTTAAATGTAACTTTTATTTCTTTGTATTGCCGTATTTTCCACTCCATATGGAAGGTGTATGATAACATTTCTTACTCCCTCTTTATTATTCTAATGTTGTCTTCTTTTCTATGATAACATTGCTGTTACCCTTTTTTGAGGGTTTTTTTTTTTTAATAATCTTGCTTTGTTTTTTTGGATTTCCCTATCTAGGTTGACTTCTGGTTGCTCTGCCCAGTGTTCTAGTCTTGGGTTGATACCTGATATTATCAATTTTCTAGCCAAAGAACTCCCTTTAGTGTTTCTTGTAGTTTTGCGTTGGTTTTTATGAATTCTCTAAACTTCTGTTTATCTGGAAATGTCTTAATTTCACCTTTATATTTGAGAGACATTTTTGCTGGCTATATGATTCTTGGCTGGCAATTTTTTCCTTCAACTTTTTATATGTCATCCCATTGCCTTCTTGCCTGTGTGGTTTCTGCCTAGTAGTCCAAGCTTATTCTTATTGGCTCTCCTTTCTAGGTGACTTTTCCTTTATCCCTAGCTGCTCTTAAAATTCTTTCTTTATCTTTGGTTTTGGCAAGTTCAAGTATAATCTGTCTTGGAGACTTTCTTTTGACATCTGCCTCATGTTCAGTTAGACGAGTATCTTGGATAGATATCTTCTCCTCTTTCATGATATCAAGGAAGTTTTCTGCTAAAAAATCTTCAACAATTTTCTCTGTATTTTGTGTTATCCCTCCCTGTTCTGATACTCCAATCATTCGTAGGTTATTTCCCTTGATACAGTCTGCCATGATTCTTAAGCTTTCTTCATTTTTTAAAAATTCTTTTATCTGATTTTTCTTCAAACATATGACTGCCAAGTGCTTTATCTTCAAGTTCAGAAATTCTGCCTTCCATTTGCTCAAATCTGCTTCTCTGGCTTTCTATTGAGTTGTCTATTTCTTTATTTTTATTGTTAATTTTCTGAATTTCTGATTGCTGTCTGTCTATGGATTTTTCCAGCTTATGAAATTTTTCATTATGTTCCTGAATAATCTTTTTAATTTTTTCAATTGCTTTATCTGTATGTTCCTTGGCTTGTTCTGCACATTGCCTTATTTCCTTCTTGATGTCTTGAAAGGTTCTGCATATTAATGTTTTGTTTTCTGCCTCTGGTAATTCCAGGAATGCACTTTCATCTAGAAGATCCCTTGATTCTTTGTTTTGAGAGTTTGTTGAGGTAATTATGGTCTGTTTCTTTATGTGACTTGAAATTGACTGTTTTTTTTTGAGCCATCTATAAGTTATTGCATTAGTTTATTTTATGTTTGCTTACTGTGTCATAGCTTCTTGCTTTGTTTTGTTTTGATATGCCCAGATGGTTGCTTGAGTGAGCTAACTTGATTATTTTCACTTTTGGAGCTCAGATGTCCTCTCACCAGATGGTTAGAGCTGTTATCAGGTAGATCAGTCTAGGAGTGCATTCAGTTTTCTTGTATGAATTCAGCTCAGGTGTCTAGGTAGCTGATCATCAAGTGTGTGGTGCAGGCTGTGTCCCACACCCTTAGAGGGGCAGGGGTGATTGGTGCAGGTACCTGTATCTGGTTGTAGCAGATGGTCATACTCTGAACAAGGCAGGGGGCTGAGAATCATCCCCCAAGTGTCTCTGAGGAAAGTGTGCCCCTATTCCCTAGAGTGTACAGTTGGGTGGGTTCTTCAGACAGACCATGGGCACCCAATATTTTTTTGTTGTAAGGACTGAGAAGTACCAGTTATCCTCAGACCCCTTTTGCGGGTGGCTGGGTGACCTGAGTGGAGCCATCTGTCTTTAGGCCCCTGATATGGGTAGGTGAGGACCCTGTTTAATAGGCAAAGCAATGTCAAACATCAAACACCCACCTCTCCACCACACAGCTGAAATAGTTGGTGTTTGCCAACAGGGGCCTATTCTCCTGAAATAGGCCCAGACAGGTCCATGCAGAGGGGAAAGGTTGTCAAAGTCCACAGACCGTTTACATCTGATCAGGAGCTGCTTCTGTCCTGAGCTTCCCCAGTTAATGGAGCTGGTAAATTATGTTTTTCCCCAATTGCAAATTTATTCCTTCTCAAAGCCCATGAGGATAGGTCTAGGCTCTCAACAGGACCTATCTCAGGCCCAGGGAAGTCAGCCACTGAAGCCATCTTGGGAGTAGGGGGGGGCGGGGGGGCAGAGTGGGGGGTGCAGTGAAATATATGCAGGTAATTAGCTTTTGCTGAGAGGGCCATTCTTCTCTGGTTCCAGAGGTCTGAGTAGGCTGTATGGCTGGCTGCTTCTCCCTGAGGAAACTGTGGCTGAACACTAGTACCAACCCGCCACTGCAGCTCCTGGGAATGGGGCCTAAGGGCTCCCCATGATTCAGGTCTGGTAACTCCTCTCCACTTCTGAACCATCTCTTCCTCCCCCTGCCCCTCAGTTCTTTTTCTAAGCTTGCCTTTGATACTCAGGGCTCCTAGCTTGTCATAAATATACTTGTTTCACTTGTTTTTTTCAGGTGTTTGTTGTAAAGAGAGCTCGCTGGAAGCGCCTGTCTATTCTGCCACCTTGGCTCTGCCTCTGGAAATAGCATCTTTTGATTTCTTGATTGCTGCTGCTATGGTATTGATTGTGGATCCAAGTAAAATGAAATCCTTGACAACTTCAATCTTTTCTCTGTTTATCGTGGTTTGGCTTATTGGTCCAGTTGTGAGGATTTTTGTTTTTTTGTGTTGAAGTGTAATCCATAATGAAGGCTGTAGTGTTTGATTTTCCTCAGTAAATGCTTCAAATCCTCTTCACTTTCAGCAAGCAAGGTTGTGTCATCTGCATAATGCAGGCTGTAATGAGTCTTCCTCCAATTCTGATACCTCATTCTTCTTCATACAGTCCAGTTCCTCAGATTATTTGCTCAGCATAGAGATTGAATAGGTATGGTGAAAGGACACAACCCTGACATTCACCTTTCTTCACAGTAAACTACTCAGTCTCCCCATGTTCTGTCTGAACAATTGCCTCTTGATCCATGTACAGATTCCTGATAACACAATTATGTGTTCTGGAATTCCCATTCTTCACAATGTTATCCATAATTTGTTATGATCCACACATAGTCAAATGCCTTTGCATAGCCAGTAAAACACAAGTAAACATCCTTCTGATATTCTCTGCTTTCAGCCAGGATCCATCTGACATCAGCAATGATATCCCTGGTTCCACTCCCTCTTCTGAATCTGGCTTGAATTTTTTGCAGTTCTCTGTTGTTATACTGATATTCAAATCTATTAATGTCCCGTTTATCTTACCATTAATAAGGACCAGTTATAAAAATATATAAATGATCACCTAATGGTATTAAAAATATGATATTCAAGTCAGCTATTATAGGGACATCTTTGGTTTAGGGTCTGTCAAAACCAATATGCCTATTGTTCATAGGAGACACCTGTGATATCTCACTGGTTTCTAGTCATGCTTGTAGAGCAAGTCAAAATTTCACCCAAGCTCCTGTCAGTATTAATTATATAAAATACATATGGGTTGGGACGGGTGTATATCATCACCATTATCATCAGCAGCAGCACTTTTTTTGCATTATCACTAAATCAGTTAAAATTTGTGTTAACTGGGTTAAAAAAAAAAAAAAACCTGAGTTCAAACTTGTATAATAATTACAGGTGCATGAACCCCTTCTAGAATAAATAAACAGTTGACCTAATTAGACAACATCTGGTTTAATTCATGCTCCAGAAATAATCACGACAAATGGGATTACTGTTATTGGTGAAATGGTTGGGTTATATCCTTGGAACTGGGCTTGAACTCTATCCTAGTTGATTGACAATCCACAAGTTTCATTGACTTAAAATGTGGGGATATTTCTCATTTATAATACCTCTTGGGTGTGAGTCAAGTGCAAATCTGCTCTGTATTATCATCTTTCCTGTTTCATTTCTGGTTAGCAGCTCTTATGTTAGTCACTATCATGGCAAATGCATAGGAATATGGATGGAACCAGGTAAATGGCACTTAATTCTTCTGTTTGAATGTGGAATCTTTCACTTCATTCATATTCCATTTGCCCAGCAAGTCATATGGCAAATCCTGATGTGGAAGAGATGAGAAATACCCTGCTACTCAGGATGCACCAAGGATAACCCTTTCCCTTGTTTCTAGGTATAGTGAATTAATCATATACTTCATATACCATTAGGTCTGTATTTGGCTTCCATATCATGTTCCTATATTAGTCATGGAATTGACTCGAAGGCACTGGGTTGGGATATTAGTCAGAATTTTACTACAACAATGATGCATAAAAGACAACCACAAAATCTTAGTGACATGTAATAAAAAGTATTTCATGCAACTCTACAGATCAGCTAGGTTTTGGGTTGAGGTTGTTTCCATGCATCTCTTAATTTCCTTGGACAAGTTGAAGGGGCGGCAGACACTTGAGGCAAGTTCATCTCATGGTAGAACTTCAAGCTTTCAGAGGAGAAGTCTCTTACAGACTAGGCTGGGAAACACCACACTCACACTCATATCCACATTCCATTAACCAAGTAACATGGCCAAGACTAGTGTCAATGGGTCAGGAAATATACTCCTCCCATGGGGACAGTGTAGGTCTGTGGGGGGGGGGCAAGCAGGGGAATAATGTCAATATTTGGTGACTAATAATCTAACCTACACAAGTTGCATTCACTCATCCAAGAAATACTTTCTGGACACAAATATTTTTTTCAGATACCAAAGCAGGATGTCAAAGTATATGCATTCTAGTTGTTGTTAGCTGCCATCAAGTTGGTTCCGAGTTACGGTGACTTTATGCATAATAAAATGAAAGATTGCCATGTCCTGTAACATCTTCATGATCTTTGGTGTTTTGAGTCCATTGTTGCAGCTATTGGGTTATTCCGTCTCACTGAGGGTTTCCCCCATTTTGGTTGGCTCTCTACTTTACCAAACATGGTACCTTTTCCTAGCAATTGGTTTTTCCTGATGACATGTCCAAAGTAAGCAATTTGAAGTCTCACCAGCTGTCATGGATTGAATTGTGTCCCCCCCAAAATATCTGTCAACTTGCCTAGGTCATGATTCCCTTGTCCGATTCTATGACTGCCTATCATTTTACGATCTGATGTGGTTTCGCTAAGTGTTGTACACCCTATCACTATGATGTAATAAAATGTATTAGCAGAAGTTATGTTGATGAAATCTATAAGATCAGGTAGTGTCTTAAGTGGATCTCTTTTGAGATACAAAAGAGAGAAGTGAGAAGAGAGACATGGAGGCCTCATACCACCAAGAAAGGAGTGCTGGAGCAGAGCATGTCCTTTGGGTCTGAGATTCCTGCACTGAGATGCTCCCAGACCAAGGGAAGATTGATGACAAGGGCATTCCTCCAGAGCAGACAGAGAGAGAAAGGCTTCCCCTGGAGCCGACGACCTGAATTTGGACTTGTAGCCTACTAGACAGTGACAGAATAAATTTTTCTTTGTTAAAGCCATCCTCCTGTGGTATTTCTGATATACCAGCATTAGATGACTAAAACACCGTCCTAATTTCTAAGGTACATTTTGGTTGTATTTCTTCTAAGACTGAATGAGTAAACATTCATTCTATTGGGAGTCTATGGTATATTCAATATTCTTCATCAACACTGGAGTTTGCATGCATCAATTCTTTTTCTAGTAGTAGACAGAAATAGATACACATAATTACATATATAGTTAGATGGTGCCTTGCTCTCTGAAGAAAAATTAAAAAAGTAGGGTAAAGGACAAGATAGTAACTGGTTCAGGGATGAAGTCTCTCTATCATTTCTAGAAGCAGACTGCTCAAAGCAAATGAACTGGCTAAAGCCCTGAAATAAGAGATGAGTTAGTATCCAAAGAAGAAACCTCAGCAAAATATAGCTGTAATACAATGAAAGAGCCCAGTGATGTAATAGGAATTGAGGAGCACACAACAATGGAGGCCAGGTGGAGTTGGGCCTTGAGTTTAATTTTAAAAGCTTTCCATTCAACTCAGGTTTTTGTAAAATTGAATAGAACCGTAATAAAATCTAACATACTTTAAATGGATTATTCCATGTGCTTTATGGTACAAAGATGGGCACAGTAAGACAATTTAGATAGATATTACAAAAGTACAGGTGAGTAAGTATGATGACTTGAACCATCAAGTATGGAAAATAGCAAAAGTAGCAAAATCCTGAAGACAATGAGCAAATGCTGAATAATGCATTCTTTGAGAGAACAGTGGAGTCAGGGATGCTACTAAAGCTTTGGTTGAATAAAGGCATCATTTATTGATAGGATGAAGATTGAGCAGGAAAATATCTTGGAGAGCCTAATCAACCTTTAAACTTCAAATATGTCAACTTTGAATACTTAACATATATCCTCATGGAGAGATTAACTTGGAAGTTGATATTCAACCATAGATTTCAGGGAAGAGATTCTATTTGGAGATATAAATTTGGTAGTTGTAAACATAGAGATAGAAATTAAACAATGACATAAACGATTTAGTCAAATGAGAAGTCTGTTTATTTAAATAAGGACACAGCACTGTTCATTTATTACAAAATGTCAGGTATCTGGTAGGGGCTGTTACTTATTTTTTAGTACTACTCTAGCTACTATTGGGCCTTTACATACCTACGTAAGTTTTAGAATTAGTTTGTCATTTTCTTTACAAATTTTGTTGTGATTTTTATTAGATTTGCATAGAATATATAAACAGTATTGATGGAATTTAGTCTTCTTAACCATTAACTTTCTATATCTCAAGAATTATTGAGATCTACCTTCATGTCAATATTATAATTTTATCCGTGAAATCCTTAAGTGGATATGTGTGTTCATGAGTGTAGGAGTGTGTGCATGCATGAGTGTGTTCATATACATGCGTGTAAGTCTGTTCACAGATATACATTAACAAAATATAATCAATAAAATACCAAAAAAACACTGAGTAGAAAATACCTAAACTAGAAAGCTACTGAACCATTAAAATCCAAAGCAAATCACTGTCATATAATTTTTATGTTACTTTTATCAAAATATCAAGAAACTTGCAATTCTTATACTTTGTAATAAATTTCAGACACAGGGCATAGTGAGGGTAAGGCATTTCCAGGGGCAATCTCTAAGTTCAGCCTTTCCCTATCCCAAATTTCAAGACGAATAGATGTTGATGAGTCAGCAGAAATGTCCCCCCTCTTGTCTGGCTTTCATATTTGTGGCGCCTAAAAGCATTCTGTACCTTCTCTGCTGCACCCTTGGACTTGGACCCTGGCGCACGTGCCCTCCTCTGCCCCCCTTTTGCGATGCTTCTGTTTAGACAATGGAGAATATAAAATAGAACAAAACCGTGTGATTAATAATAATCATACGAATTCTAGTTGCATGACCAAGAACAAGTTACTTAACCTCTCTGAGCCTCAACTTTGTCATCTGTACAATGGCAGTAACAACAGTAACAGATTCAATAGAAGTAATAGGTTTTGATGTTGTGAGGATTAACTAGTTGCCATCCAACTGATTTCATCTCATGGCAAACCCATACTCTGTAGGGCTTTCAGTTGCTGTGACCTTTTGGAGGTAGATCACTAGGTCTTTCTTCTGAGGTGCCTCTGGGCAGACTGAAGCCACAAATATTTTGGTTAACAGCAAAAAAAAAAAAAAAAATTTTTTTTTTTTTTTAGTGCAACTAGGGACTCCCTGTGAAAGTTAAGTGACTTATTATAAACAAAATGTGTAGAACACTGCTTGGTATATTGTAGTTGCTACTTAATTGTTATCAGAAATTGTTATCAATATATCATGAATATTTATGGCATTATCACTGAAACATTTGATAAAAAGAACAAAAATATAAAGTTGGACAAGCCTCACTTATGCATATTATTTAATACCATAAATCAAATCCCAGAAAATGAATGCTGTCAGTAGATAAAAAAGATACTGTATTTTAAACATATATTTGTAATTACAAAATTCCTAAGATGGCCCTACAATAGGACCAGTACAATAATCCATTCATTTAAAAATATTAAGTAAGTGCATATTGTTTGTCAACTGCTGTTTCAGGTCCCATAGAAACAGAAGTAAACCATCAGACAAATCTCTGCCCATCAGAAACTTACATTCCAATGTAGAAATACACAAAAAATGCATATACAAATAGAGATACAGTAAAATTCAAAGTAATGCTAATGCTTACAAAATGAGCAAGGCATTGAAGTAGAATGTTAATTTATAGGTTAAACTAGTTGGTCAGCAAAGTCCTTTCTTAAGAGTGGTATCTGAGCAGAGATCTGAAAGAAAGGGGAGAGACAACCAACAGGAAAATATGCAAAAAAAAAGAAAAAAATGCTAGGAGAGAGAACCAACCCCAGTCCAAAGGCCTGGAGGCAATGAAACAAAACAAGGAGGATGCACAACAGAAATCAAGGGAGAGAGGGGTGCTCTGTAGTGAGGTGAGAGATATGTCCAAAAGACTATCATGGCAGCCTAAAGGACTTGGATTTATTTAAAATCTTTGAAAAGATTTGATCAGAGAGACATATCACCTGAGTAATGTTTTAAGAACTTCCCCCTGGTTGTTGTCTGATTAGACTCTAGAGGGAAAAATTGAAGGTTGGGAGAGCAGTTAGGAGGCCCTTGCAGTGTCTGAGCAAGCTGTAATGGCAGCCAGGCCCAGGGTGTTGGCAAGGGAGTAATTTATATGTGGGCAGATATGGAATCTATTCTGAAGATACAACCAACAGAAAGTGTTGTATATAAGATGTTAGAGAAAGAGAGAAGTCAATGATGAGTCCAAATTAGAGAAAAACCCTGACATCACATAAGTGGGGGATAAACATTTTTGGTAAAAAATAATGCAAATTCCCATAGAACACTAAATACAAACATACTAATTTTTTTTTGATAGTCTAGAAGAGGCAGAAAAAAAAATCTGTAATATGATAAAATGCATACATAGTTTAAATGGAAAATAAAACACTGTTAATGTTTTCCATCAATGTTACAATCAAGCATTAAGGATCAAATACTCAACATTTTTCTTGGAAATTGTAGACCTGGATATAATGGCAAACAACACTGGAACTAAAAATATCTTACCTTTGAAAAGCTAGCAAAAACGAATGGTATTTACGTATGATATAATCAACCTGAAACACTATTAGACTCAACTGAAAAATCATATGAACTAAAAAGAATGCTCAGAAAGTATAATTGGCACCCCATTAATATAGATAAAGTATAACCGTGAAGAGTTACAAATTTTATTTTCTCATAAGTAAAAAATGCAACAAAACTTATACATTTCCTAAATATAAATTATCAATTTATATTTAGGAAATGTATTTTGTGATATTTATATAAAACATTTTTTCCTTGAACTCCACTTAAACCAAATGAAAACCATTGTTATTGAGTTGATTCCAACTTACAGCAACCCTATAAGAGAGATGTAACTGCTCAGTAGGATATTCTTGCTGTACTTCTTCCAAGACAGATTTTTTTCTCCTTTTGGCAGTCCACGGTACATTAAATATTCTTCACTAAAACCATTATTCAAAGGCACCAACTCTTCTTTGATCTTCCTTACTCCTTGTCCAGCTTTCACACACATATAAGGCAGTTGAAAACACCATGGCTTGAATCAGGCACTCCGTGGTCCTTAAAGTGACATCTTTGCTTTTTAACACTTTAAGGAAGTCTTTTGCAGCAGATTTGCCTAAAGTAACACGTCATTTGATTTCTTGAATGCTGCTTTGATTGTCTCTCCAAGTAAAATGAAATCCTTGACAAGTTCAATATTTTCTCCTTTTATCATGACTTTTCTTAGTGGTCTGGTTGTGAGGATTTCTGTTCTCTTTATGTTGAGGTGTAATCTATAATGAAGGCTGTGGTTTTTGATCTTTATCACTAAGTACTTCAAGTCCTCTTCACTTTCAGTAAGCATCGTCTTGTCATCTGCATATCACAGGTTGTTAATGAGTCTTCCTCTAATCCTGATGCCAAATTCTTCTATACAGTCTGGCTTCTCAGGTTACTTGGTCAGCGTACAGATTGAATAAGTATGGTGAAAAGATACAAACCTGATGCACATCTTTCTTAACTTTAAACCATGAAGTATCCCCTTGTTCTGTTGGAACGATTGCCTCTTGATCTATGTCCAAGTTTCTCATGAGCAAAATTCAGTGCTCTAAATTCCCATTCTTTGCTATGTTATCCGTAATTGGTTATGATCCACACAGTCGAATGTCTTTGCATAGTCAATAAAACACAGGTAAACATCTTTCTGGTATTCTCTGCTTTCAGCCAGGATCCATCTGACATCAGCAATGATATCCCTCATTCCATATCCTCTCCTGAATTCATCTTGAACTTCTGGCAGTTCCCTGTCAATACACTGCTACAGCCACTTTTGAATGATCTTTAGCAAAATTTTGCTTGTATGTGATATTAATGATATTGTTCAAGAATTTCTGCATTTGATTGGACCTCCTTTCTTGGGAATAGGCATATATATTGGCTCTCTTCCAGTTGGTTGGCCAGGTAGCTCTCTTCCAAATTTCTTGGCATAGACAAGTGAGCACTTCCAGTGCTGCATTTGTTTGTTGAAACATCTCAATTGGTATTCTACCAGTTCCTGGACCCTTGTTTTTTGCCATGCCTTTCAGCATAGCATGGACTTCTTCCTGCAGTACCATTGGATCTTGATCATATGCTACATCCTGAAATGTTGAACATTGGCCAATTAGTTTTGGTATAATGACTCTGCGTATTCCTTCCATCTTTCTCTCGATGTTTCCTGAGCTGTCCAATATTTTGCCCATAGAATCCTTCGATATTGCAACTTGCAGCTTGAATTTTTCTTCAGTTCTTTTGGCTTGAGAAATACTGAGAGTTTTGTTCCCTTTTGATTTTCTAGCTCCAGATCTTTGCACAGTTCATTATAATATTTTATTTTGTCTTTCAAGCTGCCCTTTGAATCTTCTGTTCAGCTCTTCTACTTCTTAATTTCTTCTATTCCCTTTAGCTACCGGATATTTTAGAGAAAGTTTCGAAGTCTCTTTTGACATCCATTTTGGTCTCTTCTTTCTTTCCTGTCTTTATGATACATATAAACCAAGTCATTGAGTCAATTTTGACAGAGTGGAACTGCCCCATAGGGTTTCCAAGGAGCACCCGCTGGATTCAAACTGCCGACCTTTTGACTGGCAGTCATAGCTCAGCACTCCTCAAATCAATATAAAAGTATAAAAATGAGCAAAATATATGTCAGGAGAGTCCAGTAGAAGATAAGAAGGCACTAATATATTCATGGAAATTTATCTAATTTCACTAAAAAATAAATTTAAATTAAAATCGCAGCTGGAATTCATCATTTTTCCAAATGGTTTATCAGCTATTGGAAGACTTAAAAATAGTAATAGAAATGGTCCAAGGGAAAGCAGGTGCCCTCAACCATTGTTGCAAATATGGATTGTGAAACTTTGTGATGATATATTTGCAGTTGTTTTCAATATTTATATTTATGCTAGAAATAATCCAAGTTAGGAATTCATAAAATGCAAATAAACAATTTTACATACTTTTCTTCATTGCATTTTATAAGAGGATTTTTTGAATCAAAAAAAAAAAAAGGAAAGAATTCCCATGACTGTGAATTTCCATCAGTCAGGCATGAGAACATAATGTCTACTTTGAAAGCATGAGGAAAACTTATGTTCTAACCTAGAAAAGTATCTATCAAATATAGCTAGACAAGAATGCATCAGATGCAGGCAGGGCCAAGATAGCGGAGTAGTCAGATGCTTCTGATAGTCCCTCTTACAACAAAGACCTGAAAAAACAAGTAAATTGATTATATATATGACAAGCTAGGAGCCCTGAACATCAAAGGCAAAGTTAAGAAATTGGACTTAGCAACAGAGGGAGGGAGATATGGTTCAGAAGCACCAAGAAGTTGCCGGACCTAACTCAGTGGGAACCAGCGCCCCTCATCCCTGATCTGCTGGTGTGACTGCAGAAGGGCTGGCAGTAGCTTTCTGTACACGGTTTCCCTAGCCACAGAGAGCCAGTGGCACAGAGTCTACTCATGCCTCCAGAATCAGAGAAGAACAGCGCTCTCGGCATAAGTGCTAGCATTTAATTCACTGCACAGATCAAATACCTCCCCTTTCAAAAGAACTCTCTCCCATTTATCTGATCCCTCACCCTCTGTCCCAGGCCCCCGAGCTGGCTTCAGTGACATTCGATTTCCCTGGGCCTGAGATAGGTCCTGGCATGCAACCAGAGCCACTGGAGAAGGAACAAATTAACAAACAGGGAAAAAATAATCTGATGGCTCCTCTAAGCTGGAAACTCAGGGCAGAAGCAGCTCCTGTCCAGGCACAAGTGGACCATAGACTTTGAATGGCTTTCACCCCTGCATAGAACTGTGTGGCCCATTTCAGGAGCTGGGTTCTTGTTACAGTGCAAGGGTGTGTGGCCTAAGGTCTGACTTTAACGGTTTCAGCTGTGCAGTGGCGAGGTGGGTTCTTGATGCTTGACACTGCTCTAATAAGCAGGGTCCTCACCTACCCAAATCAGGAGCCTGAGGACTGGTGGCTCCACCTGCACCACCTAGCCACCCATGTCAGGGGTACAAGGATAAGTGGTGTCTCCCAGTCCTTACAGTTAAAAGTATCGGGTGTCAATGGTATGGCTGCAGAGCCCACCCACTTGTGCACTCTAGAGAACAGGGACATGTCTTCCTCACAAACACTCAGGGAAAGGTTGTCAACCCCCTACCTTGCTCAGAGTGTGACCACCTGATGCAACAAGAGACCTGTGCATACACCAATCACCACTGCTCCTCAAAGACAGTAGGTGAGAGCCTACACCACACACTTGGTGACTAACTACCTGGAAATATGAGCTGAATCCTTACAAGAAAACTGAATGGACTTCTAGGCTCATATATCTGATAACAGCTCTAGCCATCTGGTGACAGGACGTTAGAGCTTCAAAGGCTCCATTAATCAAGCCAACTAATTTGAGCAGCCTCTTAAGTGTTTCAAAACAAAACAAAGCAAGAAGCTAGGACACAGTATGCAAACATACAGAGACAACAGTCAATATCAAATCACATAAAGAAGCAGATGATGATCATGTCAGCAAGCTTCCAAAGCAAAGAATTGAGGAATCTTCCAGATGAAGATATATTCCTAGAATTACCAGAGGTAGAATACAAAATAATAATATACAGAACTCTTCAAGATATCAGGAAAGAAAAAAAAGAGCTCAGGGAAAATGCAGAACAAGCCAAGGAACACACAGATAAAGCAGTTGAGGGAATTAAGAAGGTTATTCAAGAGAATAACGAAAAATTTAATAGGCTTCAAGAATCCTTAGAGACACAGCAGTCAGAAACTCAGAAGATCAACAATAAAATTTCAGAATTAGACAACTCAGTAGAAAGTCAAAGGAGCAGAATTCAGGAAAGTGAAGTCAGAATTAGTGAGACTGAAAATAAAATACTTGGCACCAATATATTCAAAGAAAAATCAGATAAAAGAATTTTAACAAATGAAGAAACCCTAAGAATCATGTGGGACTCTATCAAGAGAAATAGCCTACAAGTAATCAGAGTACCAGAACAGGGGAAAAACAGAAAATACAGAGAAAATTGTGGAAAATTTGTTGGCAGAAAACCTCCCAGATATCATGAAAGACGAGCTATCTTTCCAAGATGCTCATCTAACCCCACAGAAGGTAGATCTCAAGAGAAAGATATCAAGACATATTATAGTCGATCTTGCCAAAACCAAAGATAAAGAGAATTTTAAGAGCAGCTAGGGATAAACAAAAAGTCACCTGTGAAGGACAGTCAGTAAGACTAATCTCGGACTACTCAGCAGAAACCATGCAGGCAAGAAGGCAATGGGAGGACATATATAAAGACTTAAAGGGAAAATAATTGCCAGCCGAGAATTATATATCCAGCAAAACTGTCTCAGATATGAAGGTGAATTATGGCATTTCCAGATAAACAGAAGTTGAGGGACATTGCCAAAACCAAACCAAAATTACAAGAAATTCTAAAGGAAATCCTCCAGTTAGAAACTCAATAACATCAGATAACAATCCAAGACAAGAACAGAGGGCAGGGAAACCAGATATCATTCAAGACAGAGAAATCACAAAACGAAATCAAAGCTAAAATGCTCAGAACAGGGAAACAGACATCAGGAAGTAAAAGATGACAACATTAACTCAAAAAAGAAGAACTAAAAGATATAGTCATAGATCTTTCATATGGAGTATGAAAATAGGGGTAAATTTATCAAGGTAATCACAAAGGAAAATAACAATTCTGCATATCAAAATAATAATAAAAAAGAAAAACATGAAGACAGCAAAAACAAAAGCAACAACACTGGAAAAGAGGAAAAGATAATACATAAAGAGAAATTACTCAGCACAGAAAATTCAGTGGAAAAAAGAAACTGTCAACAACCAAAAAAAAAGGCATCAAAATGACAGCACTAAACTCATATCTAGACATAATTACGCTGAATGTAAATGTACTAAATGCACCAATAAAGAGACAGAGAGTGGCAGAATGGATTAAAAAAACAAGATCTGCCTATATGTTGCCTACAAGAGACATACCTTAGACATAAAGATACAAACAAACTAAAACTCATAGGATGGAAAAGAGATACCGTACAAACAACAACCAAAAAAAGAAGAGTGGCAATATTAATTTCTAACAAAATAGACTTTAAAGTAAAATCTACCACAAAGGATAAGGAAGGACCCTTTTGTGCAGCCAATGACAGGGCTCCAAAATACATAAAATGAACTCTAAAAGCACTGAAAACAGAGATGGGCAGCTCTACAATAATAGTAGGAGGCTCCAACACACTACTTTTGGTGAAGGACAGAACATCCAGAAAGAAGCTAAATAAAGACAGTGAAAGTCTAAATGCCGCAATCAACCAACTTGATCTCATAAGCACATACAGAACACCCCACCCAACGGCAGACAAGCATATTTTCTTTTCCAATGCACATGGAACATTCTCCAGAATAGACCACATATTAGGTCATAAAGCAAGTCTTAACAGAATCCAAAACATCAAAATATTTCAAAGCATCTTTTCTGACCATAAAGCCATAAAAGTAGAAGCCAATAACATAAAGCAAGTGAAAAAAAAACCAAACGCACAGAAACTGAACAACACCTTGCTGAAATACTACTGGGTTATAGAAGAAATTAAGGGTGGAATAAAGAAATTCGTAGAATCAAATGAGAATGAAAACACTTCCTACCAGGACCTGTGGGACACAGCAAAACAGTGCTCAGAGGTCAATTTATAGCAATAAATGCACACATCCAAAAGAAGGAAAGGCCAAAATCAAAGAATTATCCCTACAACTCAAAGAAATAGAAAGAAAGCAGCAAAAGAAGTCCTAGGGTACCAGTAGAAACAAAATAATAAAAATTAGAGCAGAATTAAATGAAATAGAGAAAAGAAAAACAATTGAAAGAGTTAACAAGACCAACAGCTGGTTCTATGAAAAGATCAACAAAATTGATAAACCATTGGCCAAATGGACAAAAGAAAAATAGGAGAGAAAGCAAATAACCCGAATAAGAAATGAGATCGGCAATATTACAACAGACCCAACTGAAATTAAAAGAATCATAACAGAATATTATGAAAAATTGTACTCCAACAAATTTGAAAACCTAGAAGAATTGGATAAATTTCTAGAAACACACTACCTACCTAATCTAACACAAACAGATGTAGAACAGCTAAATAAACCTATAACAAAAGAAGAAATTGAAAAGATAATTAAAAATTCCCAATAAATTAAAGCCCTGGCCCTGATGACTTCACTGGAGAATTCTACCAAACTTTCAGAGAAGTGTTAACACCACTACTACTAAAGGTATTTCAGAACATACAAAAGGATGGAATACTCCCAATCTCATTCTATGAAGCCAGCATAACCGTCATAACAAATCCAGGTGAAGACACCACAAAAAAAGAAAATTACAGACCAATATTCCCCATGAACTTAGACACAAAAACCCTCAGCAAAATTCTAGCCAACAACATATTGAAAAAGTAATTCACTTTGACCAAGTAGGATTCATACTAGGTATGCTGGGATGGTTTAACATTTGAAAAACAATCAATGTAATCCATCATATAAATAAAAGACAAGAACCACATGGTCTTATGGGTTGATGCAGAAAAGGCATTTGACAAAGTCCAACATCCATTCATGATAAAGACTCTCAGCAAAATAGGAGTAGAAGGAAAATTCCTCCACATAATAAAGGACATTTATGTAAAGCCAACAGCCAACAGCACCCTAAATGGAGTGAGTCTGAAATCATTCCCCTTGAGAACGGGAACCAGACAAGGATGCCCTTTATCATCACTTTTATTCAACATTGTTCTGGAGGTCCTAGCCAGAGCAATTAGTCTAGGGAAAAAAAAAAAAAAAGCATCCAAATTGGTAAGGAAGAAATAAACTATCTCTATTTGCAGATGATGATATGATTTTATACACGGAAAACCCTAAAGAATCCACAAGAAAACTACTGGAACTAATAGAAGATTTCAGCAAAGTATCAGGATACGAGATAAACATGCAAAAACCAGTTGGATTCCTCTATATGAGCAAAGAGAAAGTCGAAGAGGAAATCATGAAATGAATACCATTTACAATAGCCCCAAGAAGATTAAATACTTAGGAACATATCTAACCAGAGACATAAAAGACCTATACAAAGAAAACTATGAGACACTACTGCAAGAAACCGAAAGAGACCTACGTAAGTGAAAAAACATACCTTGTTCTTCAATGGGAAGACTCAAGATTGTGAAAATGTTTATTCTACTCCAAGCAATCTATAGATAAATGCAAGCCTGATCCAAACTCTAATGGCATTTTTTAATGAGATGGAGAAACAAATCACCAAGTTCATATGGAAAGGGAAGAGGCCCTAAATAAGTAAAACAGTCCTGAAAAATTAGAACAAAGTGGGAGGCCTCACACTACCTGATTTTAGTACATATTACAACACCAGGGTAGTCAAAACAGCCTGGTACTGGCACAACAGCAGGTACATAGACCAATGGAACAGAATTGAGAATTCAGACATAAATTCATCCACGTATGAGCAGCTTGTATTTAACAAAGGCCCAAAGTCCATTAAATGGAGAAAAGACAGTCTCTTTAACAAATGGTGGTGGAATAACTGGATACCCATCTGCAAAAAAATGAAACAAGACCCATACCTCTCACACCATGCAGAAAAACTAACTCAAAATGGATCAAAGACCTAAATATAAAATCTAAAATGATAAAGATCATGGAAGAAAAAATAGGAAGAACTCTAGTAGCCCTCAAACATAGCATAAACAGTATACAAAACATTGCCAGCAATGCACAAACACTGGAAGGTAAAGTCGATAACTGGGAGCTTCTAAAAATGAAACACTTATCCTCACCCAAAGGCCTCACCAAAAGAGTAAAAAGACTACCTATAGACTGGGAAAAAAAATTTGGCTACAACAAATCCGATCAGTGTCTAAATCTTCAAAATCTACAAGATACTGCCAAACTTCAACAACAAAAAGACAAATAAACCAATTAAAAAATGGGCAAAGGGTATGAACAGAAACTTCACCAAATAAGACGTTCAGGCAGCTAACAGCTACGTTAGGAAACGCTCATGATCAATAGCCTTTAGAGAAATGCAAATCAAAACTACAATCAGATACCATCTTACCACAACGAAGCTGGCTCTAATCTAAAAAACACAAAATAATAAATGTTGGAGAGGTTGTGGAGAGACTGGAACACTTATACATTGCTGGTGGGAATGTAAAATTGCACAACCACTTAGGAAATCGATTTGGCGTTTCCTTAAAAAGATAGGAGTACCATACGATCCAGCAATCCCAGTCCTTGGAATATAGTGTAGAGAAATAAGAGCCCTACAAGAATAGATATATGCACACCCATGTTCACTGCAGCACTGTTACAATAGCAAAGAGATGGAAACAATCAAGGTGCCCACCAATGGATAAATGGATAAACAAATTATGGTATATTCACACAATGGAATACGATGCAACAATAGAGAAAAACAATGAATCCATGAAACATCTCATAACATGTAGGAATCTGGAAGGCATTATGCTGATTGAAATTAGTCAGTCGCAGGACAAATATTGCTTGAGACCACTATTATAAGAACTCAGGAAAAGGTTTAAACACAGAAGAAAACATTCTTTGATGATTACGAGAATGGGGAAGGAGGAAGAGGGATATTCACTAATTACAGAGTAGACAAGAATCATTTTAGGTGAAGGGAAGGACAACACACAATACAGGGGAAGTCAGCACAATTGGACTAATCCAAAAGCTAAGCAGTTTCCTGAATACAACGAAACACTTCGAGGGACACAGTAGCAAGGGTGGGGGTCTGGGGACCATGGTTCAGGGGACATCTAGGTCAACTGACGTAACAAATCGTATTAAGAAAGTATTCCACATCCCACTTTGATGAGTGGTGTCTGGGGTCTTGAAAGTTAGCAAGCGGCCATGTAAGATGCATCAATTGATCTCAATCTGCCTGGAGCAAAGGAGAATGAAGAACACCAAGGACTCAAGGAAACATGAGCCCAAGAGACAGAAAGCGCCACTTAAACCAGAGACTCTAACAGCCTGAGACTGGAAGAACTAGATGGTGCCCGGTTACCACCAATGACTGCACTCTAAGGGAACACAACAGAGAATCTCTGATGGAGCAGGAGAAAAGTGGAATGCAGACCTCAAATTCTAGTAAAAGAGACCAGGCTAAATGGTCTGACTGAACACTGGAAGGACTCCAGAGGTCATGGCCCTTGGACTCTCTGTTAGCCCAAAACTAAAACCATTCTGAAGCCACTTCTGCAGACAAAGATTAGACTGGACTATAAGACATAAAATGAAACTGGTGAGGATTGTGCTTCTTAGCTCAAGTAGACACATTGTGACTGTGTGGGTAAAGCCTCTCTGGAGGCGAGATGAGAAGGCAGAGGGGGGCAGGAACTGGATGAATGGACACAGGAAATACACAGGGGAGAAAGAAGGAGAGTGCTGTCACATTGTAGGGAGAGCAACTAGGATCACCTTAACCATGTCTGTATAAGTTTTTGTATGAGAAACTTACTAGAATTGTAAACTTTCACTTAAAGCACAATAAAAAGAATACTTAATATTAAAAAAAAGAATTGTTATCCATACACATTTGCTAAATATTTACTTCTGAAAAGCTTCCATATACCATAACTTCCCCATTACCCTCACTCTGTTTATGATTTTTAAAATAAGCTTAAAAATTTCAATTTAGAACAATTTTATATCTTGCTATTATGATTTCACTTAAAGTAAATTTATTGCCAATCATAGCTTTTATAACAAAATATTAATTCTTTTTCCCTTGCAAATAATTCATTTGATTGGACTATATATATATATATATATATATATATATATATATATATATATACATTTTTTCTCAATGAGTCCATGTTTAAATTTCTTGTTTATAATTTCTTTTCTTATCCACTCCAAGCCTGGAAATACAATTTACAGAATGTAGTAGCAAGTTTTGATATAAGACCGTGGATTCACTTTGGAAACCCTGGTAACATAGCGGTTAAGAGCTACAGCTGCAAACCAAAAGGTTAGCAGTTCAAATCCACCAGGTACTCCTTGGAAACCCTATGGCACAGTTCTACTCTGTCGTATAGGGTTGGTCAGAGTCAAAACCCACTCGATGGCAACGGGTTTTAGGGAACTTACTTTATGCTACATAAAAAAAGAAAATATAGCCATCAATTTACATATTATTTAGGTCAACAATTAGGTTATCAAACACTTATCATTTATTAGTCACCGTGCAGGTCATGGTGCCATGAATAGTGATGTTTATGGTCTCCAGATACCAAAAGAAAAATTAGTAGTGATGGTGAACCTTTAGAAATTTATTTCATCTAATAAAAAGGAAATACTTTTTTTCTGATTTTTGATGCTCTACCCACTTTTTTTTTTTTTTTACCCACTATCATCTGATGCCTACAGCCACGTTTTCTTAGCATTAGAAATATTTGTTTGTTATTCTGTGAAAGTAATTTACAAGTGAGAACAACTTTCGTGAGGGAAGGGGTCATGTGCACCCTCTGAGGGAGGCTGAGGAATATACTCAGCATTGCATAATCCAGTATATTGGCTGATGCCTTATTGTTTTCCTTGGCAATTTTATTGCATACTCCCAGAAATAAAACAAATTAAGAGAACAGTTTATTGTGATACACTCAGTGATTATTTTTGAAAGCTGGAAGGATATATTTATTTTTACCTTTCAAATATTTTTGATATGAAAATAAAATGGCAGAAATCTTAATGAAAAGTATAATTTCTGAGATTATTCTATAAAATATGAGAAGAACAAAAGAATTTATTTTGTATTCCCCTGTGTAATTTCCATCTATCCTATATCAGTATTTTTGAAGTTTGGGTTACTTCAGAGTCTATGTCTTATTTTGTTAGAAAAAAATTTTAAAAACTACCAAATTATTTTAACATTGGTCTTTACCACTTATACACAAATCTAATTCCCCTTCAACACTGAAATTTTACCCTCTGTGTACTTAGCTACATTCCCAAATTTCTCACTGGAATGACAAGATTTTGTTAATTTTAGATGAGTGGGATCACAAACATGAATTTTTGTCTAGAATGTGGGCAATTAGTTATAATATTCTAGTTTATGCTGTAGTATAACACCAGTGATTAAAAAAAAATCTCTATCATAAAACCACAATAGTGGATTTCTGGATCACGCTGCATGTTATCTTGGGATTTGTCCTCCCTCAGGGACACAGGCTGATGGTGCTTCCCTCATTGTGAAGCAACAGCAATTTATGGAAGGTGTAAAACCCAAAACCCAGTGCCGTCGAGTCGATTCCGACTCATAGCGACCCTATAGGACAGAGTAGAACTGCCCCATAGTTTCCGAGACGTAAAGAACATGGAATTTCACTCGCTGGCTCTTAATTCTTGCCATGGGTTATGCATGTCACTTGCACTAATGTTTCACAGTCCACACCTAACTTCAGAGAAAAGGGAAGTGCAATCTAAACTTGAGCCAGGAAGGATGAAGATCAGATGATTAACCAACATTCCTAATCAAGTATTTCACCCTTCTGGGTCCCAACTCCTCTCCAAAGGAGACAACCAAATGTCCCGTTCAGTCATGGAATAAGCTCAAAGCCCAGGATCTCTTGGTGATAAGCAGTCACCAATAAGGTCCATCTTTTATCTGATGACCTGTGAATTATCTAAATTTCCCAGTTGTCCAAATATCCAGCATGTCTTGGTTGGACAGGGACAGGATAACGGAAATAAACACTGGTATTAAGAAAGAAAGAATGAGATATCCACAGGAATCGTGGGTCCCCAGAAATTCTGAAATTCCATTAGGCAGACATTTAAAGGCCCACTATATTTCTGATGAGGAATAGTCACTGATAAGGCCACTTTTCTGCCTCCTTGGAGTAGTTTTCACATTCATTTTTTTGATAGCATAGCCCCTGGATCTTCTCTCTGAGATATGCTTTTTAAAAGATTCATATTGCCTTATCTGCCATGATGCAAAACCCCAAAAAACCCACTGCTGTTGAGTCGATTCTGCCTCATAGCGACCCTATAGGACAGAGTACAACTGCCCCATAGAGTTTCCAAGGAGCGCCTGGTGGACTCGAACTGCCAACCTTTTGGTTAACAGCCATAGCACTTAACCACTACGCCACCAGGGTTTCCTATCTGCCATGATAATTGTGGAATATACTCTTATGGTTGCTAAAGAGTTTTTTCAACTAACTTTCTGCCCATGGTGTTTGGAGTCTGTGATAAAGAGACTATCATTTGACAAGTATTTACTGCCTTCTGCTGATCACATGAGGAGCACACTTCTTCACTCCATCACGCGTTAACCTAGTGATTTGATAAACTTTGCTCAATAGCATGTGGCTGAAAGTGTCTGTATACCACTTCCAAGCCTAGAGTTTCAGCGATATTATATTTTCATATTTCTCTATTGTTTCTTCCATCATCATGAGAAGAAAATGTCTCCAGTAGGTTGTCTCTTTCAAAAACTTAAGTTTTCTAAGCCTAATTTCCTCATCTAAAAATCAGTTATCAGGAGAGAGATCACTAGCTATTTCAAAAGAGAGAACAGAATTCAGATAAGTACTTCAATAGGAGATGAAGGAATCAAGGAACCAAACAAGGGAAGCTGAATCAACTTAGAGACTCCCATCAGTATGTTGCTCCCAACACCCAGAAAACTGTCAAACAGCAGGACAAGATGGCTTCCAGGACCCCATGGGTGGGGCCCTCATGCAGAACCCAGAACCAAGGTGAGGACCAGCAGACAATATTTGAAACCATGAAAAGAGTGGCTATTTATTCAAAGTGAAATCATGGCGAGCCACAGTTACTTCCAGGAACTATAGTTGAAGTGGGGAAAGAGAGAAGGAGAAATTTGCTGACTTCTGTCCTATAGCCTTTCTAATCTTCTGACAGTCTTACATTGTGATTTCCTACAAGAAATATGCTGGCAAAGGATCTTGGGAAATGTAGTTCTCCTTGGTATAGAGTCAAATAAAGTCAGTGAAAGTATCTGAAAACCAAGGAGCATTACAAAACATGCTGGCTAATATGAAAAAATAAAAACCAATCATGTTGAGTCAATTACAACTCATAGCAACCCTATAGGGTGAAGCAGAACTGCCTTGTAGGGTTTTCAAGGAGCAGCTGGTGGATTTGAACTGCCAACCTTTTGATAAGTGTCAGCTTTTAACCACTGCACCACCAGGACTCCAAGCTAATAATCCAAAAAAAAATAGAGCCTGTCTTATATGGTGTGTGTGAGCATCTTCATATCTAGAGTTTTTTTTCTTAAAATCTGCTTTGTTTAATATTTTATAGCTAAACCATATTTCCTTTTAATTAATATTTGTCTTAGGTATCTTTTTGACCTTTTAAATTTCATATATTCTTTGTCTTTATATTTAAATATGCCTCCTTAAAATTTCACTCAAGTAAAATTTTGCTGAAGATAATTAAAAAATGGCTGCAGCAGTACATCAACAGGAAACTGCCAGAAATTCAAGCCGATTCAGAAAAGGATGTGGAAACTAATGGGCCGCAACTACCACAGCCTCCACCAGACTGAGTCCAGCATAACGAGATGGTGCCCAGCTACCACCAACGACTGCTCTGACAAGGATTTCAATAGAGGGTCCAGGACAGAACTGGAGAAAAATGCAGAACAAAACTATAACTTACAAAAAAAGACCATACTTACTGGTCTGACAGAGACTGGAGAAACCTCGAGAGTATGGCCCCTAAGTGTCCTTTTAAATCAGTACTGAAGTCACTCCGAAGGTTCACCCTTCAGCCAAAATTTAGACAGACCCGTAAAACAAATCAAGACTAAATGGGCACACCAACCCAGGGGCAAGGATGAGAAGGCTGGAGGGAACAGGAAAGCTGATAATGGGGAACCCAAGGTTGACAAGGGTAGAATGTTGACATGGTCTAGGGTTGGCAACCAATGTCACAAAACAGTATGTGTATTTATTGCCTAATGAGATATTAATTTGCTCTGTAAACCTTCATCTAAAGCATAATTAAAAAAAAAAAGAGAAAAATCAAAATATCTACCTGATAACATTTGGGAATTACTGTTATTTCCATCATTGCTATCACATAATAACAATTATAACATGTGCATTGTTAATTATAATTACAACATTTATTGTGCACTGTCAGGAACAGTACCAAGTACTTTTCATACATTGCTCATTCCATGCCCGTATTAACCCCATGAAGTAGGTGCTATTATCACATCCAGAGTCCTGTGGATAGTAATGGGTAGGAATGTAAACCTAGGTTGAAATTCTTAACCACTGTTACATTAACTTCAGTTCTACTTCTGGCCACGGTGGTTCTGTTTTTATATATTAATTGATTAAATGTATTGAGGAAGACTGAGACTATAAACCTAGAGAGATAAATTTGAATATGTAAGTATATAGCCAGTGGAAGGATTTCAAAGGATAATGGAATCAGGGTATTATAATGAAGAAAGATCTGGATCATTGGGATGGCAGACCAAAGAGTAAGAAACACTAACTCTTCAGATGAACTATGTGAGCACTACCCAGCTGGCACAATGGTAAGTTCCATCACTTGTCTTGTCAAAGAAGATATGACATACTGAAGCCATATACAGCTGTATTTCTGTATGACTTGATTCTGATCCATTGGGCAGACAACCATGTATAATGACTCTGATCTACAAGAAATATGTGCTCTGTGTGCTAGGCTTTGGGTACACAGATATATGTTCCCTTTCTTTGCTTTTTTAAAAATAAGTTGTGGTTAAATAAATATTAAAATAGAAAAATCCTGATTTGAAAGAAAAAAAATAAAGAAAATGACACGGAAGGAGGGATATAATTGCTGATGTCCAGTGGATCTTGGCTAAAAGCTGAGAATACCAGAAAGATGTTTATTGTTGTTGTTATTAGGTGCAGTGGAGTCGCTTCCGACTCATAGCGATCCTATGTACCACAGAGAGAAACACTGTCCGGCCCCGTGCCATACTTACACTCGTTGTTATGCTTGAGCCCGTTGTTGCAGACACTGTGTCAATCCATCTCATTGAGGGTCTTCCTCTTTTAAGCTGACCCTGTACTTTACCAGGCATGATGTCCTTCTCCAGCGACTGATCTCTTCTGACAACATGGCCAAAGTATGTAAGATGCAGTATCACCATCCTGGCTTCTAAGGAGCATTCTGGCTGTACTACTTCCAAGACAGATCTGTTTGTTCTTTTGGTATATTAAATATTCTTTGCCAACACCACAATTCAAAAGCATCTATTCTTCTTCAGTCTTCCTTATTCATTGTCCATCTTTCACATGCATATGAGGCAATTGAAAATACCACTAATGCTTGGAACCTGAAATATACGAAGTATGAATCTAGGAAAATTGGAAATCTTCAAAAACGAAATGGAACACATAAGCATCGATATCCTAGGCATTAGTGAGCTGAAATGGACTGGTATTGGCCATTTTGAATCAGACAACACATAGCCTACTACGCCAGAAATGACAACTTGAAGAGGAATGGTGTTACATTTATCGTCAAAAAGAACAATTCGAGGTCTATCCTGAAGTACAGTGCTGTCAGTGATAGGATAATATCCATAGGCCTATAAGGAAGACCAGTTAATATGACTATCATTCAAATTTACGCAGCAACCACTAAGAACAAAGTTGAAGAAATTGAAGATTTTTTTCAGCTTCTGTAGTCTGAAATTGATTGAACATGCAATCAGGATGCATTGGTAATTACTGGTGATTAGAATGTGAAAGTTGGAAACAAAGAAGAACAATTGGTAGTCGGAAAATATGGCCTTGGTGATAGAAACAATGCCGGAGATTGAATGATAGAGTTTTGCGAGACCAATGACTTCTTCATTGCAAATACCTTTTTTTCACCAACATAAACAGCAACTATGCACATGGCCCTCGCCAGATGGAATACACAGAAGTCAAAACGACTACATCTATGGAAAGAGACAAAGGAAAAGCTCAGTATCATCAGTCAGAACAAGGCCAGGGGCTGACTGTGGAACAGAAAGATCTTTCTGTGTTAATTATTGACTATTCAAAGGCATTTGACTGAGTAGATCATAACAAATTTTGGATAACATTGCAAAGAGTGGGAATTCCAGGACACTTAATTTTGCTCATGCGGATTCTCTACATAGACCAAGAGGCAGTAACTGGAACACAACAATGGGACACTGCTTAGTTTGAAATCAGAAAAGATGTGCATCAGGATTGTATCCTTTCACCATACTTATTCAATTTGTATGCTGAGCAAATGATCTGAGATGGACTATATGAAGAAGGCAGCATCAGGATTAGAGAAAAACTCATTAACAACCTGCAATATGCAGAACACACAGCCTTCCCTGTTGAAAGTAAAGAGGACTTGAAGCACTTGCTGATGAAGATCAAAGACGTCAGCCTTCAGTATGAATTACACCTCAAAATAAAGAAAACAAAAATCCTCAAAACTGGACCAGTAACCAACATCGTGATAAATGGAGAAAATACTGACGTTGTCAAGGATTTAATTTTACTTTGATCTACAATTAACTCCAGTGGAAGCAGCGGTCAAAAAATCAAAGGATGTATTGCATTTGGCAAATTGGCTGCAAAAGCCCTCTTTAAAGTGTTAAAAAGCAAAAATGTCGCTTTGAGGACTAAGGTGCACCTGACCCAAGCCATTGTATTTTCAGTTGCCTTTTGCCACTTCTGCATGTGAGAGATGGACAACGAGTAAGGAAGACCAAAGAAGAATCGATGCCTTAGAATCACGGTGTTGGTGGAAAATATTGAATATAAAATGGACTGTCAAAAGAATGGTCAAATTTGTCTTGGAAGAAGTACAGCAAGAATGCTCCTTAGAAGCGAGGATGGCGAGATTTCGTCCCATGTAATTTGGACATATTATAAGGAGGAACCAGTCCCTGGAGAAGGACATCATGCTTGGTGAAGTAGAGGGTCAGCAAAAATGAGGGATTAACACAGTGGCCGCAATAATGGGCTCAAACATAGAAATGATAGTTAGGTTGGGGCAAAATGGGGCAGTGTTTCATTATGATGCACATAGGGTCGCTCTGAGTAGGAACCCACATGAAGGAACCTAACAACAACAATTAAAATACGAAAAGGTTTTCTCCAGTCTAGATTCTTTGCTCGGAATATTTAGTCTATTTACATTTGCTGAAAAACTTATGTTTTTCAGCTTATTAGTTTTTTTATTTTAAATTAAAAAAACCTTTATATTATTCAATGTAGTGATTTTTAGTTACTTATCTTCTCTGTGTCCCCCCTTCATCTCATTCCTGTCTTCTTTGGATTGATTATTTTTTTGCATTTCACGATTTCTTTGTGTCATTTAAGACAATATGCACTTTACTTCTTTATGTTTAGTGATAATCTAGGACAATGTACCATACACTTAATTAATCAAAAACTAATTTTATTACAACTTCATCTACTCAAACAATAAAAGGTATTATATATTTTAACTCATATCTTCACAGCTATTGCTGTCTAACAAAACACCACAAAACTTGGCAGTTTAAAACAATAAGTTATTATCTCCCCAGGATTCTGGGTTGAGTGGGTTGGTTCTCTGCTAGAATGTCCGTTTTGAAGTTGCAATCAGATACTGGCTGGAGTCATCTGAAAACCTATTGGGCTGGATGTCCAAGAATACTTCTTCACTCCCATGTCTAGTGCCGCAATGCTGCTCCATGGGACCTCTCTCTCCAGCAGACAATTATGGGCTTTTTATGTGACCTACAAGTTCTTGACCGAGTTCTCAGCCACTCTACTTGGTGCCATTCACTGAGAAAGAATTTTCTGCAGATTTCCTGGACCTACTTGAGGAGCTGGGAGGTTAATTTCTAGCTAACTCAGACAGAATTGTGTTGTCCCTTACATTCCCTGGTTTATTCAGAGTTCTTCTGAATCCTCACCTTTAGGGGCCTTGTAGTTTATCTCCTGTTGTCCATGAAACACAGAGCCATGAAAGTTGATACAGCATTGTTTTTTTATTTCCTTTGACTAATATTCTGGTAAAGAAGCTACTTCCTTCTGCCTTATTTTTCTAATTACTGTTTTTATTTGTGTATGTGTGTGTCTGTGGTATATCTATGCAGTTCTTTAATGCATGAAAGAAAAACTTAGATCCACATGCCTATAATCTGTTTCCAAGTCTGTCTATCTATCTATTCAACTAGCTCTGTGTGTTGGTTATGATACCTCATCTGCCATGTTTCCAGGCACTGAAGTCTCTGTCATGTTATTTTCACATTACTAACTTAAATTAATCTTGATAGTACATATATTTTTAATTTTAGGAATGCTGTTTTTATAGACAGAATAGCTGTATATCAGAGAAGCTAACTTACCCAAGGTACATGTTCTTAGTTGACTGATCCCAGACGGCAACCCCTGGCCCTCTCACAGAAAAATCTAAGTGGTTTTCCTCAACCACATTGTTTTTGATTTTTCACTTCTAGAACATCTTAAAACTTTAATCAAAGCCGAAGTGGTAAGACTTCTCTGTAATATAAAATAATTCTAAACAGATAATAATATTATTTTCAGAACAATGGTTCCAGATTATATGAAGTAGGGAAAGAGAATTATAACCCCTTTTATTCAAATGTAGTTCATATCTTTATTATGGGTTTTAGATAACACATATATTCACCTGAGCACTATTCCAGTGTGTGTATATGTGTGTATGTGTGTGTGTGTGTGTGTGTATCCACAAAGCACAGCAGTTTAAAACAACAATTATTTATTTTGCAAATGAATTTGCAATTTCAGCAGGTTTCATCAGGGACAGCTCATCTCTACTCCACGCTTCATCAGTGGAAGTGGCTCAACTGGGAGGTGAAAGATACACTTGCATGATGTGCCACCAAGGACTGAAAAAAATGGCTTTGAATTTGGCTGGGCTCTCAGCTGGGGATGTGCACTAGAAGTTTTGGTTTCTCTCTTTGTCACAGCATGGGGATTATATAATTGCACCAACACAATTACTCTTAAGACATTTCTTAAAATAGGGAATGGGGTAGCATACAGTCACTTGCAATTCTAAAATTCTGGTAGAAATTGTTGCCAGCTCCTTAACTAAGATTTAGTGTGATTCTCTGGGAATTATTCTACATGATTTTTGCTTCTGCTTTCTGAGTCACCCTTGCTCTACCATGAGAAAACTGAGTAGTCACCTCAATCAGCTTACTCCTTAGACCAAACTAGTGATATTTCTGTCAGAAAAACATGCTTGCAAACATTGTGAGTTTTCCATGAATCTTACTGGAATTTACTCCATTAGACAAAACCCACAACTACCAACCTTGGGCTTCCTGTGACTCTGCTGCACTACAGTGCCCTAAAACATTTTAGTAGTCCTATATATTTTTAACTAAAGAGAATCTACAAGACTCTCAAGATTTATAGAAGGTCTTTTGTCTCTTTGGATGTTTATTTAAGGTTTTTTTTTTTGTACAGTGTCTTCAATCATCCTGAAGCCTTAATAAATGATTTTAGAGTCACAACTTGTGTTGGATCTTTGGCCTGAGGCCCTTTCTTAATTTGAGACTTCTTTGCTGAAAGAAAGTTTTATTTTTGAATCCACTGTGTACTGACTCCTTTGTACACAATATGTTTTTTTCTTCAGCTCATCTCTCTACTCTTACGTTTTAACATAGGTCATGAAAAGCCAATTAGCATTTTTATATTCTGTCTGGAAGTTTCTTTAACAAATCTTCCCTCAGCAACATTTTGCAAATATTTCTTGATATCTTCTTACGTATTTTATGTTTGATGGTCACATTGGGTCCTTATTTCATTTGAATTTATTTTATCTTCATTATGTGATTTAGGATCTACATTTAGTTTTCAAAAGGTATTATCCCCATCAAAATTAATGATTTCCATTATTTATCAAAAAATACAAATTATACACTTATCATATGCTATTTAGAAACTCGGTCACTCATACTTATTGCCAGAGCCCTAATTTCAGAGCAAAAACACCATTGCAAATTATAACAGGAGGACAAATATAATTTTTAATTAGTTTACCATATATAAAAACAATCATATAGGAACAATGGAGCCAGACTGGCAAAGTAAGAGCAAAATAACTTGATAACACAAAAAGAAGAATTTAAATGGGATGAACAAAATAGCAAAACAATATTTTAGAAATGTAACCTGTATCCAGTTTGGTTGCTGCCCTTTTGGCAAATTATGCTCAGCATTGATATCACATAAAATGTCTCTCCAGCCACCTCCTCAAGGCACCCTTGACTTCTTTATTTCTCACACTGTATATAAGGGGGTTCAAGACAGGTGTGAAGATGGTATAAAACACTGAGACCACCTTATCATGGTCCTCTGAATCGTTAGATTTGGACCTCATGTAGATGAACATGATGGTGCCATAGAAGAGTCCCACAACCACCAGGTGAGAGGAGCAGGTCTTAAAGGCTTTTTTCCCAGCTCCAGCTGACCGCATGCAGAGCACTGCAGCCAGGATAAGGCTGTATGAGGCCAAAATGAGAGACAAAGGGATCAAGAGCATCAGAATGCAGCAGACATACATGAAAAACTCAAAAATCGTGGTGTCAGCACAGGCAAGGCGTACCAGTGATGGTGCTTCACAGAAAAAGTGATTGATTTCCCGTGAGTGACAGTAAGGGAAGCTCAAAGTGGCACCAGCCTGCATCAGCCCATCGATCCCTCCCAGGAGCCAGGAACCTGACGTCACGAGTAAACAGAGCTTCTGACTCATGAGAATGGGGTAGCGCAGTGGGTGACATATGGCCACATAGCGGTCATAGGACATGGCCGTTAAGAGGAAGCATTCACTCCCTCCCAGAGTGAGAAGCAGGAAGATCTGGACTCCACAGCCAGTGGGAGAGATAGACCTAGTGTCCATCAGGTAGTTGGCTGCCATTTTGGGAACGATGGTGGAGACCAGCATCATGTCCATGAAAGAAAGCTGGCTAAGCAGGAAGTACATGGGCATGTGGAGTTGAGGGTCCACATGAATGAGAATGATCATAAGGGTGTTGCCCATCAGTGAGGTGATGAAGATCATAAGCACCATGGCAAACAGGAATAGATGGATCTGTGTGTGGTTAAAGGCCCTAGAAGAATGAAGTTTATTCCTGTGGTGCCGTTTGCATTGACCATGGCTCTACTGGTGCCTGAAAGATGTAAAATGATGCAGAAATAAGATTTGTTTAAAAGGAAAAAAAAAAAATTTTTTTTTTTTTTTTTTAAAGGAAGCTTGTACATATCTTTATGAAAACTTGATCAAATGACTTGGGAAATCTCAGACTTGGAGGGCTAATTGCTACTTTAATCTTTCACTTACAAACAAGATTTTTGCCATAGCATAGTACTATCCATCTCTGCTGTTACTATACATTATTTTTTATTCACACAAAATTAGATAACATACATGTACAGTAGTACAACTTACACCTCTATTGTTTTTTAATAATTTGTCAGTATGCCACATGTAATTTACTCATGGTGTTAAGAAATATTACTTATGCAATCCGAGTTCTTTACATTTTGGGTATTTCTATATTGAAGGAAATTCAGATTTATGCACTTTAGTAGGTATTGAGGTGATATGCCTATAGTTACTACTTTTGCATGTGTTTTAGATATTTGCTTAATGGATTCTCACATGATTTTCTTCAATATCAAGACAAATAAATTACAACTGATAAAACTAAGTTTGATGGGGAAAAAACAAAAGCAAAAATTCTCTATTCCACACTTACATGCAGCCTGTGCTCTAAACACACTAGGCTTTCAGCCACCACAGATACTACTGTACCCATCGCCATATCATTTATATTATCATGACTTGCTTTCCTGATCATGGTGCCTACATCTCATTAAGTTTAGAACCCCCTCAACATTTAAACTTTTATGTATTATGTTCTCAAACAATGCTGCTGATTTTAATTTAATATATAATATATAATATATCCATTCTAAGGGAGCCCTGGTGGCACAGTGGTTAAGCTTTCGGCAGCTAACCAAAAGGTTGGCAGTTCAAACTCACCACCACTCCTTGGAAACTCAATGAGGCAGGTCTACTCTGTCCTATAGGGTCAGAATTGACTTGACAGCACAGGTGTTTGGGTTTTATCCATTCAAAAAAGTTAATAATTTCATAAATGAACATAATTTGTATTGCATGCAATTTTCACATAAATTTGGACATCAATAATCTTATATTTCTAAAAGTAGAAGACAAAAACTAATCCATTGATTATGACTTATCCAAATGATATTCTCATATAATGAACCCGAGGTCCAACATCTCCCACAGGTAAAATATACAGGTACTCATTCACTTTCAGAATAGCTCCTCTTTTCACTAGAACCTATAACTTCCGTTTCTTTTACGTCTAAGTATTTTTGGTGGTAGGAATGGATGCACATGTAAATGGATTCACCTATTATACTTAGGTAGGTGGTGTCTTTTGCTCACAAATTCAAATTGTCAGAGAGAGCTGTGAATTCAGGATTACCAACAGTATTATGTTTGGACTTCATTCATAATCTGTGGTGTAGTAAATCCTTTTTTAGTTTTTCTGTAATTCATTTGGAAAACATTGCAAATTTTGTGAATGTTCTATGATCTTCACACCTTTAATACATATTAAAATTTTTTGATTCTTAGTGTATACCAACATTGATTTTCATATCAATAAAATATGTAGATGTTCCATTTTTCAAAATTGATATAAATATGCTATAATAGTGAGCATATCATTCTTTTATGCTTTGTTCCCTCAAATATATATATTTTGAGTGAAATATATATTCAGTTTAATATAATATTTTTAACTACTGCCAAATTTTATTACATCATATATATGCAATTTATATATATAAATATAGATGTATATATATATAATGTTTATTTAAGAATACTTAGCTTCTTTCCAATCTTTTGTTAATATAACCCATATCCTTGTGCATGTGGCAATATTTTCTCAAGTAAGTATTTCACTAGAATATTTTGGGTTTAAGATAATTGCATCTCCACCTTTTACACTCCAGTCAACTGTCAATTTGTGTGATAATTCCTCCACATATTTTACTGTTAGATGCGATAATTAACAGCAATCATGTAAGTGTGAAAATAAATTTAAATTGCATGTCACTTAAGTTACATGGCAGAAACTCTTTTAATCTATTCATCGACCTCTTGGATTTCTTCTGCAAACTGTGAATATCTCTAATTCATGGTTTCTAGATTGTCTGGCTTTTTCTTAATAATTTAAAGAATTTCCCATGTATTTTGTAATTTATATATTTAATTTATATATCTTTATAACTTGTTATTTATATGCATTGTGAATATCTTCTCCAGTTGATTTTATACATTTGACATTTTTGTTATTTTGGACTGAAGTTTTGCATTTTATATTACATATATTTGGGATACTTATATGATATTAATAATTTAATATTAATGTTCTGCATTTCATTAATAGGCTACCATTTTAAACAATTTCAATGTTATTTGGATCAAACAACTTGTTATTGGTATATCAGTTGTTTGAATCTATGATCATTGTTGATTTAATATTACATTGTACTGTCTTTGCATGCATGAATATTAAACATATTAAACTCACAAAATGTATTGCTATAGTTCATCTTTTAATTTGTAGTCTCTGATTTTTTTTTTTTAAACAAAAGAGGGATAATCAGTGTTCTTAAAGGCCACTAAAACATAGGTGTAAAGTAGTCTGTGTCTGTAGATTTTTTTTTTTTAAATAATGTATTCACTTTCCTATTAGTTTCAGGTAAGCTGTGTTTTCCTATTACTTTTTAAATTCATATGACTTTCTATTTTTAAGGAAACATTTTCCTTTTCTAATCTATTTTCTTTGTTAGCGTTTCTCACTGCATTGGGTGGATGGACAGGTCTGTGTCTCTGGCTGCCGCTGAACTGGAGGTCATGACATGCAAAGTTCATTCACTTAAGCCTGCCCTGGGTCAGGGCACACTGGGTATAGACATACAAGTTACGAGTTGCTTAAATAACATGAAGACTAGGAGTCAGAACTCTAAAGACCTGTCCATATTTTGTTCACAAATACGTGTTATATTTGGGGAAGGTCACTTACTTTCCTATGAGCCACTCTCCTTGTTTCTAGACTGGGAAAATTCGCAGACTTTGGTAGACAGCTGTACTGGAGCACTGTTTTCAATTGTTTCCATCTGGCTCATTCTCTGCTTTGGCGATTTGATAACCACCTGCTAAGGCCCTGAGCTTAAGGGCAGCTTTCCAATGTTTCTCAGATGCCAAGATTCAATGAATATGATTTTGAAAGTCTTCTGTAGATTTAAATTTAAGATGAAATTATCTTAAATTAACTGTATTTGAAAATATTATCATATCAGGCATTCTATTCGCTGGACAAACAGTTCATATAATGTGAAATATATGTATATGTCACATTTAATCAGTATAAATTACGAAGTTCAGAAAAGTTACATGACTAATCTAATAATAAACATTTAAACTGGTAGCTGTATTCATCTGAAGGTTGTCTGAACATAGAAGTACATATTTAATGGCCAGGTTTCTGGAGTTTGAATACCTATGCCACTGTTTAGTAGTTGGATAAATTTGAGCAATATGCTTAAACCTCAGTTTCATTATGTGCAAAATGAGATGACATAATAGTATCTACTATAGGATTATTTGATAACTACAAAATAAAATGTATATAAGTACATTGGAGAATGCATGCACAAGAAGATAGCTCTAAAAAGTTATTGATTATTATCATTATTATATTGTTATTGGCCATACATAGATGTTTCCTACCAAAATATTTTGAAAGTAAAATTAGTATTTTCCCATAACTCACATGGAATGTAATGTTACTTATTTCATACCAAAGAACAAAAATATCATTACATATCAGTCTTCATTTTTCAGCATAAGTGACATGTTTTCTGTGTTCCTTGAGATTTTTTTGTCTGCCCTCTGTCTGTCTACCTTCTATGAATTTATTCTGAACATAGAGGAAACACTCATGACCATGGTAAATTTAATTATTCCAAGGCTATTAGGTTACTTGATTATTAATTTTACAATGTGTTCTCATGCCTTTAATATTCAATGTGTTGTAAGAATTGTAATAGATACCATGAAACTTGCCACAAATTCAATAATGTCTCAAAATTCAATCAAAATTTTTTAAAATAGCAGGTAAAAAGAGAAAATATTATCCGTATTTCACATCAAAAAGGCAGTTGTTCCCAAGTGAATTCAATTCTGTGTAATTCCACACTACCAAAGTACAAGAGGGTATGTAGATCAGATAAACTTCTAGTTGTCTGTAATATTTCTGTACAATTTAAAAGAGGATAAAAACGTATTCCCATTTATTTTCTAGTTGTATAAAGTGGGTAATTGCAGAGAGCTCAGAGTACTTTTAGATCCATTGTCACATTTTTCTGTCTACCTCAATGTGGTGTTCCCAGAATTAGCAAAGCTTCCCCTTTCTCAAAGGTACACTCTATGTTACATACCCACCTGTCCAATATTCTGGCCTGGCACTAGTATGTTCATTTCTTCAATTCAATCCAAAACAATTCCAAGCCAAAATGACTCTTACTTCACATCTGCATGATATAGATGGAGTAACTCAGACATAACAAGGATTTTTATAACTGTAGCAAACAATGTCCCAAGTCCTATGTTAACCCTGGATGTGCATTTCCTCATGGAATGTCACAACAATTAAATGAGGTAAACTGTCACTGTTTCAGATTTGCAGATGAAGGACTGGAGGGTTAGATTAATTTATTTTTCCCTGGTCTCAAAAGTAGGAAGCATGGGTCCAAAATCCTGGTCATGAAAGTAAACTCCCCACAGTTATTTTGGGCTTGCCAGCCAGTTTTTTGTTCCAATTATTATCTTAATAATGACAAAACTTTTTGAATAAAACAGACAACATAAATAAAGGAAAAAAAACTTTTTGAATAAAACAAACAGCATAAATGAAGAATGGACTCTCAAACACATCGCTGTTGTTAGATGCCATTAAGTCACCTAACACACGGCTACCCCGGGCAAAATGCTGCCCAGTCCTGCGCCATTCCCATAATCGGTTGTTGATCGGACTATTGCCATCCATCGGGTTCACTTTGGCTGACTTTTCAGAAGTAGATCGCTAGCCTTTTCTTCCTAGCGCATCTCAGTCTGGAAAATCTGCTGGAGCTCACTGGAGCAGCTCTGAGTTCTGTGAAGTTAGGCACCTCTCTTATGAACTGTGTGTCTCAGGTTAGTGTATTTAAAATGGGTAACTGTCTTACTTTGTAAAAATGAAAAAAGACAGCGCATGTAGAATGTTTAATTAAATTATTTATATTTAGTATGTTATCAAACATAAATTTTATCTCTACACAAACTTTTTCCCAAAGAGAAATTCATGAATAGAGAATTTAATAGAATCAGATATATGCATCCATTTACCTTAGAGTCAGAGTGTTAACTAAGACACAACTTTCCTAAAAGCTTAGTACAGATCGTCCCCGACTTAAGACATATTTGAGTTACAACAAACTGCCCTATGACTATCCTTTTTTTTTATCTTTGTACATCTTATTATTAGTAATATGTACTACATATAACGTTGTAGCACGTAATTTGTTGATGTTATCATTCTCTTGCCAATCCCAAAGACAAATAAAGATTGGATTTATAAAGATACTGTTAATAGGAGACAAAAATAATGAATATTTTTTTAAAAATTAGATATTCTACTTATATCAGAGCTGACTTATGACAGAGTCTTCAGAATGGAACCCTGTCTTACACTGGGAAATATCTGTAATATTATTTTCATAATTACAATTTGATAAAGATACATTAGTGCAATATAATCATGAAAGGATGTTTTTTCTCACTGGAAATTAATACATAGTTTAAATGAAATTTTTATAATTTCTATGCATTCAAACATTATACACTCAATGTCTCTTTATGATATTCATTACCAGTAGGAATGCAATGAAGATTAATCTCAGGGTAAAAGTGAAAAATCCTTTATTAGTCAATTTGGCAATATGGAGTGAGAGCCAGAGAGCTAGTCTTGTCCCTTGAAGCATTGCCATACCTTGTGGATATCGTTCTAAAATATGACTAAAAAAGAAGGGCTGGGAGGAGACCCTGTAAACACAAAGGGCTTATTTTGCAAGGTTTTCCACAATGTGCATCCTGAACTATTGTGGAACTAATAAATTTCCCATGGAACACAGTATAACAGCTGGAACAATCTTAGATATCATGCTAATCGTATAAACAATATTTTTCAAATTGTAAAAAATGTATATGGAAGAATATAAAAGGAATAGTTATGATGTTATCAAGTGCAATCCAGGTGCTTTAATTTCTGTGCTTTCCAAATAGTATGATTGTGATATAGTTTTTAAAATTACAGAAATTAAGTGGGCCACAGTGAAAGCATTAGCGCATACCATCCCCGGTTGTAAGCACTCAGTCTAGGAGTCGTAGCACTAACCTGCATCAGAGGAGCCACCGTGCAGGAGGTGTGGAATACTCTAAGCCTCTGGTTCCCAGATCACCATTCGGATCCCCACCACTGCCTCTGTTGCCGGTATAAAATACAAGGCACCTGGCTAAAGCCTTAGGGATTCCTGAGCTTCAGGCTGCAGAAATGCTCGTGGGAAAGCATTCGGAAGAATACAGATGACCACATGCTCTCCTCATTTATCACCTCCATACAGGATTATTTTAAAATTTCAGGATATTTGATCTCTGAAGATAATGACCTGTTTTATCAACATGCTAAAGTCAGGATGTGATTATTTTGAATATGATGCTTGCCTTATAATATTATTAGTATTAAATGAGATACGATGCATAAAGCACTTAACTCATACCTAGAAAATATACTTAGTCCACAATCCTGTTAACCTAAACTTTCACAATAACTAATGCGTCAAGAAAGAGCTGGTAATGATGTGGGGAATAGAGTGGACTTCTAGACATGTCTTACCCAACAAAAGGCCATGACCGAATTGAACTTTTCCAGTCTTGAAACTTTCTAGTTATATATTTGGGGCCTGTTATATAACCTCTCTGAGCGTCAGTTTAATCATCTGTAAAAGGGGCATAATAATGCCTCTTCCATAGGATTATTTTTAGGGGCTACTGTATAGAATAAGGAGCCCTGGTAGTGCAGTCGTTAAGAGCTCAGCTGCTGACCAAAACGCCAGCAGTTCAAATTCACCAGAAGCTCCTTGGAAACTCCATGGGGCAGTTCTACTCTGTCCTATTGGGTCGCTATGAGTTGGAATAGACTTGATGACAATGGGTTTGGTTTTGGTTTCAGGTATGGAATAAATATAAAGTACCAGATCTATCAAATAAGTATAATTTCATTATCTCCTTTCTTCTCTGCTTTAGCTGAATATGTTGACTTATGAACTGACGTACAGTAA
This sequence comes from Loxodonta africana, assembly GCF_030014295.1. Lineage (NCBI taxonomy): Eukaryota > Metazoa > Chordata > Mammalia > Proboscidea > Elephantidae > Loxodonta > Loxodonta africana. The sequence continues at coordinate 2,363,825 of NW_026975124.1, forward strand.
TGAGAGTTTTTTTTTTAATGTCTTTATCTTGCAACAGAAAACAGTAAAAATCAGTTGCCATTGCGTTACGTCTGACTCATGGCAACCCTGTGTGTGTCAGAGTGGAGCTGTGCTCTGTAGAGTTTTTAATGGGTGATTTTTCAGAAGTAGATCACCAGGTCTTTCTTCCAAGGTGCCTTTGGGTGGACTTGAACCTCCGTCTTTTCAGTTAGCATCTGAACATGTTAACTGTACCACCCAGGGGCTCTGCTCCAGGAGATTATACAGTATAACTGTTTGCACCACTCAGGAGCTCCAATATGGGAGGTCATACGATGCTGTGCTACATAATCAAAATATAATAAGCATTAACTAATTGATTTGTTACAGCTCTGCTTATGAACTGGTTAAGGGTTAAGAAAATGGGCTGAATTATTACTGTGCAATGAATCACTTTTATATGGCTTTTCTAGCCCTGGTCTTGTAATTTCACAAAATGATTGTCTGGGCCAAAATTTTGCAAAGTATTAGTAGATTTACTACAAAACTAGTGGACTGAAAATTCACTTAATGGGATTGTGCCCTTTGTGGTCCAACTAGGAGATTGGTTGTTGTTCCTATTCTGTTAGGCTTATATAAGGGCCAAATCCACAGAGGTTCTGGGGCCCCTCACTACCATCAAAAAGACCGTAGAGTGGAGTGCATCCTTTGGACCCAGGGTCCCTGCATTGAGAACTCCCTATATTAAGAAGAGAGAGTTGTAACAGTGAAGACAGGGATGGTGGGCTTGCTGGTCCATAGAGAGAGAACTGAGTGTCTTTGTGCAGGCTTGTGCCTCCTACTAAAGTACTGCAACAGTTGTACCTGCGGGACAGAGACCTGAGTGTGGCTGTTGTAATTTGCTTCCTTCCCCCTTTGGGCATCGTGGTGGGAACAATAATTCCCTCATGCAGGGTAGGCCTTGGTATCACGGCAGCAAGACAGAGAACCACTCTGGCCTGGGTAGCATGGTAGGAGGCAGCAGCATAGGTCAAAAAGGGCCCAGTGGCAGAGGCTCAGGAGATCCTGTGCAGGGGTCTTTCCATTAGTGAAGCAAGGCCCAGTGAGGCCCAGGGGCAGAGCAGAAGCCTCGGAAGCCATGCAGGTGTCCCGGGTAACATGGTGGCAGCCAGAGGCAGTGGTGACATGAAGACAACATTTGACCAGAAACACAATGTGCCAGTACAGTGATATTAGAAAGAATATGAGTAGTTTGGAGAAGAATAAGCAGATCTGCTTTGAGAATTTGTTTTACTGTTTGCTTTCTAGAAATAATAATAGTGGCTTTCACTTTGCCAATATTGTGTAAATGTCTTGATCACAGATGGCCGTAGCACTCATGGAATGGTTGATGCCAGTGGTTGTACATGCCTCATTCCTAGTTGTCTGGTAGTTTGAGGCACATCCTGTTTGCATGTGCAATGTGGTTAGATAGACAAACCACACAATTATATAATTATACTAGGATTGTCAAACCAATCTATGAAGGGATATTTGAATTTTATTTTCAAACAGGCATATACCTATGGATATAGTCAATAATATGAGAAAAAAGAAAGTGAAAGTAGAAATATAAGTCAAATTCTGGTAACCCTGAATAAATTAATTAAAAGAGAAAATAATAATATTAAAATCAATAACAAAAATCAGGACAGTTAATATTGATTGAGTCATTAATTTCTGACAAAACAATAATAGTAGGAGACTTCAACACACCACTTTTGGTGAAGGACAGGACATCCAGAAAGAAGCTCAATAAAGACATGGAAGACCTAAATGCCACAATCAACCAACTTGACCTCATAGACATATACAGAACACTCCGCCCGACAGCAGCCAAGTATACTTTCTTTTCTAGTGCACATGGACATTCTCTAGAAGACCACATATTACGGCATAAAGTAAGCCTTAGCAGAATCCAAAACATTCAAATATTACAAAGCATCTTCTCTGACCATAAGGGCATGAAGGTGGAAATCAATAACAGGAAAAGCAGGGAAAAGAAATTAGACACTTGGAAACTGAACAAAACAAAAGACTGGATTATAGAAGGCATTAAGGATGGAACAAAGAAATTCCAATGAGAATGAAAACACTTCCTGTAAAAACGCTGGGATACAGTGAAAGAAATGCTCAGAAGTCAATTTATATCAATAAATGCACACATCCAAAACGAAGAAGGGGCCAAAATCAAAGAATTATCCCCACAACTTGAACAAATAGAAAGAGAGCAACAAAAGAAACTCACAGGCACCAGAAAAAAAAAAAAAATAATAATAACTAAAAATTAGAGCTGAACTAAAAGAAATAGAAAAAAAAAAATGAAAAGAATTAACAAGACCAAAAGCTGTTTTTTTTGAAAAAACTAACAAAATTGATAAACCACTAGCCAAACTGACAAAAGAAAAACAGGAGAGGAACCAAATAACCTGAATAAGAAATGAGATGGGCGATATTACAACATACCCAACTAAAATTAAAAGAATCATATCAGATTTCTGTGAAAAATTGTACTCTGACAAATGTGAAAACCTAGAAGAAATGGGTGAATTCCTAGAAACACACTGCCTACCTAAACTAACACAAAAAGAGGTAGAACAGCTAAATAGACCCATAACAAAAGAAGAGATGGAAAAGGCAATCAACCCCCCCCCCCCGCCAAAAAAGCCCTGGTCCGGACAGCTTCACTGCAGAGTTCTACCAAACTTTCAGAGAAGAGTTAACACCACTACTGCTAAAGGTACTTCAGAGCATAGAAAGGACAGAATACTACCAAACTCATTCTATGAAGCCACCATATCCCTCATACCAAAACCATGTAAAGACACCACAAGAAAAGAAAATTATAGACCTATATCCCTCAGGAACTTAGACACAAAAATCCTCAACAAAATTCTCGCCAATAGAATTCAACAACATATCAAAAAAATAATTCACCATGACCAAGTGGGATTCATACCAGGTATGCAGGGATAGTTCAACATTAGAAAAACGATTAATGTAATCCATGACATAAATAAAACAAAAGACAAGAATCACAGGATTTTATCAATTGATGCAGAAAAGGCATTTGACAAAGTCCAACACCCATTCATGATAAAAACTTGAGCAAAACAGGAATAGAAGGAAAATTTCTCAACATAATAAAGGGCATTTATATAAAGCCAACAGCAAACATCACCCTAAATGGAGAGAGCCTGAAAGCATTCCCACTGAGACTGGGAACCAGACAAGGATGCCCTTTATCACCGCTCTTACTCAACATTGTGTTGGAGGTCCTAGCCAGAGAAATTAGGCTAGATAAAGAAATAAAGGGCATCTAGATTGGCAAGGAAGAAGTAAAAGTATCTCCATTTGCAGGTGACATGATCTTATACACAGAAAACCCTAAGGAATCCTTCAGAAAACTACTGAAACTAATAGAAGAGTTCAGCAGAGTATCAGGATACGAGATAAGCATACAAAAATCAGTTGGATTCGTCTACACGAACAAAAAGAATATTGAAGAGGAAGTCACCAAATCAATGCCATTTACAGTAGCCCCCAAGAAGATAAAATAATTAGGAATAAATCTTACCAAAGATGTAAAAGACTTATACAAAAAAACTGCAAAACACTTCTGCAAGAAACCAAAAGAGACTTACATAAGTGGAAAAACATACCTTGCTCATCGATAGGAAGACTTAACATTATAAAAATCTATTCTGCCAAAAGGGATCTATACATTTAATGCAATTCCGGTCCAAATCCCAACGGCATTCTTGATGAGATGGAGAAACAAATCACCTACTTCATATGGAAGGGAAAGAAGCCCCAGATAAATAAGGTATTACTGAAAAATAAAAACAAAGTGGGAGGCCTTACTTTCCCTGATTTTAGAACCTACTATACCACCACAGTAGTCAAAACAGCCTGGTACTGGGACAACAACAGATACATGGACCAATGGAACAGAATTGAGAATCCAGATATAAATCCATCCACATATGAGCAGTTGATTTTTGACAAAGGCCCCAAAACAGTTAAATGGGGGGAGAAGACAGTTTTTTTTAACAAATAGTGCTGGCATAACTGGATATCCATCTGCAAAAAAGTGAAACAAGACCCATACCTCACTCCATGCAAAAAAATGAGCTCAAAATGTATCAAACACCTAAATATAAAATCTAAAAAAAAGGTAAAGGTCATGGAAGAAAAAATAGGGACACTGTTCGGAGCCCTAATACATGGCATAAATAGTATAGAAAACATTATTAAAAATACAAAACAAAAACTAGATAACTGGGAGCTCCTAAAAATCAAAAACCTATGCTCATCCAAAGACTTCACCAAAAGAGTAAAAAGACTACTTACAGAATGGGAAAAAGTTTTCAACTATGACATTTCCAATCAGCGCCTGATCTCTAAAATCTACATGATACTGCAAAAACTCAACTACAAAAAGACAAATAACCCAATTTAAAAATGGGCAAAAGATATGAATAGACACATCACTAAAGAAGACATTCAGGTAGCTAACAGATACATGAGGAAATGTTCACGATTATCAGCCATTAAAGAAATGCAGACCGAAACTACAATGAGACTTCATCTCATTCCAACAAGGCTGGCATTAATCCAAAAAACACAAAATAGTAAATGTTGGAGAGGCTGTGGAGAGATTGGAACACTTATACACTGCTGGTGGGAATGTAAAATGGTACAAGCACTTTGGAAATCAATTTGGGTCTTCCTTAAAAATCTAGAAATAGAACTACCATAGGATCCAGCAATCCCATTCCTTGGAATATATCCTAGAAGAATAAGAGCCTTTACACAAACAGGTATATGCACACCCATGTTTATGCAGCACTGTTTACAATAGCAAAAAGATGGAAGCAACCAAGGCGCCCTAAGAACTTGAGAAATAGTTTAAACTGAGAAGAAAACATTCTTTTGTCATTACCAGAGGGGGGAGCGAGGGAGGGCGGGAAAGGGGTTTAGATAGTAATAGGAACTATTTTAGGTGAAGGGAAAGACAGCACACAATACAGGGGAGGTCAGCACAATTGGACTAAGCCAAAAGCAAAGAAGTTTCCTGAATAAACTAAATACTTCAAAGGCCAGCGTAGCAGGGGCAGGGGTCTGGGGACCATGGTTTCAGGCGACATCTAAGTCAATTGGTACAATAAAATCTATTAAGAAAACATTCTGTATCCCACTTCGAAGAGTGGCATCTGGGGTCTTAAACGCTAGCAAGCAGCCATCTAAGATGCATCGATTGGTCTCAACCCACCTGGATCAAAGGAGAATGAAGAACACCAAGGACACAAGGTGATTACGAGCCCAAGAGACAGAAAGGGCCACATGAACCAGTGACTACATCATCCTGAGACCAGAAGAACTAGATGGTGCTCGGCTACCACCGATGACTGCCCTGACGGGGAATACAACAGAGAACCCCTGAGGGAGCAGGAGAGCAGTGGGATGCAGACCCCAAATTCTCATAGAAAGACCAGACTTCATGGTCTGACTGAGATTAGAAGGACCCTGGTGGTCATGGCCCCCAGACCTTCTGTTGGCCCAGGACAGGAACCTTTCCTGAAACCAACTCTTCAGACATGGATTGGACTGGAAAATAGGTTGGAGAGGGATGCTGGTGAGGAGTGAGCTTCTTGGATCAGGTGGACACTTAAGACTATGTTGGCATCTCCTGCCTGGATGGGAAATGAGAGAGTGGAGCGGATTAGAAGCTGGTGAAATGGACACGAAAAGAGAGAGTGTAGGGAGAGAGCGGGCTGTCTCATTAGGGGGATAGCAATTGGGAGTATGTAGCAAGGTGTATATAAGTTTTTGTGTGAGAGACTGATTTGATTTGTAAACTTTCACTTAAAGCACAATAAAAATTATAAAAAAAATATTTATTGAGAAATTACTGAGTGAGCTATATGGTTCCTAACAGTCTATTTGCATGATTTCATCGAAGCAGATTCATGAAGATAATGTTATTTTTAGCTCCCACTGACTTTTGATGAAACTGGATCTTAGTAAAGTTAAGTTACTGCCCAAGGTTAAAACCTTAAAAAGATTAGACTAGGAAAATGGTCTGGTGGTCTATTTCCAATAATTAGCCAATGTAAAACTTACGGATCACAACAGAACATTGTCTGACTCACTTCCTTTGGACAAACCATTAGGAGGGATCAATCTAATGCAGGACCTCATGCTTGGGGAAATACCGGGCCAGAGAGGGTAAGGGAGACCTTTGTTGAGGCAGACTGGCACAATAGCCACTATAGTCATTGCAAATTTGTACTTGTTTAATTAATTATTTTAATACATTTTTTACTGCAGTAGAGATATTTTTAATTTTATTGAAGTTTGTAAACAGATACAGTTAAACAAAAAGTCATAGTAGTACAGTGAGATGAATTAACTAAAAGGGAAGAGAACTGAGTACAAATATCCTAGAAGAAGAAGTAGAATATTTTTTGACATCTGGGAGCTGACCTGGCACTATCAATTAGGTTTTTGTATTGCCAGGAGCTGGCCTTGATGTCTGCCTGTTGAACAGACATGGTTTTACAAAATATCAATACGGAAGATAGGAAAAAGATTCTCCAAAGGTGTCCTTGTCTCAATCCCTGGAATCTGTGAATATGTTAAGTTACATGGCAAAGGAAAATTAAGATTGTACATGGAATTAAAATTGTTAATCAGCTGACCTTAAGAAAGAGTATCCTCTGATTATAATGACGTAAAATTAGAAATCAATAACAGAAACAGCAAGGAAAAAAATCAAATACGTGGAAACAGAACAACACCTTGCTTAAAAACTACTGGATTATAGAAGAAATCAAGGATGGAAAAAATAAATTCATAGAATTAAATGAAGAATGAAAACATGTCTTACCAGAACCTTCGGAAAACAGCAAAAGCAATGCTTAGAGGTCAATTTACAACAATAAATGCACACATTCAAAAAGAAGAAAGTGCCAAAATCAAAACGTTAACCCTACAACTTGAACAAATAGAGAGAAACAAAAGTAGCCCTCAGGCACCAGAAGAAAGGAAATAATAAAGCTTAGAGCAGAAATGAATGAGATAGAGAATAGGAAAACAATTGAAAGAGTAGACAATACTAAAAGACGGTTTTTTGAAAAGATCAACAGAATCAATAAACCATTGGTCAAATTGACAAAAGAAAAAACAGGAGAGGAAGCGAATAACCTAAATAAGAAATGGAATGGGTGATATCACAACAGACCCAATGGAAATAAAAAGGATCATAACAGAATACTATGAAAAATTGTACTCTAACAAATTTGAAAATCTAGAAGAAATGGACAAATTTCTAGGAACACACTACTTACCTAAACTAACACAAATTGAGGTAGAAAAATTAAATAAACCCACAACAAAAGAAGAGATTGAAGAGATAATTAAAAAAATAAAAACCACCACCAACAAAAAAGCCCTGGCCCAGACGGCTTCACTGGAGAATTCTACCAAACTTTCAGGGAAGAGTTAACACCATTACTACCAAAGGCATTTCAGGCATAGAAAAGGATGAAATACTCGCAAACTCATTCTATGAAGCCAGCATAACCATGATAGAAAAGTCAGGTAAAGATCCACAAAAAAAAGAAAATTACAGACCAATATCCCTCATGAATATAGACCCAAAAATCCTCAACAAAATTCTAGCCAATAGAATTCAACAACATATCAAAAAATAATTCACCATGACCACGTGGGATTCATACCAGGTATGCAGGGATGGTTCAACATTAGAAAAACAATAATGTAATCCATCACATAAATAAAACAAAAGACAAGAACCACATGATCTTATCAACTGATGCAGAAAAGGTATTTTTAAAAGTCCAAAACCCATTCTTGATAAAAACTCTCAGCGAAATAGGAATAGAAGGAAAATTCCTGGACATAATAAAGGCCATTTATACAAAGCCAACAACCAACATCATCCTAAATGAAGAGTCTTAAAGCATTCCCCTTGAGAAGGGGAACCAGACATGGATGCCCTTTGTCACCACTCATATTCAACATTGTACTGGAGGCCCTAGCCAGATCAATAAGGCAAGAAAAAGAAATAAAGTGCATCCAAATTGGTAACGAAGAAGTAAAAGTATCCCTATTTGCAGATGATATGGTTTTATACGTGGAAAACCCCCCAAAATCCACAAGAAAACTACTACAACTAAAATAGAAGATTTTGCAAAATATCAGGTTATAAGATAAACATACATAAGTCAGTCAGATTCCTCTGCACCAAAAGAGAGAACTTCCAAGAGGAAATCACCAAATCAATATCATTATAATAGCCCCCAAGAAGATAAAGTATTTAGGAATAAATTTAAACAGAGATGTAAAAAACCTACACAAAGAAAACTACAAGACACTATTACAAGAAATCAAAAGAGACCTAAATAAGTGGAAAAACATACCATGCTGATAGACAGGAAGACTCAACATTATGAAAATGTCAGTTCTTCCCAAAGTGATCTACAGATACAATGCAATCTCAATCCAAATTCCAATGACAACTTTTAGCATGTTGGAGAAACAAATCACAAACTTCATATGGAAAAGGAAGAAGCCCCAAATAAGTAAAGAATTACTGAAGAAGAACAAAGTGGGAGGCCTCACACTACCTGATGTTAGAACCTGTTATACCACCATGATAGTCAAAACAGCCTGGTACTGGTACATCAGACACATTGACCAATATAACAAAATTGAGAACCCAGACGTAAATCCATGCACCTATGAGCAGCTGATAGTTGACAAAGGCCCAAAGTCCATTAAATGGGGGAAAAGACAGTCTTTTTAACAAGTGGTGCTGGCGTAACTGGATATCTGTCTGCAAAAAAATGAAACAGGACCCATACCTCACATCATGCACAGAAACTAACTCAAAATGATCAAAGACCTAAATATAAAACCTAAAATGATAAAGATCACGGAAGAAAAAATAGGGACAATGCTAGGAGGCCTGATACACGACATAAACAGAATACAAACCATAACCAACAATGCAGAAACATCAGAAACTAGATAACTGGGGTCTGCTAAAAGTCAGTTATGCTCATGAAAAGAGTAAAAACAGAACCTACAGATTGGGAAGAAATTTTTAACTATGACATATCTGGGAAAGGTCTAGTCATTAAAATCTACAAAGTACAGCAACACCTCAACTACAAAAAGACAAATAAAAAAAATTAAAAATGGGCAAAGCATATGAACAGACACTGCACCAAAAAAGATATTCAGGTGGCTAATGTACACATGAGGAAATGCTCATGATCATTAGCCACCAGAGAAATGCAAATTAAAACAACAAAGAGATGTCTTATCACCCCAGTAACACTGGCGCTAATCCAAAAAAAGGAAACCCTGGTGGTGTAGTGGTTAAATGCTGTTAACCAAAAGGTCGGCAGTTGGAATCCACCAGGCGCTCCTTGGAAACTCCACAAGGCAGTTCTACTCTGTCCTATAGGGTCTCTATGAGTCAGAAATGACTCAATGGCGATGGGTTTGGTCAATCCATAAACCACAAAATAAAAATGTTGGAGAGGTTGTGGAGAGATTGGACTCTCATGCACTGCTGGTGAGAATGTAAAATGATACAATCACTTTGGAAAACAATCTGGTGCTTCCTTAAAAAGCTAGAAGTAGAAATACCATAAGATCCAGCAATCCCACTCATAGGAATATACCCAAGAGAAGTAAGAGCAGTCGCAGGAATAGACATATGCATACCATGTTCATGGGAGCACCATTCACAACAGCACAAAGATGTAAACAACCTAAATGCTCATCAACAGACGAATGGGAAACAAATTATGGTACAGACACACAGTGCAGCCTACTGACGGAGCCCAGTTCTACTCCGACACCCAACGGGTCACTGTGAGTTGCGTTTGATTCTACTGCAACTGGTGGTGGTTTTTGTTTTATATGAAGCTATAGTTTTTTTTTTATAGCTGTAGCTACGTTGTTGTTGATGTCTTGCGCTGAATGTTGTTGTTGAGAGCAGTTGCTATTTAGTTGGCTTCTACTCAAAGTAACCTAATATATAAGAGAAAGAAATTTTCCCTGGTCCCATGCCATCCTAATGATTGTTGGTATGTTTGAGTCCATTGTTGTTGTTATTGGGTCAATCCATCTTTTTGAGGGTTTCCTTTATTTTTGTGATCTTCTACTTCACCTAACAGGACTTCTTTTCCTAGTGATCGGTCTTTCCAGATAATGTGTCCAAAGTAAGTAAGATGAAGTCTTGCCATCCTCATTCCTAAGGAACATTTCACTGTTTTATTGTAAGACTGATTTTTTTGTTCTTTTGTTAATCCATGGTACATTCAATATTCTTCACCAACACCACACTTCCACGCATCAGTACTTCTCCTGCCTTCTTTTTTCATTGTCCAGTGTTCACATTCACAGAGGCGAACAAAAAGACCACAGTGTTGAATAGAAGTAGGGAAAAGAGATATCCTTGCCGTGTTCCTGATTTTATGGCAAAATCTTTCAGTCTTTCACCATTGAGTATAATGTTAATTGTTGGTTTTTCACAACTGTCCTTTATCATTTTAAGGAAGTGTACTGAGGTGAAGGAAATTCAGAGCTATATGACAGTAGTATTGCACAACAAGCTATTTAATGGGGCCAACACATTGAAAGTCACATGCAAGGGGGTGGTCCCTGTAGCAGAAGGTCTTCCAGAGGCTAGAGTCACAGGTAGCATCAGAAGGAGAAGAGAGCAAGAAAGCTCCCAGGGGTGAGAAGCGATATCCTCCTGCAGCCAGGCGATAAGTCTCTGGGTCAGAGAGCTCTAAAAGCAGCAGCATCTTAGGGTCTTTATAACTACAGGAATTTATCTTTTTTTTTTTTTTTTTTTAGGACTAGCAGAAGTTGAGTCCAGTTTTGCAGGGTATGTAAAACAGGCAGGTCCTAAGTGGCTAAAAATCTGCTTATTTGGGCTATTTTTAAATCAGTTGGACATGTACAAGTTTGAGTTTCATGCCAGTTTTTTTTTTTTTTTTCCATATAATACGCCTCGGCTTACTTGAAGAAGTAAATAACTTGGGGCTAGTACACAGAGGCCATTTTTGACTCTCACACAATGGGAAGTTCGCTTTTATTCCTGATTTTTGAGTGTTTTTTTGTTAAACGCTTTTTTCTGCATCAGTTGATAGATCATCCCCCTCTCCCTACATTCTATTAATGTGTTGCATTACACTGATTGACTTTTATATATGCTGCACTTGTGGGACAAAGCACACAGGGTTATGGCATATGGTCCTTTTAATATGCTGCTGGATTGGAGTTTTACTATTTTGTTGAGGATTTCCATAGATATTTCTATGCAATATTTTTTTCTGATGGCTTTGTCTGGCTAAATATCAGGATGCTGATAGCATCATGGATTGAGTTACAAATTATTCCTTCCTTTTAGTTTTTGGAAAAGTTTGAGAAAGATTGATGTTAATTTCTATTTGATGCCTTCTTTATAATTTGTCATTATTGATATTCTCTATTCGTTGAGACATTCTCCTGTTTTCCTTTAGGTCTTTGACCACGTTTAACACAGTAGATTTAAACGATTTGCCTAGCAATTCTATGTCATTGGTTCTTCAGGGACTGCTTTCACCGATTTTTTTTTTTTTTCCTGTGAATTGGTCGTACTTCCTGTTTCTTGGCATGCCTACTATTTTTACCAAACACTGGGCTTTGTGAATTTTATGTGTTAACTCTGAAAAGCAGATTCTCCAGCCTACCTAGTGCTTGCTGTTATTGTTGAGGGCTGCGGTCATCTGTTTAGTGACATTTCCAAACTATTTATTTGTTTGTATGTATTTATTATTTTGCATAGACTGTTTTCTTTGCCATGTGTGGTCACTGAAGTCTATCTTCAGTTATTTTAGTGGTCAACCAGTGACCTGATAGAGACCTTTTTTGGAGTCAAAAAGAGAAGAAAAAGAAAACTAAAAACCCTTTCCTGGTCATTGAAGATTGCCTCTGAATTAGGTACTCTTTCAATGCTTAGCCAGGCCACCTACAACTGGGCCTTAGTCTACACCTCTGTTTGTGCAGAGCCCAAAGATCTGCCAGAGGCTCAAACCTAGGGTCCTCTCAGGTCTTGTCTGAGCATGCATTCAACCTGGGTATGTACATTGGATCTCTGATCCTTCAGTACATTCAGTATCTCTACAGTTTATTCTCCCATACATCTGCCTCGTCAGCCTCTTCTTTTCCAGGCTATCAGGTTTGTCTGCTTCTTTCCCTGTTCTCCATTCCTTACCTAAGCTGGTTATGGCATTATATGTCTTTAAGGCTTTTCACAGACAGACACCACCTGGTAGCCACTCATGTCTGAGAGGAGTAAAGCCAAGGCCTATCTCAGAGCAAGTATCTCTGGAACTACCAGATTGGTCAAAATAAACAACAACATTTTTAGAAAAAAGATCTGTCTTGTCCACACCCTGGCACCAGCAAGCCACACCAGGAATGTGGGCTGCTGTCTTCATGGCAGCTGCCAAGTGGAGAATGGGGGATAGTAGGTGAATAAACAAAAATGCCACAATTTTTCATCAAAATTCAACAGCATCTTTTCTCATGAAGCACTTAATGTTTATTCTGTCAGGTTTTTTTCCCACTTATTCATTGCTTCAGGGAAACCCTGGTGGCCTAGTGGTTAAGTGCTACGGCTGCTAACCAAAGGGTCGGCAGTTCAAAGCCTCCAGGCGTTTCTTGGAAACTCTATGGGGCAGTTCTACTCTGTTCTATAGGGTCGCTATGAGTGGGAGTCGACTCGATGGCATTGGGTTTGGTTTTTGGTTTTTTTCATTGCTTCAGTGGAGGGAACGAATCCTATACCTTCTTAACACACTGTTTTCTGTAACATCCCCTCTCCTGATGTTTTTAAGTGGCCTTTCTCTTATTTCAGAAACACTGGTGGCATAGTGGTTAAGTGCTATGGCTGCTAACCAAGAGGTCAGCAGTTCGAATCCACCAGACACTCCTCGGAAACTCTATAGTGCAGCTCTACTCTGTCCTATAGGGTCGCTATGAGTCGCAATCGACTTGAAGGGAGTGGGTTTGGTTTTCTGGTTTTCTCTTATTTCAGTATTTGCTTGGTTGCTGTAAATATTTTAAAACTTTCTAAATTTCTAAAAAAGTTGATTCTAACACTTTTTGCTTTGTCGTTGTTTCTGTGCAGGAACAGGCCCTCCACAGAAGCTATCTGAGGCTATCAACTTGGTCATTTTCACTGACATTATCCACATCTCATTTTTTAAAAATATACACGGATATACAATTGATCCAACAACTTTCACTGAAATGTGTATCTTTTTATCACTCCCCATACAAGCACCTGACTTATGTGACTCATCATTGTACACATATGTGTGCATCTGAATTATGTATTCTCTTCCATTGGTCTATAATTATATCAATACAAATTTTTAATATTACATAGAATGATGCATCTCATTTTATTATTTTTAAAATTCCCTTTGAGCTATTACTGTTTTTTGCATCATTTTGTATAAATTCTATAGCCAACTTGTAAATTAAACACACACACATGCACACACTGATGGGATTCTAATGGGGATTATATTGAATTTATGTAATAATTGAAATGATTTATTTTTTCATTGTTCAGTATAATTCATGGATAATGCACTTAAATATAATTGTTTCATTACAAGTAAGTATGGATAGCAGCTAGGGGGAGGCATGAGGAATCTTCTCAAGTGCTAATAATATGTTACTACTTTTTGTTCAATTTGCGATAATCTATCTGATTAGTTGTGAATGTACTGTATATGGATTTCTTTATTCTGTATAACTTACACAAATCATCCTTCAAATTGCTATTTACTTAAAAAAGTTTGTTAGCTATAGCTATTGAAGTTTAGGCATCGTGTTTAGTCAGGTTTAGGCTCTATTGGAACTCAAAAGCATGAAAATGGTCAAAAATACTACAAAAATTAATTACAATAATAAAAGATCAAGGATGTATAAAACTCTAAGGCCAAGATCAAGAAGCTGGGGTGGAGATTACCTGAAACTTGAAGCTAGCAACTGGACATACAACCATATACTTCACTGACTGATGTGGTCTGCAGATGTGAACTTTCATGCAATCTGTGTGAAAAATATTTAAATATGTTAAAATTCATTAAATTTGAATGTACATTTATTAAAATATGGATTTATTATTTTCGTTTTTGATAGTAAGTATAAATTAGAATTTCAAACTTTATGTAAAACACAAATGGTTTACACACTTAAGTAATTTCACCACCAATTCCATTCGTAGATATATACAAAATACAAACTCTTGTTTATGGGAAACAGGAGACAAATGCAACAATGTTTATAAGTGCATTGTATATAATAGTAGACAACTAGAAATAAAACAAGCATCTATCAGCAAAAACACCAACAACAAAAAATGGATAAATGTGTAGTATAGTCTTAAAATAGAATGCCATTCAATAATAAAATAGAATGGGCTGTCATTTCATTCAACCTGGAGTGTTAGTAATGTCAACCGAAAAAACAATTTTCAAAAAGATTATCTACAACTTAAGTCCCCTTTATTAAGTTCTACAGCATCTAAAAATATTTTCTAATACCCTATGAATTCTATATTATAATTATAGCAAGGGAATTAAAAAAACAAAATTCAGAATGATGGTGGAGGTATAGGAGGATATGAGGAGTCCCTTCATGGTGCGAACAGTTAACATAGTCACTGCTAAATGAAACCTTGGTGGTTCGAGTCTACCCAGAGGTATAGGAGGATATGAAGAGTCCCTGGATGGTGTGAACAGTTAACATAGTCACTGCTAACTGAAAGCTTGGTGGTTCGAGTCTACCCAGAGGCACCTCAGGAGAACGGATTGGTGATCCACATTAGAAAAATAAGCCGTTGAAAACCCTACCAAGAACAGTTCTACTCTGACACACATGGGGTCGCCAAGAGTTGGAGGAGCACTAAAGATAAATCTACTATTTTAGTTGTTGGGTTGGGTGGTGAACTTACAGGTATACATTACATTATAAACAAACTGACCGAAGTAAGGCATTCATAGACCAATAAACACATTTTGTCTTGAACCAGAAATGAGTGTTCCTAAAGGCCATTACATATAATTATTATTAAAATTATTGACAATGGATCCAAAAAAATCTTGTTAGTGAATCTCTAAAATATTTCACAGAAATATACACTTTCTTCCAATACCATTGTTCATGCACTGATGGCACACTGGTTGTATTTTGCTCTCATGGTTTATATTCCACTTTATATTTAGCAGCAAGTAGTTTAGCAACCCACTGCATTATTTATTATCAACACTCAGACTCTAAGAAGTTTTCATATATTACTGATTGGAAAATAAATGATTAAATCCACTTTGGATAACGCTAAAAAAAAAAAATTTTTTTTTTATTAGAGCTAAACATGTGCCTAATTTATGACTAAGCAATTTCAATTTATGTATATGTACAAGAGAATTGAGTTCACGTGTTCTCAAAAAACACTTGTACAGGAAGCTTTATGGTAGTTTTATTCATTATAGTCTAACATTTCTGACATCAGAATGGAAATAATTATTCTAAGCCATATGATGGAATTCAGCTTTGTAATAAAAATGATGCAGACACTCAAAAATATGGTTGAACCTTTTAAACATGTTTAGGAAAAGAAGCCAGACATCAAAGAGAACTTATTTTCTGATTTAAAAGTTTCGACTCAATGGTGATGAGAAATAAGAGCTTCTATTTAATGGCGATAGAAGCCAGAATAATGATTGTAACTGTGGGCCTAAGGCATTAACATGAAAGTAGCATAAGAGATGACGAATGATGAAATGCTCCACCTGTGGTTTCCCTCAAGCTGTAATGATGACAGTTCCACACTTCCAGTTGTTAATTTAGCCCAATTCTGAAAGCTTCTTATTTCATAGTATTTCACATCCCATGTGTCCACAAAACTCAAATGTCTGCTTTCTCCCAGTCTCCTGAATCTGCCCAGTCTTTGCCTCTCCACTAATATCACCTTGGTCCAAGGTAATATCTTGTCACAGCTGGACTACTGCAATGGCTTTCTCCTGCCCACATCAGTTCTCTACCACAACTCTGCAAAGGTAGCCCATTGTTTTAGGTTCAAAGCCACAATCCTCACGTTGATCTAATTTACACTGTAAGACCCGGCCCCAAAACATATACCTATTTCCTGTGTCTCACCAATTTACTCCTTGATCTTTTGTGACTACGCTGGGCATATCCCCACCTCAGGGAGTTCTCACTTGTTCTTTGCTCTTCCCAGAACATTTATCCACAAATATCCACTTGTCTCTCTTCCTCGACTCCTTTTAGTTTTTGACAAAAGTCATATTCTTGATTCTCCCTTCTCTGACTATTTGACTTAATATTGCAAATATCCTCTGTTTTCCTGATTCCAATTTTCCACTTAGTTCTTCTTCATGGTGATTAATACTTTTTGGTATACTCTGAAATTTACCCAAACCCAGTGCTGTCGAGTTGAATCCGACTCATATAAGGTCGCTTTACCAGTTAATTTTATATACTGTCTTTCTCCCCACGATAAAATGTAAACTTCATGAGAGCAGAGACTTATGTCAGTTTTTTCTTGTTTAATCCCATTTCACCAGTGCCTATAACAGTGTCACATACAGAGTTAAAGCATTAAAGCCCTTGTTCAATGAATGAATAAATAAATAAATAAGTGGATGTATGCATTTTGCTCTATATTATAGTTCGGTCATCATATGTATTTTCCTGATATTATGTATTATATGGTAAATTATATTTCATGTGCATTTTATTTCAGAATATTAAAAAGGTACTAAAAATTTGTTATGACATGGGACCATTGTGTTGACAGGGATTAAATCTATTGCTTTAGAAGATAAAGTTGAAAATGGCAACCATTCTCTTGCTTTTACACAGCAAATCCACCCAGTTCCAATAACAAAGCTTTAGTTATTTCTGAGAAGTGTAGAAACCAAGGCATTGTTACATTTATTTATTTTGTAAACATTTCTTTGAGCTTACTTCTCTCTAGACAGTAGGCTAATCAAATCATGTTGTTCAGTCTCAAACTATAAAGGGTTCCTAAAGTCATATTTTCTGTACAAATGTCTATTTTCCCAAAACTCCTTTCCTAGCCCCCATGACCTCCTTATTCCTCAGACTGTAGATAAATGGGTTCAGAAGAGGTGTAATGATACTGTAAAACACTGCCACCACTTTATCTTCCTCAGGGTAATGCAAGGAATGTGGCCTTGTATAGGTGGAGAGAGTAGCCCCATAGAATAGGCTTGCCACAATCAGATGAGAGGAACACGTGGAGATGGCTTTTGTCTGCCCTTTACCTGAGCTCATCTGGTACACCACAATAAGCACCTGGGCATAGGAAGCCAGAATGGCCATGAATGGTAGTAACAGAATGACAAGGCCACTAAAGAGGACAGTATACTCATACTGGGAGGTGTCCTGACACACCAAAGGCATTAGAGATGGAACTTCACAGAAAAAGTGGTTAATGATCCGAGATGTACAGGATGGAAGTTGAAATACATACGGTGTATGTATTAAAGCATTGATAGAACTACTGGCCCATGCACATGTGACCATGGACAAACAGATCGTCTTGCTCATGAGCACAGGATAATGTGAAGGGTGACAGATCGCTACGTGTCTATCATAAGACATGAAACCAAGAAGAGCTTCAGTTCCACCGAGAGTCAAAAACAGAAAGGTTTGAATCTCACAACCGAAAAAAGTAATGGTCTTACTATTTGACAGGAAGTTTGCTGCCATCTTGGGTACCGTAGTGGAGATGTACACCAAGTCAATGAAGGAGAGCTGACTGAGGAGGAAGTACATGGGAGTGTGGAGCAGAGTGTCCAATCGGATGAGGTGGATCAGTATGATATTTCCCATCAAAGCCACTGAGAAGATGACAGTAATGGCAACAAAGAGTATCTTGTTCATTTGGCCATATTGGAAAAGGCCAAGAAGTATAAACTCTGCTCCAAAAGTTTGATTTTCTGTCTTCATGGCTTAAATCAAAACAAAGCAGACCATATCTGAAAATTCCATTAACAACATTGATTGACCTTTGAGAGAAAACAAAATGATTATTAAATGCAGTAGGATTCCCTTTAATCAGCTTAGGTGACTATGTCTCTCCCTGTTTTTATATAGCAAACCCTGGTAGTGTAGTAGTTAAGTGCTATGGCTGCTAACCAAAAGGTCAGCAGTTTGAATCCTCCAGGCACTCCGTGGAAACTCTATGGGGCAGTTCTTCCCTGTCCTATAGGGTACTATGAGTCAGAATCAATTCAACAGCAATGGGTTTGGTTTTGGGTTTTTATGCACTGAATCTGTGTCTATTGAGCAATGGGCATTTTGAAAAATAAAATAAAAATAACGTTTCTTTAGAACTGATCACAGAATAAAAATATAATATGGGGATAAAACATTTAGATGATTTGCCAACGTGAGTTATTACTCCCCTTGTAAATATCTTCATGATGATAGACTAGAGACATGTTCACATGTTGTGAAAAATCTTTCACTCAATTCCTTCATATATATAGTTTAGAATTGCACTGTTGGTTAAACTTGGTATAATATTCTTTAAAAAAAACTTCTCGACTCCATTTTTCAATTTTGAATTTGTATTGGCTATACATTGTAATAAAAATTATATTAACATTTGTGGGTCAGGAATATTTTAGCTCTTCTAAATGAATTGGTGGTTATGTAGATAACATCTGTAAGTGTAAATAGGAATTCATTGACAAAGCCCTCCAAAAAAAAAAGATCGATCGATCTACCTACCTACCTACCTACCTATCATCTACCTACCTATCTACCTACCTGTCTACCCACCTACCTACCCACCTACCTACCTATCTATCTATCATCTATCTACCTACCTGTCTGTCTATCTATCTATCATCTATCTTTCTTTCATTTATCTATCTATCATCTATCTATCTATCATCTGTCTATCTATCTATCATCTATCTGTCTATCATCTATCATCTATCTATCTATCTACCTACCTAAAACCTATCTATCTATCTATCTATCTATCTATCTATCTATCTATCTATCTATCATCTATCTATCATCTATCTATCTATCTATCTATCTATCTATCTATCTATCATCTATCTGTCTGTCTATCTATCTGTCTATCATCTATCTATTTATCTATCTATCACCTGTCTATCTACCTATCATCATCAGCATCTATCATCTATCTATCTGTCTATCTATCTATATGCCACACCTAAGGGATGGTTGGAGAATGAATCATTAAAATAGAAGTTAACAATTATTCATCTAAATTTAACTCAAGAAGCATGTCAAGAATGGTATTTTTAATTTTACTTCGTCCTGTTATATTAATTGGGGAAATTTACATTTAAACTGCACTTGGAAGAAGTGGCAATTAGTAAAAGTTTACCACTTGCTCCTCAATTGGGATATGAAATCAAAAGACTACTGATGGCTTTTTTAAAATTCAAAAGTTTTGGATAATTCTTATTGCAGAACAACGTTAAGAAATAGAAAATATTTTCAGTTAAAAACTAGCCAACTTTAATATAAAACCCCTTGTTGTTGAGTTGATTCCGATTCACAAAGACCCTATAGGACAGAGTAAAATTGCTCCATAGGGTTTCCAAGGAGTGGCTGGTAGGCTCGAACTGCCAACCCTGTGGTTAGCAGCAAAGCACAAAATTAACTGACAATAACAATTGTTGATTATACACGTGCAAATACTAATACAATTCTGGCATATAAAATTCAATGACTCTAAAAAGACCATACTTAATGGTCTGACTGAGACTAGAGGAATCCCGGCGGTCATGGTCCCCAAACCTTCTGTTGGCACAGGACAGGAACCATCCCCGAAGACAACTCATCAGACATGAAACGGACTGGACAGTGGGTAGGAGAGAGATGCTGATGAAGAGTGAGCTAATTATATCAGGTGGACACTTGAGACTGTGTAGGCATCTCCTGTCTGGAGGGGGAATGGGAGGATAGAGAGAGTTGGAAGCTGGCAAAACTGTCAGAAAGGAGAGACTGGAAGGGCTGACTCATTAGGGAGAGAGCAAGTGGGAGTACGGAGTAAGATGTACATAAACTTATATGTGACAGACTGACTTGATTTGTAAACGTTCACTTGAAGCTCAATAAAAGTTAATAAAAAAAAAATTCAATGACTCATCATCAGTTGTATTTACTATTAACTTGACTATACTTGGTCCAAGATGCAGTCACATGAGCAAACCAAAATGTAAGTCTTTGTTCTGTAAATGCCTGACCTCAGAAGCCTAAATGTGAATGAACCAGTTAGTATATGAGCTCATAAACTATATCTGCTACTCATGAATTGGGAAGCTATTGTCTGAAACTTCCTATTCATGAATTGCAAATAAAGCTTATAAATTCATATGCAAATTTACTCTAGTAGAAATTTTATTTTTTACATTATCTATAGTCAACCAAGTTCGTATAAACTGAGGCATACTTTGTTTTTTTTAACTAACAATATCATATTAGGAATTTTCATTGTGTAAATAATTTGTAGAAGTATAATAAATGTAATATGCTTTACGGAAGCATTTTAGAATGATGAGTACATGATAAAAACAGATAAGGGAACTAAAAAAATCAGCTTGGTGAGATAATGTGCATGTATTCAAAATCAGTTATGAAAGCTAGACAGTTACACATTATATATAGAAAAATATATGCATATGCATGTATGCATATATATTTCACTTGAAATAAAACAATTTACGAAATATTTTAATTCAACTGCAAAGACTCTCACCACAAATTTGTATTGCTTGAAACAGTTTACAGCCTTTCACCACTCCAGTAACATTGTTGAATATGACTACGCCTTGAGCATAATACAAAGTGGCAAGGCAAAAATAAGAAACATTTTTTTCTACCCCAGTCAAGACTACAAGTGATGCCTCCAGGACCATGCTGCCCAGTAGGGGTTGCACTGGACCTTCAAACCCTACCCTTTTCTAGCTTTACAAAGACACATCTCTCACCTTGTTCTTTTGTGATTGCTGTCCTAAGAAAATTTAAAATCAATATATGGCCAAATTAATCTCAGATAACATATCTAGATATTCAATTTTTGCAGTAATCATCCAAATGTAATGTGGATAATCTAGCCAGCCCAGAAATCGCCCAAATCAAAGGAAATGGGCATCCAAGAAAAATACTATTCACTCTACATAATTTATCAAATAAAACACATTCCTTTAAATAGTGTCCCTGAGATTAGTCATATATTGATCTTTTTGACACGAATTGTAGCGAAGTATTCAAGGTATTATAATATTTTAGGTTAAATTCAGAGTAATTAATGGCCCAGAAGAGCTATTTGAAATCTGAATGGTTGTTATTATGAACAAGACTGCTTTACCTCCAGCAGACCACGTTTTTAAAACTGAAAAACAAGCCACTGTGTTGAAAAGCATATTCTTTTTCATTAGGTATTTAGACATATAGATTATTTTACATATATAAAAATAGTTGAAAAAAATTTTTAATTGAGATATATTGTCTTTTATAGAGATAATGTTTCAATCTCCTAGAAGATTTTTTGAAATAAATCATTAAACAGGGAGTTGGGAAATGGATCTGCAAAATTACATAGACGATTTTCCTGTCACCCCACTTGGGCACAGCATTAGAGAGGCACAGCGAGTCTGTCTTTCAAAAATTTTTAAGTTAAATTATATTATTTGTTTGTCATATATATTAAAAAGTCACAGACAAAACTGCATGTATTAGGAAAATCAAGCTACTTGACACTTGTACAGGGTGGCAGAAAAATAAATTCACAAAGAAATCCAAAACTGTGAAATCCCTAATTTGAAACACATTTTAGGAAGTGTTACCATTCTATGAACTTGCAGGATTGCTTTTTTTTTTTTTTTTGCCTCAGCAAATAAGTCTTCAATCATTTACCATGAAAAAATTTAGTGGAAAAAAGAATCAAATGTTCAAACTCATTTTCTCGTCCTTATATAAGACTTTAAACCTCTCGGTGGACACAAGCTGGCTGCCTGATCAGGGTGGAATTCATACTTTGTTTCTCAGAGACCTTCTGGGAAAACTAGACCTCTAGTCCGTGATTAAGCACATTGTACAAATTACAAGTGATATTTTATTAGTCCTGGTGTCTGCATTCCTGGGGGGAGGGAGGGAAATGAACAAAGGGTCAAGCCTCAAAATATATTTGTTCAAGTGAAAAAAAAATCAAATAATTGATATTAGCTGATTGCTTTAAAAAATTTTTTTAAAAAGTTAACTATTTTACCTTTAAAATATGTACGTAGATTTTGACTCCATATAGTTAGTAATCAGCTAATATATAGTTTGATTTTTTTTTCTATACAAAATATGCATGAAATACTGAGGAGTTATCTAATATAGGTGATATTATTAATGTGCTAAATTTTGCAATAATTTTATTCCCAAAATAGGAAGGTTGGCTTGGCCATGGAAGTAAGGGACTCCGATTTCTGAAAGTCCACAGATCAAATACAAATGCTGTGATCCCTAAGGGTTAAAGTGCCCACGTGTAGAGTAGAATTTAGATTTTGGCATGGTGCTCAATAATGTTGTTCTATTTCGATGAGATGTATTTAATCTGGAAAAATTGAAGTGAGCTGAAATTTTGCCCAGTCAATTCCCTTACCTGATTCTATGGGATGACATGAAATAGCTGCTGTGCTCAAGAATGGGAAAAGAAAAGTGCAATAACTTAAGAAGAAACTCGATGTGGGTTAGATTTTGGGAAGAAAATACACAGGTTTATTCTCGCATGTACAGACAGGGATGTAAGTCACATCGTAGATCTTGTCTTCATTTTTCTCCAATTATAATATATATGTTATTTTATAATTCATAAATTATTATTTATAATAGTTATTCCTTAATTTGAAATATTTTGTCTCATTATTCTCTAAATCACCTTCCAGAGAAAACTCCAGGGGCCAAACAATCACTGAGTCAGTTTTAGGACAAAACACAGGTGTTTAGGAACCCTAATCTCAGATTTTTACTGAATGATTGAGTCCTATGAATAGTCAACATTTGCCTCACATTCAGTCACTTGTGGAAGGATTTCTAGAATATTGAAGTGATATTTGTAAGTTTTGAATACTGTGAAACTTGTACAGTTGCTGGCATTTTCTTTAAGAACAAGAGAGCAAAAATACAAATATAAAATTGATATGACTGTGGAAGAGGCCTGCACAGGTGAGAGGATCTGCAGTTCAAGTTTCTTGTGTTTCAATGAAAACCTACCTCTGAAGTTAGGTTTGATACCTTTAAGTGGTGCTTGTTGTTATTGTTTTATTATTATTATCACGTGATATTGCATGAGAAAAATATTTGTGTATTATACACAGACAGTTGTCAGCTACTTTGGATGGGTATGAGAACATGAAAACCCAGAACTCTTTCTGAGGCATAAAAAGAGAAATATCTCTCAGGGGCCCATATATTAAATGAGGGAGTAAAAGTGGAGCGTGATGGTGGAAGGCAGGATGGGGGTGACTCACTCTGTCTGAATTGCAGAAGCAGGAATATATTACTTGCTCTCTTGATTCATAGATTATCTAATAATAGCATCTACCGCTAATATTGTTTATTAAAAATTAAATTAGTTAACACATGCAAACAACTTAGAATGTTGTCCAGCATGCTGCAAGCCCTTAATAAATATTAGCTTAATGATGATTATTAATGATGATGGTGTTTTTACTGCCTTTTTGGATTATTATTTTACATAAACTAAGATAGATTCAAGGATGGAAGCATCTTCTCCACTGCTTTGCTCAAATGTGGACACAAATCCTTCTAAAAGCTTTCCCCATCCCAGTGTGACATGGTTCTACTAAAGTTTCAAGAGAAAAAGAAACAAAACTAGAACAAACTATCTACAGGGAGAATTACTTAAAATAAGCCCTGTACATACAGTCACTCTCTCTGATAAGGTTCAAAGACCTAAAGTTTGGTATTGAAGAAATCTGAAGTATAAGAGAGTAATCAGTAAATAAACAGAGAGAGATAAATGAATGAATGAATAAACAAATAAGCAGAGATATCAAGTTTGGTTCTCCAGAGCTCTAGACAAAACCTGATTTTTGTGTGTTCCCCTGACATCCTACAATTTTGTTGGATTTGTATATTAAATCTAATAGTTTATTTTTGTTTTTGTTGGTTTGTTGTATGTGAGTGTGTGTATTCTCTGTTGTTGTTGTTAGGTGGTGCCAAGTTTGTTCTGACTCATAGCGACTCCTGTGTACACCAGAAGGAAACACTCCTCCGTCCTGTGCCATCCTCACAATCATTGTTATGCTTGAGCCCAGAGTATTTCTTAGGATATTCTGTATATAAGATCATGTCATTTGAATAGGAACAAATTTACTTCTTTTCAAATTTGAATGCCATTTCCTATTTTTTTTTTTCCTAGCTTTTCTGGCTAGTATTTATGTAATAATATGGAATAAGAGTTGTGAAGTCAAGCATCCTTGTTTTGTTCCTGATGTTAAGGAAAAACTTTCAGTTTTTCACCAATGTGAGTGATGTGAGCCGTGGGCATTTCATAACTGTCCTTAATCAGATACAAGCAGTTTCCTTACATTTCTAGTTTGTTGGGTGATTTTATTATGAAAGGGTATTGGAGTGTGTCAAATGATTTTTCTGCATCAATTAATATAATCATTTTTGTTCATTCTCTTAATTAATTGATATTTATGTTTAACCACTCCTGCATTTGTGGGATAAGTTTCACTGGGTTGTGGTGTATAGTCCTTCCAATATGCTGCCCTATTTGATTTGCTAGTATTTTGTTGCAATTTGCTGCTGAATTTGGTTTGTTAGTATTTTATAGAAGATTTGCTTCCATATTCATAAGGTATATTGTGATTATTTATTTTTGCTTTGGTATCAGGGTGATAATGTCATTCTAGAATGAGTTGCCTTCTATTTTTTGGAAGAGTTTGAGAAAGATTATTGTTAATTTCTATCTGGTATCTTTTTATAATTTCTATCTCCTTACTGGCAGTCTCTATTTGTTAAGACATTGTTTCACTGGTTACCTTTAGTCCTTTGTACATGGTATCCATTAGCACCTTGAACATATTTAATACAGTTTATTTATATTATTTCTCTAGTAATTCCAGTATCTGAGTTGACTCAGGGATTGTTTCAAATTTATTTATTTTTTCCTGTGAATGAGCCATGTGCTCCTGTTTATTTGCATGCCTAATATTTTGTTGTTGCTGTTGTGGAAAACTGAACATTGTGAATTACAAACCATAATTATTAAAATTATTGACAATGGATTAAAAACAATCATGTCAGTGATTATCTTAAATACTTCACAGAAAATGTATACTTTCTTCCAATACCATTATTCATGCACTGTTTTAGCACTGGTTGGATTTTATGGTCATGGCTTATACCCAATTTTATATTTAGTGCCAGGTAGTTTAGCAAGTCACTGCATTATTTATTATCAACAATCTTAGACTCTAAGAATTTCTCTTGTATTGCTGAAAGGAATACAAATGATTAAACCCACATTGCAATAACACATTCATAGCTGTACATGTACTTAAAATATGACCAAGCGATTTCAATCTTTGATGTATATACAAGATAATTCAGTTAATATGTTCTCAAAAAGCATTTGTACAGGAAGTTTTATGGCAGTTTTATTCATGATAGCCAAACATTTCCTGCATCAGAACGGAAACAATTGCTCAGGAACCATACAATGGAATGCAGCTTTGTAATATAAATGATGGAGTTACAGAGACACACAAAAATATGGTTAAATCTTTTAAATATGTTGACTGAAAGAAGCCAGATATCAAAGAGAACTTTTTTTTTTCTGATGCCAAAGTTTCTACCCAATGGTGATGAGAAATAAGAGCTTCTATTTAATGGTGATAGAAGTCAGAATAATGACTGCGTTTGTGGGGCCAAGAGGTCAAAGTAAAAGTAGCACAAGAGATGCTGAATGATGAAAATGCTCCACCTGTGGCTTCCCCCAAACTGTAATCATGACAACTCCATACTTCCAATTATTTAGTCCAAGTCTTAGCCCAATTCTGAAGCGTTTCATATTCCAATGTGTCCACAAAACTCGAATATCTGCTTTCTCCCAGTCTCCTGAATCTGGCCAGCTTTTGCTCCTCCACTAATATCACTTCAATCCAAGGCCATATTTTGTCACAACTGGGCTACTGCAATGGCCTCCTTGTGTTCACATCAATTCTATACTCACAACTCAGCAATGGTTGCCCAGCATTTTGGGTTAAAATCCAGAATCCTCATACTGATCTAATTTATACTACATGTTCTGGCCCCATTAAATCTACCTATTGCCTAAGTCTCACCAATTTACTCCTTGATCTTTTGTGACTATGATGGACATGTTCCCATCACAGGAAGTTCTCACTTGCTCTTTGCTCTTCCCAGAACTCTCTTCCTCAGATGTCCACTTGATTCTCTTCCTTAACTCCTTTTAGTCTGATAAACTGTCACATTCTTGTTTCTCCCTTCTCTATTTTACTTATAATTGCAAACATCTTTTAGTTTCCCTATTCCAATTTTCCACCTAGTTTTTCTTCATGGCAATTAATACTTTTTGATATACTGTACAATTTATGCATTAATTTTATATATTGTCTTTCTCCTCACAATGAAATGTAAACTTTAAGAGAGCAGACATTTATGTCAGTTTTATATTGCTCAATCCCATATCACCAGTGCCTATAATTGCATCACATACAAAGTTAAAGCATTAAAACTTTTGTTCAATGAATGAAAGAATGAGTGGATATATGAAATCTGCTCTATACTACAGTTTGGTCATCATATATATTATCTAGATATTATGCATTTTGAAATAAATTATATTTTCTATGCATTTTATTTCAGCAAATTAAAGAAGAAAAAATATTTGCTGTGACATAGGAGTATTGTGTTTATGGGTCCTAAATCTACTGCTTTAGAAGATAAACGACATAGATAATGGCAACCATTCTCTTGCTTATACATTGTAAATCAATCCAGTTCCAATAGTAATGATTTAGTTATTTCTGAAAAGAGGAGAAATGAAGGCATTTGTCTAATTATTTATTTTGTAAACATTTCTTTGAGCTTACATCTCTCTAGACAGTAGGCTAATCAAATCATGTTGTTCAGTCTCAAGCTATAAAGGGTTCCTAAAGTCATATTTTCTGTACAAATGTCTATTTTCCCAAAACTCCTTTCCTAGCCCCCATGACCTCCTTATTCCTCAGACTGTAGATAAATGGGTTCAGAAGAGGTGTAATGATACTGTAAAATACTGCCACCACTTTATCTTCCTCAGGGTAATGCAAGGTGTGTGGTCTTGTATAGGTCGAGAGAGTAGCCCCATAGAATAGGCTTGCCACAATCAGATGAGAGGAACACGTGGAGATGGCTTTTGTCTGCCCTTTACCTGAGCTCATCTGGTACACCACAATAAGCACTCAGGCATAGGAAGCCAGAATGGCCATGAATGGTAGTAGCAGAACGATAAGGACACTAAAGAGGACAGTATACTCATACTGGGAGGTGTCCTGACACACCAAAGGCATTAGAGATGGAACTTCACAGAAAAAGTGGTTAATGATCCGAGATGTACAGAATGGAAGTTGAAATACATGCAATGTATGTATTAAAGCATTGATAGAACTACTGGCCCATGCACATGTGACCATGGACAAACAGATCGTCTTGCTCATGAGCACAGGATAATGTAAAGGGTGACAGATCGCTACATATCTATCATAAGACGTGAAACCAAGACGAAGAGCTTCAGTTCTACCAAGGGTCAAAACCACAAAGGTTTGAATCTTACAGTCTAAAGAAGTAACAGTCTTATCATTTGACAGGAAGTTTGCTGCCATCTTGGGTACCGTGGTGGAGATGTACATCATGTCAATGAAGGAGAGCTGACTGAGGAGGAAGTACATGGGAGTGTGGAGTGGAGTGTCCAGTCGGATGAGGTGGATCAGTATGATATTCCCCATCAAATTCACTGAGAAGAGGCCCGCAATGGTAACAAAGAGGACAGTGTTCATTTGGCCATATTGGAAAAAGCCAAGAAGTATAAATTCTGCTCCAAAAGTTTGATTTTCTGTCTTCATGGCTTAGATAAAAATAAAGCAGACAATATCTGAAAATTCAATGTAAACAACATTGAATGTCCTTCAGAAGAAAACAAAATGATTATTAAAAGCAGTAGAATTTCCTTGAATCACTTTAGGTGACTATTTCTCCCCGTTTCTATACACTGAATCTGTGTCTGTTGAGCAATGGCCAATTTGAAAAAAAAAAAAATGATAATTTTTTTTTTTTTACTTCTTACAGAATAAAAATATTATCTGGAAATAAACATTTAGATGATTTGCCAACATGAGTTTTTTCTCCCCTTTTAATATCTTCAAGATGAGAGATTGGAGATGTGCTTACTTGGTATGAGAAAAAAAAATCTTTCACTCCATTCATTTAAATAATTAAACAGGACAGTGATGTTCAAATATGATATAATATTCTTACAAAAAGCATTTCTTTCTCCATTTCTCAATTTTGAAATTATATTGGCTATAATGCTATAGGTTGTAATAAATGTTATGTTACCATTTGTATGTCAGGAATACTACAACTCTTACAAATGAATTGGTGGTTATTTCTATAATGTCTGTAATTGTATGTGGAAATTTGTTGCCCAGGCAAAAAACAAATATGCAAGACCTTTAAGAAGGGCTGGAGAAAGAAACATTAAAATGTTATATTAGCAATTATTAATCTAAGTTTAACTCAAGGAACATGTCAAGAATGGCATTTTGAATTTGACTTGGTCCTTTTATATTAATAGGGGAAATTTACATTTAAACTGCACTTGGACGAAATGTCAGTTAGTAAAATGTTATTACTTGCTCCTCAGTTGAGATAAGGAGTCAAAAGGTATTGATGCCCCATTAAAATTTGAAAGTTTTAGATAATTGTTATTACAAATATTGCTCAACAAAGTTGAGAAATTAAAATTATCTTCAGTAAAAACTAGTCAGCTTTAATACAAAGTGTGACAAATAAGAAAATTGACAATACCAACTGTTGATTACACATACATGCAAATATAAATACAATTCTAGCATATAGAATTCAATGATCTATCATAAAGTTTTATTTATTGTTGACCTGACTATACTTGGTCCAAGGTGCAGTCACTTAGGCTAAGCCCCACATCAGCAAACCAAACCTAAGTCTAGTTTCTGCAAATGCCTGACTTCCCAGAAGCCAAAATGTGAGTTAACCAATTAAAACTTGCCTGCTGAGTTTAACCTGGTTCAAAACGTTCCATTAATCCCATCCCCATCACCAGAACTGTTAAAAACAAAATTTTTACAAAATTAAATTTGTATAAGAACTCATAACCTGTAGTTGCTATTCATGAATTAGAAAGCTCTTGTCTGAAACTTCCCATTCATAAATTGCAAGTTAAACTTATGGGTTCATATACAAACCTAATCTTGTAGAAATTTTGTTTTTAACATTATCTATAGTCAGCCAAGTTGGTATAAACTAAGGCACATTTGACTATAAATAATCATATCACTAAGTTATATAGGAAAGATACTACACACATTTCATATATTCTAAAAAGCTTTGATCCTATTGAACCGTCATTCTTCATTATAGGCCTTTCTCAAAGAACAGTGCTTTTCTCTAAAACAGCAAACACAGTGATATAAAATAATGATGGATGTTTGTATAATTCAGAAAAAAACAAAGACATTCTAACAACGTTATGATTTTTTTGAATGTTCTAACCCATGAAATAGAATATGACAAAAATAACAACACAAAAAAGAAAAAAATTTTTTCTATTTAAAAGCTTTACTGTTTTTGAAAACTTAATAAATGAAAAACACTTAACTTGCTAAAAGTGTTCGATAAATTGTATAAATTATAATTTACAGTTAGCAACGTTCTAATACATTATATTTTTTAATATTCTTAAAATTTTTCACCTTAGTAATAACAATACTCAATGACAATAAAATATTATTTAAATATGGTTATCGAAAAACGGTTTATGTTTTAAAAATATCAAATGCAAACACACATAACTGAAAGGACAAAATAAATGTCATTGCAAGCTAGTTCACTGTAAACCAATTGATGTAAATACAATCTAGATTTCAAGATAGGTTATATATTTCAGACCATGAAGAAATTTTTTAATAAAAATCTGAAAGAAAATGATCAAGTTAAAAAAAAAAATGTCGTTAAGAGAATGAAGAGGAGGAAATACAACATGTAAAATTTTATGGATATAAACGTGATAAAATAGCATGATAATTGGGCGTGATAGAAAAACAGGAAAGTAAGAATACAATAGCTGTAGAAGTTATCAGGAGTCTTGATCCTGGTGTAGTGATTATAGCACTGAGCTGGTAACTGAAAGGCAGGCGGTAGCTGGAACCCACCAGCTGCTGAACAGGAGGAGAAAGATGTGCCAGTCTGCTCCTGTAAAGATTTACAGCCTTGGAAACCCTGTGGGGCAGTTCTACTCTGTCCTATAAGGTCACTATGAGCTGCAATTGACTCCATGGCAGTGGCTTTATAGAAGTTATTATATATCATCAATAAATTATATACTCTGCCCATTGCCTTGGAGTCAATTCCAATTCATAGTGACCCCCGGGCAGAGCAGAACTGCACCACAGGGTTTCTAAAGCTACAATCGGTACAGAAGGAGCCCTGTTTGTGCTGTGGTTATGTGTTTGGCTGATAACAGAAGAGTTGGTGGTGTGATCCTACTAGGTGCTTTGAGGGAGAAAGACGTGGCAGTCTGCTCCTGTAAAGATTTACTGCCTTTGAAACCTACTTTGTCCTATACGGTCACTATGAGTTGGAATCTACTGGATGGCAGTGGGTTAATCTTTATAGAAACAGGCTGCCACATCTTTCTCCCTTGAAGTTCCTGGTAGGTTCCAACCCCTGACCTTTGGGTTAAAACCCAGTGCTTAACCACTGTACAGCCAGGGCTCCTTCAATAAAATATGTAGGGAAGTCTGTTCTTTTTGTGAATTTGATCGTCTGTTCTACATTTTCCCCCACTCTGTCCAAGACTCTCTGTTGTAATCCCAGTCAGAGCAGAGAACCCTGGAGACTATGGCCCCTGGAGATCCTTCTAACTCAGAACTGAAGCCACCCCCGAAGTTTACCTTTCAGCCAAAGTAAGACAGGCCTATAAAACGAACAGTATATGACATCAAATGGGCTACACCTGCCAAAAAACAGAGAAGAGAAGGCAGGAAGGGACAGGAAAACTGGACAAATGGAATGTGGGAATGTGGGGTGGAAAGGGGGAGAGTGCTGACACAATAGGGATTGCAGCCAATGCCATGAAAAAAATTGTGTATAAATTTTTGAATGACAAAGTAATATAAACATATATATGGAAGGAAAAATTTATTTAAAAAAAAGAAAACGGGAACACTGGCAACAATTTCCAATCTATTGGAATGCTCATTTCACCAGGTGGGGGTCGTTATTTTGATTTTGTAGTTTTTACCCCCCAAAATTTCATGTAAAGTATTATAAATCTAAACAAGAACCCAAATTGAATTCTTAGAACAAATTAAAAATTTTAATATCACAAATAAAATCCAATTTACCAAAAATTAATAATAAAAATGAAAAGAGCCGACTAAGAAGAAAAAAATATACAAATAAGTGATACATCGAAAATGAAATAGAAGGCTTAAAATAAAGAAATAATCCAAAAATATTAAAACCTAGTTAAACAAAACAACTTTATTAAATTATTAGGCCAAAAATGTTGTGAGCAACGTTATCAGATATGCAGTAGCATAGTTTTGATAAAACACGGTAGATCTTTTCAAAACTTGCTAATCATTTCTCACGACCTTTGATCATTTTCATACCTGTCGCAGTCCTTGAGTTAGGGCCGCTTACCAAAAGGTTTGCAGCTCGATTCCACCAGCGGCTCCTTGGAAACCATACTGGGCAGTTCTGCTCTGTCCTACAGGGTGGCTTTGAGTCAGAATAGACTTGATGGAAGCCGCTTTTTTTTTTAACTAACAGATTCATATTAGGAATTTTTCTTGTGTAATTTATAGAAATACACTAAACATACAGGAGAAATTTGAAATGAAGGGCACATGATGAAAATGGAGAAAGGAACTAAAAACATCAACTTGTTGAGATAATGTGCATGTATTCAAAATCGGTTATGAAAACTAGACAGTTACACATTATATACACACATATATACATATGCATATAAGCATATATATTTCACTAAAAATAAAACAATTTACAAAATATTTTAATACCACTGCATAAGTTTCTCAACAGGTGTTTGTATTGCTTGAAATACTTTACATAGTTTACAACCTTTCACGCTTCTAATAATATTCCTGAACATGACTATGTCCTAAGCATAATGCAAAGTGGTAAGGCAAAAATAAGAAAGAAATGTTTTTACTACCCCAATCAAGACTATGAGTGATAGCTGCAGGGCCTTGCTGCCCAGTAGGGGTTGCATTGGACCTTCAAACCCTAACCCTTATCTCACCTTACCAAGAAATGTCTCTCTCTCACCTTGCTCCTTTGTGATTGCCCCCCCAAGAAAATTTCAATTCAATGTATGGTCAAATCAATCTCACATAACTTACCTTGATACTCATTTTTGCAGAAATCGTTCAAATGTAATCTGAATAATTTGGGCAGCCCAGATATCACGCAAATCAAGGAAATGAATGTGCAAAAAAAAAAAAAATACAATCCATTCTACATAATTTATCAAATAAAACACATTCCTTTAAATAGTGTCCCTGAGATTAGTTGTATATTGATCTTTTTGATATGAATTGTAGTAAAGTCTCCAAGGTATTGTAATATTTTAGGTTAAATTCAGAGTAATTAGTGGCCTAAAACAGCTATTTGAGATTTGAATGGTTGTTGTTATGAAGGAGACTGCTCACGTCCAGCGGGTCATGTTTTTAAAACTGAAGAACAAGCTACTGCATTGAAAAGCACATTCTTCTTCATTAGATGTGTAGACATCCACATTCTTTTCCAGATGTAAAGTAATTAATTTTAAAACTTATTTCAGTTGAGATATATAGTGTCTCATATAGAGATATGTTTCATTTTCCCAGGAAATTTTATTTGAAATAAAACATTAGGTCAGAAGCTGGGGAAGGGGTCTGCAAAATTAAATAGATTTCCCTGTCACCCCACTTGGGGATAGTGTTACATACTCACAGCAAGTCCGTCTTTCACAAAGTTTTAAGTTAAATTATATTGTTTGTTGGTTATATATATCAAAGAGTCACAGAGACAAACTGCATATATTATGAATAATTAAGCTACTTTATTTGGCACCTCTACGGGGTGGCAGAGAAATAGATTTGAAAAGGAATCCAAAACTGTGGAAACCTCTAATCTGAAACACATTTCAGGAACTGTTACCACACTACGAGTATGCAAGATTGCCTTTGTTTTTGTTTTTTTTTTTGCTTCAGACAATAAGCCTTCAATCATTTACCATGAAAAATTTTAATAAAAAAAGACATGTTCAAACTCATTTTCTCATCCTTATATGAGGCTTTCAACCTCTTGATAGAAACGGGCTGACTGCCTAATCATGGTGGAATTTATATTTTGTTTCTCAGAGGCCTTCTGGGGAAACTAGGTCTCTAGCCCACAATTAAGCACATTGTAGAAATTGTAGGTGATATTTTATGAGGCCTGGTGTCTATACTCCTGGGAGGAAAAAAAAAAAGAACAAAGGGTCAAGGCTCAAAATATATTTATTCAAGTGAAAAACAAATCAAATAACTGATCTCAACTGAATGTTAAAAAAAGAAAAACCAGTTAACTCTATTTTACCTTTAAAATATGCGTGTAGATTTAGACTCCACATAATTAGTAATCAACTAATATTTACTTTGATTTTTTTCTGTACAAAATATGCATGCAATACTGAGAATTATATAATGTAGGAGATATTATGTTAAATACTGCAATAATTTTATTCTCAAAATAAACAAGTTGGCTTGACCATAGAAGTAAGAGACTCAGCTTTCTGGAAGTCTACAGATCCAATATAAATGTTTCAGCCCCTAAGGTTTAAATGTCTCCAAGTTCATAGACAGGAATTTAGATTTTGGCATGATGCCCACTTAAATTTGTTCTATTTGAATGAGATACATTTAATCTGGAAAAATTAAAGCGAAGTGGGATTTTAACCAGCCAATTCTCTTACCTAATTCCATGGGATGACATAAGACAGCTGCTGTGCTCAAGTAGGAAAAAGAAATGTGCAATAACTTAAGAAGAAAGGTGATGTAGGTCAGAGTTTAGAGAGAAAATACATAGGTTAACTCTATCACACACAGAGATGGAAGTCACATCAGTAAGCTCTTATCTTCATTTTTCCTCAATTATGTTATTTTATAATTTATAAATTATAATTTATAATAATTATAACATAATTATTCCTTAATTTGAAATATTTTATCTTATTCTCTAAAACACCTTACAAAGAAACTCCAGTCGTCAAACAACCATTGAGTCAGTCATAGGATAAAACATAAGCATTCTGGAAACCAATCTCAGAGTTTAACTGAAGAATTGAGTCCTAGGAATGGTCAACACTTGCCTCACTTTTGTTCACTGCTGGAAATACACCTACAATATCAAGGTGACATTTATAAATTTTGAATAATGTGAAACTTGTACAGTTTTTGGCACTTGATTTTAGAACCAGAAAACAAAAATGAAAATATAAAATCAATATGATCTTGGAAGGGTCCTGGACAGGTAAGAAGGTATTTGCTCTCTTGATTCAGATATTAATTATTAACTTTCAAGTGTTACTGGTAATAGCATCTACCACTAATATTGTTTATTAAAAAGTAAATTAGTTAACACATGCAAACAACTTACAACATTGTCCAGCATGCTGCAAACACTCAACAAACAGCTTTAATGATGATTATTATTGATGCTGCTGTTTTTACTGCTTTTTTGATTATTATTTCACATAAACTAAGATTCAGGGATGGAAGCATTGCCTGCACTGCTTTTCTCAAACACAGACACAAATCCTTTTAACAGCTTTCTACACCCTGTGTTACATGGTTCTACTAAAAACTCAACAAACAAAAATAGAACAAACCCTCTGCACTGAGAATTACTTAAATAAACTCTATAAATATAGTTGCTCTCTCTGCTCAGGTTCAAAGACTCTCCCAACGACATGATCACTGTTGAGGGTTGACCTCCTTCCAGCCAGGGGCAGCCTTCCTACCTAATAGCCAACACAGGGCAAATGAATGTTTTTGCCACCACCTGAGAAGCACTGAGTCTATACACATGGCTGCTTGGGCCCAAATAGTGAACCAAGAGAGAATCATTAAGTCTCTTTTCCTCCAAATTTAAGCTCTTTAAACTCATACAAATAAGGAAAAAAAAAAAAAGATCATCCAATTTTTTTGGATCAAGCTTAATGAGAAGTAATTTAAAGTAGATTTAAAGCAAACGTGTCATGAAGAAAACCAATCAAGTGAATCAATTTTTCCCATAGGCATAATTAAGAAGTCATTGACATCTTTTTTCCCTTAAAATCCAGGTCAATTTGAAGTTTGGTGTTGAAGAAATGTGAAGCTCAAAAGTGTAATAAGTAAACAAATAGAGAGAGATAAATAAATGAAGGAACACATGCATGGATGGATGGATGGATGGATGGATGGATGGATGGATGGATGGATGGATGGATGGATGGATGGATGGATGGATGGATGGATGGATGGATGGACAGGCATATAGAAAGACAGACATATGAATGAATGAATAGATGAATAAGTAGATAAAGAGATAGCTATATCAACAAATCAATAAATAGATGGATAAATAGATAAATAAACAGATAAATAATAACAAGTTTGGCTTTCCAGAACTGTATTTTTGTGTGTTGATCTGATATCCTGCCATTCTGTTGAGTTTGTATATTAAATCTAATAGTTTCTTTTTGTTTTTTATTTGTATTGTATATTTGTGGGTGTGTGTATGTGAGGGAGAGAGAGTGAGAAAGAGAGAGAATTCCTTAGGATATTCTATGTATAAGATCTTGTCATCTTGAATAGGAAAAATTTTACTTCTTTCCAAATTCAAATGCCTTTAAAAAAAATTTTAGCCTAACTTTTCTGTCTAGTATTTCCAGAAAAATGTAGAATAAGAGTTATGAAATCAGGCATCCTTGTCTTGTTCCTGATGTTAGGGGAAAACTTGTAGTCTTTCACCAATGCGTGTGATGTTAAAAAAAAAAAATAGCTATGGGTATTTCATAAGTGTCCTTAATCAGATACATGTAGTTTCCTTACATTTCTAGTTTGTTGAATGATTTTATTATGAAAGGGTCTTGGATTTTGTCAAATGATGTTTCTGCATTCATTAATCAAGTCATTTTTCCTTCATTTTCTTAATTAATTGATATTTATGCTTAACAACTCTTGCATTTCTGGGATAAGTTCCACTGGGACGTGGTTTATAGTCTTTTCAATATGCTGCTGTTTGGTTTGCTAGTATTTTGCTGCTGGATTTGGTTTGTTAGTACTCTGTTGAAGATTTGCATTCATATTCATAAGGGATATTGTGGGTTTTTTTGGCTTTGGCGTCAGGGCGATTATGTCATCATAGAATCAGTTACAAAGTGTTCCCTACTATTTTCTTTTGCAAGAGTTTGAGAAAGATTAATGTTAATTTGTATTCAGTACTTTGTTATAATTTCTATCTCCTTATTGTTATTGTTGTTGTTGTTTTTCTAGGTGCGCTCAAGTCATTTCTGACTCATAGCCACCCTATGCACGACAAAAGGAAACACTGCCCGATCCTGTGCCATCCTCACGATCATTGTTATGCTTGGGCCCATTGTTGCAGCCACCATGTCAGTCCATCCACCATGTCAGTCCATCTTGTTGAGGGCCTTCCTCATTTTCACTGACCCTATTCTTTACCAAGAATGATGTCCTTCTCCAGAGACTGATCCTTCCTGACAACATGCCCAAAGTATATGAGATGAAGTCTCACCATTCTTGCTTCTAAGGAGCATTCTAGCTGTACTTCTTCCAACGCAGATTTGTTCCTTATTTTGGCACATCATGATATATTCAATATTCTTCACCAACAGATGCCAATTTTTCTTCAGTCTTCCTTACTCATCATCCAGCTTTCATTGCTTGGGTCAGGGGCACCTTAGTCTTCAAGGTGACGTCCTTGCTTTTTAACACTTTAAGGAGGTCTTTTGTTTTGCCCACTGCTGCTTCCATGGATGCTGATTGCTGAAACAAGTAAAATGAAATCCTTATTGTTTTAGGTTTTACATTTAGGTCCTTGATCCATTTTGAGTTAGTTTTTGTTTATGATGTGAAGTATGGGTCCTGATTCATTTTTTCCACAGACGGACATTCAGTTTTGCCAGTGCCATTTGTTAGAGACTGTCTTTTCCCAATTTAACAAAATTTGGCCCTTTGTCAAAAATCAGCTGCCCATAGCTGGATGGATTTACATCTGTGTTCTAAATTCTGTTCCATTGGTCTATGCGTTTGTCATTGTACAAATACCAGTCTGTTTTGATTGCCATGCCTGTATAGTAGGTTCTGAGATTCAGTAGTGTGAGGCCTTCTTTGGCCTCTTTCCTTTTCACATTGGATTGGTGATTAGTGTTTCCATCTCATTAAAGAATGCTGTTGCAATTTGGATCGGTCTTGCATTATATTTGTAGATCACTTCAGGTAGTATTGACATTTTCATGATGTTGAGTCTTCCTATCCATGAGCATTTTTTTTTTCTTCCAATTAGATAGGTCTCTTGGTTTCTTGCAGTAGCATTTTGTAGTTTTCTTTGTATAGGTCTTTTATATCCCTGGTTAGATTTATTCCCAAGTATTTTATCATTTGGGGGGCTATTATAAATGGCATTCTTTTTGTGATTTACTTTTTGAAGTTCTCTTTGTTGATGTAGAGGAATCCAACTAATATGATATTGTACCCTGCTACTTTGCTGACTCCTTCTATTAGTTCCAGTAGTTTTTTTGTGGAATCCTTGGAGTTTTCTATGTATAGGTTCATTTCATCTGTGTATAGGGAAAATTTTGCTTCTTCTTTCCAATTTGGATGTCCTTTATTTCTTTCTCTTACTAGATTTCTTTAGTTAAGACTTTCAGTGCAATGACATTTTAGTTAGCAGCCGAGCACTTAACCAATGCACCACCAGACCGCCTCTATGTCATTACCTTGAAATTTACCGTTATCTTCCTAAGTTTAAAACAGTCTTTTATTTATTGATATCGCTTTGGCTTCCTCTCCATATGAAAGTTCTATAACTACACCATTTATTCCCTCTTTTTTGTTTTGATGTCATCGTTTACATATTGATGTCTTTGGTTCCCTGTTTTTAGCCTTTTAGCTTTGTTTTATTTTTAAAATTCTTTATTTGGGTTGGTATCTGGGTGGTCTGTCCTGCGTCCAAATATCAGATTATTGTTTAATGTTTTTGGTTCTCTATTCGAAGGACTCTCTTTAATATTTCTTGTAAGTTTGGTCTGGTTTTTACAAATTCCCTTAATTTCTGCTTATCTGGAAATATTCTAATGTTGCCATTGTATATGAGAGACAGTTTTACTGAATATAGAATTGCTGACTGGGTTTTTTTTTTTTTTTTTTTTTTGCTTTCGACCTTTTATATAGGTCTTCCCACTGTCTTCTTGCCTACGTGGTTTTAGCTACATAGTTGGAGATTAGTTTTATTGGTTCCCCTTTTTAGATAGGTGACTTTATTTTTCCTTAGCTGATCTCAGGATTCTTTGTTTGTCTTTGGTCCTTTTTATTTGCACATTTATTTATAAGTCTTGGTGACTTTCTTTGGGCTCTATCCTGTATGGGGTTCATTGCGCTTCTTGGATGGGTATCTTCTTGTCTTTCATGATGATAGATAGCGAAGTTTTCTACCAGGATTACTTTGACAACTGTCTCTGTGTTTTGCATTGCACCCCCACCCCCCGCCCATTGGATCTCTTATCATATGCAAGTTTTTCCTCTTGATAGTGTCACACATAATTATTAGGATTTCTTCATTCTTTTTTCTGATTTTTCCTCAAACAAATTGGTATCAAGGGATTTTTCTTTAATTTCACTAATCTGTCTTCCATTGCTTCAATTCTGGTCCTATATCCTTCTTTTGAGTAGTCTGTTTCTGAAATTTTATTCTTAATCTTTTGGCTTTCTAGTTGATGTTTTTGTATGGTTTCTAGTTGTTTCGTTTTTATATTGTTTTCCTGAATTCTTTATCGCTTTTATGAGTTGTAAACAACTTGACAACAATGGGTTTTTTGTTTGTTTGTTGCTTTCTTTCATTTTGTCAGTGCCTTCCTCGATTTTGTCTATATTTTTCTTGGTTTTGCCTGTGTTTTCACAGGCTGTTTCTTACCCCCGGCAGTTTTTTTGTTCTTTATTTCAGTCACTTGCTGACTCCATCTTGTCCTGCTTCTTTTTGTGATTTGATATTGTCTGTTGTTTCCGAAGCATCAAGAAATTATTATATCTATTTATTTACTGTGTGTTTGTTGAACCCTGAAATTTTGTTTTGTTTTGATATATCCAAGTAGGCTGGGCCCGTGTTTTGCTCTGGTCTCTAATTTTGCCATTTTGATGCTCTCACTACCCTTCTCAGGGTTGGTGGAGGAATGACTGCATGTGTGAGTGTGGGTCTCTCGTGGGGCTGTTGAGGATATAGGTGGTGTTTCTGTTGAGGTGGTGTGTTTGTCTGTCCAGCTGGACCCTGGCTGTGGGAGCAGTGGGTGATCTTCCTAGTTTTGGTGTTGGGTGCTGTGTGTGTGCTCTGCTGATTGCAGGGTGGTTGGGTTTGGGGTATCTGGGTTGTTGGTCCCCAGATGAGTTGTCTGGAAACTCTCATCAATGGTTCCAGGTGAGCAGGGTTATGTGGGGATGTTTAGAATTAGAATATAGAATACAGAAGAATATACAATATACATTATAGAAGAATATACACAGTAGACTATACAATACAGAATATAGATTATATGAGAGCATATAATACAGAATTTAGAATATAGAAAGTAGAATGTAGAATACACAATATAAAATGTAGAATAAAGACTATAGAATACAGATTATAAAATACAGAAAATTATGAAATGTAGAATGTAAAATATAGAAGAATACACTATATTCTATTTTCAAAGTTCTTTTACATTCTGTATTCTATCTTCAGTGTTCTATGTTCCATATTCTATATTTCAAATTCTCTATTTTCTATAATCTATGTTCTTCTATATTCTATATTTTTGTATATTCTATATTCCATACTCTGCATTCTATATTCGATGTTCTATATTCTATATTTTTCTACATACAATATTCTTCTATATTCTATATTTCATATTCCATATTCTACATTGTATATTTTAAATTCTTCCATATTCTATGCTCTATATTCTGTATTCTACATTCTAAATTCTGTATTCTATGTTCTTCCATATTCTTCTATATTCTATATACTATATTTTTCTGTATTCTATATTCCATAGTCTACATTCTTCCTTCTATATTCTACATTCTTCTATATTCTGTATTCTATACTCTTCTGTAGTGTATATTTTGTTTTACATTCTATATTCTTATTCCATTATCTTCTATATTCTATAATCTATATTCTTCTATATTCTGTGTTCTTTATGCTTTATTTATATTCTATATTTTGTATTCTACATTCTATATTCTTCTATATTCTATATTTTCTATATTCTATCCTGTGTTCTGTATTCAATGTTCTTTTTCTATATTCTATAATTTTCTGTATTCTATATTCTATATTCTTCTATAGTCTGTATCATATATTGTTCTATATTGTATATTCTGTATTTTGCATTCTACATTCTATATTCCATAATCTTCTATATTGTATAATGTATATTCTCTATATTATGTATTTTTATTCTATATTTTATATTCTGTATTCTACATTCTATTTTCTAAATTCTATATTCCATTGATTGTATTCTATATTCATTTTTTCTATAGTCTATATTTTTTAATAATTTTCTGTATTCTGTATTCCATATTGCATATTCTGTATACTCTAGTCTACATTCTATATTCTTATATCCTATCTTCTATATTTAATTCTACATTCTATATTCCAGAATCTTCAATATTCTATAATCTATATTCTTCTATATTCTATGTTCTTTATTCTATATTTTGTATTCTACTTTGTACATACGCTATTCTATATTTATCTCTATTTTATATTTTTCTATATTCTCTATTCCATACCCTGTATTCTATATCACATATTCTATATTCTGTGTTCTATATTCTATGTTCTATAAAAAAATATATAGTCAATGTTTTTTATATACTATATTCTTCTGTATTCTATATTATATATTCCATATTCTACATTCTGCATTCTATATTCTATAGTCTTCTATGTTCTGTATTCTATACTCTTCTACATTCTTATTCTACATTCTATATTCTTCTCTTATAATCTATATTCTTCTATCTGCTATATTCTGTATTGTACTTTCTGAATTGTATATTATTCTACAGTCTACATTCTATATTCTAAATTTTGTAATATTCTTTTTGTTCTCTATACTCTATTCCACATTCTATATTCCATTTTCTTCTATATTCTACATTTTCTATTCTAAATTTTTCTGAATTCTATATTCTTCTATATTCTGTATTTTTTAGTGTTTATTCTACCTTCTAATCTCTATATTCTATATTCTTCTGTAATCTAACATTCTCTTGTATTCTCTATTCCATATTCTCTATTCTACATTCTATATTGTTCTATAGTCTGTAATCTATATTCTTCTACTTTCTTTATTCTATGTTGTTCAATAGTATATATCCGATACCTTATATTCCATTTGTCCATATTCTATTTTCTTCTACGTTCTATCTTCTATTTTCTGTAGTCTGTCATCTATATTCTGTATTCTTCTATATTCTGCATTCTATATCC
Organism: Loxodonta africana; assembly: GCF_030014295.1. Classification (NCBI taxonomy): domain Eukaryota; kingdom Metazoa; phylum Chordata; class Mammalia; order Proboscidea; family Elephantidae; genus Loxodonta; species Loxodonta africana. The sequence continues at coordinate 2,406,086 of NW_026975124.1, forward strand.
TATATCTTCTATATTCTAAATTTTTGCTCTATATTTTCCTATATTCTGTATTCTGTTTGTCAATTTTCTATATTCTTCTGTAATTATACTCTACATTCTCCTATTGTCCATATTCCATATTCTTCTATACTCTATATTCTTTTTTCTTTTATATTCTGCATTGTATTTTCTATGTCCTATGTTCTTCTATATACTATATTCCTCTGTATTCTATGTTCTACTTTCTAAATTCTTCTATATTCTATATTCTGTACTTTATATTCTACATTCTAAATTCTATATTCTCCTATGTTCTATATTCTTTTATATTCTCTTTCTATATTTTTACATATTCTAGGTTCTATATTCCATACTCTGTATTCTATATTGTATATTCAAAGTTCTATGTTCTATATTCTTTATTTTTATATATGCTGTATTTTTCTGCGTGGTATATTCTATGTTCCATATTCTATAGACTACATTCTGTATTCTTTTAAATTCTGTATTCTTTTATATTTTACATTCTACATTCCATAATTCTTTGTATTCTACAATCTGTATTCTATAGTCTTTATTCTATATTTTATATTCTGTAGTCTACATTCTATATTCTAAATTCTGTATTCTATGTTCTTCAGTAATCTATATTCTTTCTTGTATAGTTTTCTACTGTGTACATTCTTCTATAATGTATATTCTGTATTCTATATCCTAATTCTTCTATATTCTCTATTCCATATTCTGTATTCTTCAATATTCTGTATTCTACATTCTACTATATTCTTTTTCTTGTATTTTCCATACCCTTGTATATTCTATATTCTTCCATATTCCGTATTCTATGTTCTCCTATATTCTATATTTTACATTGTACATTCTATATTCCATTATTTTCTATATTGTATGATTTATAATCTTCTATATTCTATACTTTCCTGTATTCTTCACTGTATACTTTGCATTGTGTAATCTGTATTCTACATTGTACATTTTATATTCTTCTGCATTCTATATTCTAAATTTATATTCTATTTTCTTCTATATCCTGTATTCTTTATGCTATATTCTTTTGTAATGTATATTCTATATTCTTCTTTATTCCAAATCCTCTATACACTATATTGTTCTGTTTACAAAGTTCTTTTATATTCTGTATTCTATCTTCCGTGTTCTATGTTCCATATTCTATATTTTAAATTCTCTATATTCTATAATCTATGTTCTTCTATATTCTATATTTTTGTATATTCTATATTCCATACTCTGTATTCTATGTTTGATGTTCTATATTCTACGTTTTTCCACATACACTATTCTTCTATATTTCATATTCCATATTCTACATTCCGCATTGTATATCTTAAATTCTTCCATATTCTATGCTCTGTATTCTATATTCTACTTTCTTAATTCTATATTCTTCCATATACTTCTAGTCTATATTTTTCTATATATTTTTCTGTATTCTCTCTTCCATATTCTTCCTTCTATATTTTATATTCTACTATATTCTGTATTCTATATTCTTCTATATTGTAGTCTGTATTTTCAATTCTATATTCTATATTCCATTATCTTCTATATTCTATAATCTATATTCTGTGTTCTTTACCTTTTATTTTATATTCTATATTTTCTATATTACATATTCCATACTCTGTGTTCTGTATTCAATGTTCTTTTCTATATTCTATATTTTTCTATACAATTTTCTGTATTCTATATTCTTCATTCTTTATATTTTTCTATAGTCTGTATCATATATTTTTCTATATTGTAAATTGTGTATTTTACATTCTACATTCTATATTCCATAATCTTCTATATTGTATAATGTATATTCTCTATATTATGTATTTTTGTTCTATATTTTATATTCTATATTCTGTATTCTACATTCTGTATTCTAAATTCTTTATTTTTCTATATTCCATTGTCTGTATTCTATATTCAATGTTGTTTTCTATATTCTATATTTTTTATAATTTTCTGTACTCTATATTCCATATTGCATATTCTGTATATTCTACATTCTATATTTTCTTATATTCCATCTTCTACATTCTATATTTAATTCTATATTCTATAATCTATATCCTTCTGTATTGTTCTTTATTCTACTTTGTACATACTCTATTCTACATTCTTTATTTAAGTCTATTCTATATTTTTCTATACTCTATTCCATACTCTGTATTCTATGTTCCATATTCGATGTTCTATATTTTTTATATCCTATATTCTTCTGTATTCTACATTCTATATTCCATACGCTATATTCTACATTCTGCATTTTATAGTCTTCTATGTTCTGTATTCTATACTCTTCTACATTCTTATTCTACATTCTATATTCTTCTGTTGTAATCTATATTCTTCTACCTGCTATATTCCATATTGTACATTCTAAATTCTATATTCAATATTCTAATCTACATTCTATATTCTAAATTTTTCAATATTCTTTATTCTTATCTATTCCCTATTCCATATTCTATGTTCTCCATTCTCCATTCCATTTTCTTCTATATTCTATATTCTGCATTTTATATTCTAAATTTTTTCTGAATTCTATATTCTATATTTTTATGTATATTCTACCTTCTAATCTCTATATTCTATATTCCTCTGTAATCTATTCTCTTATATTCTCTATTCTATATTCTTCTATATTTTGTCATCTGTATTTTCTACTTTATTCTCTATTCTTCAATATTGTATATCTTATACCCTATATTCCGTTTGTCAATATTCTATTTTCTTCTACATTCTATCCTCTATATTCTGTAGTCTGTCATCTATATTCTTTATTCTTCTATATTCTGCATTCTATATCCTATATCTTCTAAATTTATGCTCTATGTTTTCCTATATTCTGTATTCTGTATTTTTCAATATTCTACATTCTTCTATAATTATATTCTACATTCTCCTATTTTCCGTATTCCTTATTCTTCTATACTCTATATTTTTCTGTATTCTTTTTTCTTTTATATTCTGTATTGTATCTTCTATGTTCTTCTATATACTATATTCCTCTAAATTCTATAGTCCATATTCTATATTCTACGTTCTAAATTCTTCTATATTCTATATTTTATATTCTATACTCTACATTCTAAATTCTATATTCTTTTATATTCTATTTCTATATTCTTCCATAATCTAGGTTCTATATTCCATTCTCTGTATTTTATATTGTATATTTAAAGTTCTATGTTCAATATTCTTTATCTTTCTATTTACTGTTTTTCTGTATGGTATATCCTATGTTCCATATTCTATATTCTACATTCTGTGTTCTTCTATAGTATGCATTCTATATTCTTCTGTATTTTACATTCTACATTTCATAATTTTCTATATTCTATTTTTTTATAATCCATAATCAATACTCTTCATTTTATATTTTATATTCTGTATTCTACATTCTTTTCTTTTATTCTACATTCTATTTTCTATATTCCAAATTCTGTATTCTATGTTCTTCTATAATCTATATCCTGTATCGTATTTTTTATAGTCCTTTATAGGGTAGCCCGCACGCACGAACAAGCCCGAATAGCGGAGCCCCGCAGGTGAGGAGAAGCCCGAAAGGAGAGTCCCGCAGGCCCCAACGGAGAGTCCCGCAGACAAGAATGGTCTCGAAAGGAGAGCCCCGCAGGCATGAATAGGCCGGAACAGAGAGTCCCACAGGGAAGAACAGGCCTGAACGGAGAGTTCTGCAAGCAAGTATAGGCCCGAATGGAGAGTCCGGCAGGCAAGAATAGGCCCAAACTGAGAGTCCCGCAGGCAAGAATATCCCCTAATAGAGGAGCCCCACAGGCAAGAACAGGCCCAAATAGCGGAGCCCCGCACGCAGGAAAAGGCCTCAATAATGGAGCTCCACAGGCACAAAGAGGCCGGAATAGAGGAGCCCCGCAGACAAGAGGAAGCCTGAAAGGAGAGTCCCGCAGGCAAGAATAGTCCCGAACTGGGACTCAGGCAGGCAAGAAAAGGCCCTTACACAGTCCCGCGGGCAAGACTAGGCCTGAATAGTGGAGCCCCGCAGGCAAGAACAGGCCCGAACAGAGTCCTGCAGGCAAGAATAGGCCCTAACGGAGAGGCCTGCAGGTGAGAACAGGCCCGAACAGAGAGTCCGGCAGCCGAGAAAAGGCCCGAACCGAGAGTCCCGAAGGCGACAACAGGCCCATAGGGAGAGTCCCGCAGGCGAGAACAGGCCCGAAAGGAGATTCCGACAGGCCAGAATAGAGGAGCCCTGTAGGCAAGAATAGGCCTGAACAGGGTCCGGCAGGCAAAAATAGACCCTAACGGAGAGGCCTGCAGGTGAGAACAGGCCGGAAGGGAGATTCCCGTAGCCAAGAATAGGCCCGAACAGAGTTTGGAAGGCAAGAATAGACCCGAATAGAAGAGCCCCGCAGGCAAGAACATGCCCGAATAGCAGAGCCCCGCACGTACGAACACGGGGAATAGCAGAACCTGCCATGCACGAACACCGGAGCTCCGCAGGCACGAGCAGGCCCAAAGAGTGGAGCCCCGCACGCACGGACACGCCAAATAGCGGAGCCCCGCACGCACGAACAGGCCTGAATAACGGAGGCCCGCAGGCTCAAACAGGCCTGAATAACGGAGCTCCGTAGGCACGAACAGGCCCGAATAGAAGAACAACCGCAGGCAAGAGGAGGAACGAAAAGATGCTCCCGTAGGCAAGATTAGGCCCGAAGAGAGAGTTTGGCAGGTAAGAATAGTCCCGAACGGAAAGTCCCGCAGGCAAGAATAGGCCCTAAAGGAGAGTCCTGGAGGCAAGAATAGGCCCGAATGAATGATCCCACAGGCAAGAATAGGACCGAACAGAGTGTCCCACAGGCATGAATGGGCCGGAACGGAAGGTCCTGCAGGCGAGAATAGGCCCGAACGGAGAGTCCCGCAGGCCAGGATAGGCCCGAACGGAGATTCCCGAATGCAAGAATAGGCCCAAATAGAGGAGCCCCGCAAGCAAGAATAGGCCCAAACAGAGTCCCGCAGGCAAGAATAGGCCCGAATAGAGGAGCCCCGCAGGCGAGAATAGGCCCGAACGGAGAGTCCCGCAGGCCAGGATAGGCCCGAACAGAGTCCCGCAGGCAAGAATAGGCCCACCTGGAGAGTCTCCCAGGCCAGAATAGGCCCGAACGGAGATTCCCGCAAGAATAGGGCCGAATAGAGGAGCCCCGCAGGCAACAATAGGCCCTAACGGAGAGGCCTGCAGGCGAGAACAGGCCCGAACAGAGAGTCCCGCAGGCAAGAATATAGAATGTTGAATACAGTATAAAGAATATGGAATATAGAATACACAAAAATATAGTATATGTAAATATATAGAAAATAGAAGATTGAATATAGAAAAATATAGAATATAGAAAAATTGCAAATGTTTAATATAGAATTAGAATATAGAAGATTTTAAAATGTAGCCTATACAATATGGAATATAGAATACAGAAGAATATAGCATAGAGAAAAATATAGAACATAGAACATCGAATATAGACTAGAGACTATGGTTTATAGGATATAGGAAAATATAGAATATAGAACATAGAATTTAGAATGTGGAATATAGAATATAGAAGAATTTAGAATATAGAATATGGAATATAGAAGGAAATAGTACATAGAAGAAAACTGAACATAGAACACAGAACACAGAAGATATAGAATGTAAAAGAATATAGAAAATAGTAGAATATAGAATATACAAGAATATGGAATACAGAAGAATATAAACAAGAATATGGATTATAGAATATACATTACAGAAGAATATAGAATACAGAATATAGAAGAATATTGAATATAAATTTAGAATATAGAAGAATATAGAGAAGGCTATAGAAAATACAAGAAAAAGAACATAGTAGAATGTAGAATACACAATATGGAAGAATAGAAGAATTAGAATATAGAATACAGAAGAATATAGAATATACATTATAGAAGAATATACACAGTAGAAGACTATACAATACAGAATATAGATTATACAAGAACATGTAATACAGAATTTAGAATATAGAAAGTAGAATGTAGAATACAGAAATAGAATATAAAATATAGAATAAAGACTGTAGAATACAGATTATAGAATATAGAAAATTATGGAATGTAGAATGTAAAATATAGAATACACTATATTCTTCTATTTTCAAAGTTCTTTTGTATTCTGTATTCTATCTTCAGTGTTCTGTGTTCCATATTCTATATTTTAAATTCTCTATAATCTATGTTCTTCTATATTCTATATTTTTGTATATCCTATATCCCATACTCTGTATTCTATATTCTATATTTTTCTACATACAGTATTCTTCTATATTCCATATTCTATATTCTACATTGTATATTTTAAATTCTTCCATGTTCTATGTTCTGTATTCTACATTCTAAATTCTTTATTCTATGTTCTTCCATATTCTGTATTTTTCTATATACTATAATTTTCTGTATTCTACATTCCATATTCTACATTCTTCCTTCTATATTTTATATTATTCTATATTCTGAATTCTATATTCTTCTATGTTGTAGATTCTGTATTTTACATTCTATATTCTATATTCCATTATTTCTATATTCTATAATCTATATTCTGTGTTCTTTATGCTTTATTTCATATTCTATATTTTGTATTCTCCATTGTATGTTCTTCTATATTCTATTTTTTCTATATTCTATATTCCATACTCTGTGTTCTATATTCAATGTTCTTTTTCTATATTCTATATTTTTCTGTATAATTTTCTGTATTCTATATTCTACATTCTATACTCTATTCTTCTCTAGTCTGTACCATATATTGTTCTATATTGTATATTCTGTATTTTACATTGTACATTCTATATTCCATAATCTTCTATATTCTATAATGTATATTCTCTATATTATGTATTTTTTATTCTATATTTTATATTCTGTATTCTACATTCTATATTCTACATTCTATATTTTTCTATATTCCATTGTCTGTATTCTATATTCAATGTTTTTTCCTATAGTCTATATTTTTTATAATTTCAGTATTCTATATTCCATATTGCATAGTCTATAAACTATATTCTACATTCTATATTCTCTTATATTCCATCTTCTATATTCTATATTCCAGAATCTTCTATATTCTGTAATGTATATTCTTCTATATTCTATGTTCTTTATTCTATATTTTATACTCTATATTCTGTACTGTACTTTGTACATACTCTATTCTATATATTTATTTCTATTCTATACTTTTCTATATTCTCTATTAATACCCTGTATTGTATACTATATTCCAAATTCCTCTGTATTCTATATTCCACATTCTAAATTCTATGTTCTTCTATATTCTATATTTTCCTTTTTTTATATTCCATACTCTCCATTCTGTATTCGATGTTCTATGTTGTATATTCTATATTTTTCTCTATACTATATTCTTCTGTATTCTATATTCCATAAAGTATATTCTACATTCTATATTCTAAAATCTTCTATATTCTACATTCTGTATTCTATATTCTTCTGTATGCTATGTTCTATATTCAATCTTCCATTTTCTATATTTTTACATATACTATATTTTTGTGTATTCTATATTCCATATTCTTGATACTATATTCAACATTCTATGTTCTTCTATATTCCATATTCCATATTCTCCTACATTCTATATTTTACATTCTACATTCTATATTCCATAATCTTCTGTATTGTATAATTTATAATATTCTATAATCTATATTCTCCTATATTCTTCATTTTATATTTTGCATTCTGTAATCTGTATTTCACATTGTACATTTTATATTCTTCTGTATTCTATATTCTAAACATATATTCTATGTTCTTCTATATTCTGTTATCTATGCTATATTCTTCTGTAATGTATATTCTATATCCTTATTTATTCCAAATCCTCTATACACTATATTCTTCTATTTTCAAAGTTCTTTTATATTCTGTATTCTATCTTCAGTGTTCTATGTTCCATATTCTATATTTGAAATTCTTTACATTCTATAATCGATGTTCCTCTGTATTCTATATTTTTGTATGTTCTATATGCCATACTCTAGTCTATATTCGATGTTCTATATTCTATATTTTTCTACATACAATATTCCTCTATATTCTATATTGCACATTTCATATTCTACTTTCTGCATTGTATATTTTAAATTCTTCCATATTCTATGTTCTGTATTCTTTTTTCTTCCATATTCTTCTATATTTTTCTACATACTATATTTTTCTGTATTCTATATTCCATATTCTTCATTCTTCCTTCTATATTCTATATTCGTCTATATTCTGTATTCTATATTCTTCTATATTGTATATTCTGCATTTTATATTCTATATTCCATTATCTTCTATATTCTTTAATCTATATTGTTCTATATTCTGTGTTCTTTATGCTTTATTTCATATTCTATATTTTGTATTCTACATTCTATATTCTATGTTCTTCTATATTCTATATTCCATACTCTGTGTTGCATATTCAGTGTTCTTTTTCTATATTATATACTTTTCTATATAATTTTCTGTATTCTGTATTCTACATTCTATACTCTATATTCTTCCATAGTCTGTATTGTATATTCTTCTATATTGTATATTCTGTATTTTACATTCTACATTTGCTGTATTTTTCTATGTTCCATTGTCTGTATTCTATATTCAATTTTTTCTATAGTGTATATATTTTATAATTTTCCGTATTCTATATTCCATATTGCATATTCTGTATACTATATTCTGCATTCTATATTCTCTTATATTCCATCTCCTATATTCTGTATTTAATTCTACATTCTATATTCCAGAATCTTCTATATTCTATAATCTATATTCCTCTGTATTCTATGTTCTATATTCTATATTTTATATTCTAAATTCTACTTTGTACATATTCTATTCTATAGTCTATATTTATCTCTATTCTATATTTTTCTATATTCTCTATTTCATACTCTGTATTCTATATTCCATAGTCAATGTTCTATATTCTATATTTTTATATACTATATTCTTCTGTGTTCTACATTCTATATTCCTTATTCTGTATTCTACATTCTGCATTCTGTATTCTTCTATGTTCTGCATTCTATACTCTTCTACATTCTTATTCTATATTCTTCACTTATAATCTATATTCTTCTATCTGCTGTATTCTATATTGTACATTCTAAATTCTATATTCAATATTCTGCAGTCTACATTCTATATTTTAAATTTTTCAATATTCTTTATTCTTCTCTGTACCCTATTCCATATTCCATGTTCTCCATTCTACATTTTATATTCTATTTTTTTCTATATTCTACATTTTATGTTCTAAATTATTCTGAATTCTGTATTCTTCTATCTTCTATATTTTTATTGTATATTCTGTCTTCTAATCTCTATATTCTTCTGTAATCTAATATTCTTTTTTACAGTCTATTCTGTATTCTCTATTCTACATTCTATATTCTTCTATAGTTTGTAATCTATATTCTTCTACTTTCTGTATTCTGTATTCTTCAGTAGTGTATATCCTATACCCTATATTTTTCAATATTCTATTTTCTTCTGCGTTCTATCTTCTATATTCTGTAGTCTGTCATCTATATTCTTTATTCTTCTATATTCTGCATTCATACATCTGTATCTTCTATATTCTAAATTTATGCTCTATGTTTTCCTATATTCTGTATTCTATATTTTTCAACATTCTATATTCTTCTATAATTATATTCTACATTCTCATATTTTCCATATTCTATATTCTTCTATAATCTATATTCTTTTTTCTTTTATATTCTGTATTGTATCTTCTATGTTCTATATTCTATATACTATATTCCTCTGTATTCTATAGTCCATATTCTATATTCTATGTTCTAAATTCTTCTATACTCTATATCCTGTATTTTATATTCTATATTCTTCTATGTTCTATATTCTTTTATATTCTATTTCTATGTTTTTCCATAGTCTAGGTTGTATATTCCATATTATGTATTCTATACTGTATATTCTACGTTCTATATTCTAAACTCTTCTATATTCTACATTCTGTATTCTAAATTCTACAGTCTATATTCTTCTAGATTCTATATTCTAGATTTTTCTGTATTCTATGTTCTATATTCAATCTTCTTTTTTCTATATTTTACATATACTGTATTTTTGTGTATTCTATATTCCATATTCTTGATACTATATTCAACATTCCATATTCTTGTATATTCTGTATTCCATTTTCTCCTATATTCTACATTTTACATTCTACATTGTATTTTCCATAATCGTGTATATTGTATAATTTATTATCTTCTGTATTCTGTAATTTATATTCTCCTATATTCTTCATTCTATACTTTGCATTCTATAATCGCTATTCTACATTGTACATATTATATTCTTCTGTATTCTATATTCTGAATTTATATTCTGTTTTCTTCTATATTCTGTATTCTTTATGCTGTGTTCTTCTATAACATATATTCTATACTCTTCTTTATTCCAAATCTTCTATACACTATATTCTTCTATTTTCAAAGTTCGTTTATATTCTGTATTGTATCTTCAGTGTTCTCTGTATCATATTCTATATTTTAAAGTCTCTATATTCTGTGATCTGTGTTCTTCGATGTTTTTCTACATTCTCTATTTTTGTATATTCTCTATTCCATACTCTGTATTCTATATTCGATGTTCTATATTCCATATTTGTCTTCATACAATATTCTTTCATATTCTATATTGCATATTTTATATTCCATATTCTATATTCTACATTCTATATTTTAAATTCCTCTATATTCTGTATTCTATAGTCTATGTTCTTCCATATTCTATCTTTTTACATACTATATTTTTCTATATTCTATACTCCATATTCTCCATTTGTCCTATATTCTTCTATATTGTGTATTCTCTATTTTACATTCTATATTCTATTTTCTTCTATATTCTATAATATATATCCTATGTTCTGTGTAATTTATAATTTATTTCATAATGTGTGTTTTGTATTCTACATTCTATATTCTATGTTCAATATTCTATATTCTTCTATATTCTATATTTTCTATATTCTCTATTCCATACTCTATGTTCTATACTGAATGTTGATTTTCTAAATGCGGCAAACGGGTCATCCGTGTCCCCACATCCATAAGCCACTGGAATGCTGGGGCCCGGGCTGCCAGGATTTAGGCCTTGCCTTCGGAGCCCGGCCACATACGAAGCCTTCCACCAGAGGCAGGGACATGGAGACAGCAAAAATTTTGAAAATGGCAGTGTCTCCTCGATTTCCCTGGCATCGCCCTTTCTGAGCAACATGTTTTTTTTCCTAGTAGGATACTGCACTGACAGAGAAAGGCAGGCTTATGTATGGAGGAAAGGTGTGTGCTTAGAGGGTGACGACACTGAGACCAGGTTGGGATCTTTAGTCTCAGGAGAGGCCACTGGAAGCTGTGGGTCAATGTTCTTTGCCCATCCCAGTTTGCGGGGGGGAGGTTTTCACCACACAAAGCAGCGGCAGAATTATTCGTCGCTGGAGAGGTTGCATCTGCCCACAAGTTCCAACTGGCCAGTGTCCACCCCCACTGTATTGCCCATGTCAATCAACAGAAGCTAAGACCTTCCAGAGAGACTACTTGCTATTCTCTATCCACGAGGAAGCGGTACATCCAGAAGCCTCCCCCGTTTCATCTCCAGGTTCTCTCTCAGGGCCCTCATACTTGTGATCTGTCTCAGGGGTAGAATGAAGAGATTTCTCTGAATGACCACATACACAGAGGGGCCATAGATGCTGAGGAAGGGTGCTTTGCCTACTGATAACCTAGTGTAAGTGAAAAAGAGGTACCTGCCTGCTGTCCCAGTGTGTCGAACGTGTCCACATCAGCAGTTGCCTACTGTGAAGTTATTCCCTGGGTGCCCTCGATTTTGTGGCCAAAGACACGAGGGGCCGTTGTATGTCCATGGGTAAAATGCAGGGCTATGCGGAACTGGCTGGATAGGCTGGACCTCTCCTACTGGCTCAGTGTTTGTGACCCGTCCCTGTCAGAAGTTCCGGGCAGCCTTCCGCTGGCTGTGTCCAAGGTGATTGGGAAAGAAGCCTTAGGCCCCACACTCAGCCTTCACCTGGCCTACCTGGCCTCTTTCCCCTCATCTAGACCGCTGTGTAAATGAAAGAAAGGATGTCGGCCAGTGAGCACGTGTCCTGATTTCCTTGGAAGGATTAGGCTCCTTGCCTGGGCAGAAGACAGCCAAGGTCAGCCTGAGCCTAGACACCTAGTGACCAGTGACACTGCAGCCAGTGATAGATGTTGATGTCCACGCTCAAGTATCCGCAGGTGCCTGATTCAGAGTGGTCAGAGGAGAAGTTTAACTAGAGTTCACACACTCACAAGGGCACAGGCCAAAGGTCAGGGAAAATAGCTGAGGTCGTGGAGCTCTAGCGGAGCCAGTCTAGGGCCCAGGCCTCCCTGCTGTACGAGGCAAAGAGGTGATCCATATGCCGCCATCCGTAGACTCTGGACGGCTGGGCCCTGGATGCCCGGATTTCGGCCTTGTCTACCGAGAAGTGACGCACATGCGGTGTGCCACCGGAGGCTGTGGAGCAGCAGAGGGCAAAATCTTGAAAATGGGGGCTTCAGTTGACTTTGCCTGTGCTCTCCTTTGGCTGAGTGACATCGTGTGTTTCCTAGCAGGTGAAGACATTCGTGGAGAGAGGCGGTTTCCATGCGTGCAGGCAAAGTGTGTGCTGAGATGATGAGTTGCTGGAGACCAGGGTGGACTCTTGAGACACAGAATAGGCCTCTGGCAGGTATGTGTCAATGTTTTCTGCCCATGGCACTCAGCCGGTTATTTGCATCGAATGTTATCAGCGGAATTAGTAGTCCCCGGAGAGGCTGCCACTTGTCAGCGAGCTTCACCTGGCCAGGTCCCTCGGTGATGTCAAGCTTCACCTGGCCAGGTCCGCCCGTGATGTAGCTCCCCAATCAATCACTGCTCTCTAGACCTTCCAGATAGACTACCAGAACTTCTCTCCCCATGGGCAAGCAGTAGAGCCAGAGGCCTTCCCCCTTTGCTGTTTCGTCTCTAGGCCCTCTGTCAGGCACTCCAAGGTGTGAAGTGACAAGGGGGAGAAGGAAGAGATTTCAGAGAAGGAACACAAGCAGAGAGAGACAGAGAGAGGCAAGAGATGCTGAGTGGGGATGCCTTGCCTACTGATATCCTCAGGAAAGTGGGAAAGAGGTACCTGGCGTGCTCTGCCAATGCCCTGAAGCAGTCCGCACCAGGGACTCCCTTGTGCCTGCGTAGCCTTTCCCGGGGTGTGCTCCAATCCTGTGGCCACTAGGGGTCATAGGTCACAATGGAGGGCCCTGTGTCATCTACCTGGCGGGCCGGATCTCTGCCATCGGCTCAGTCTTGTAACGAGGCCCGTGACAAGCTCCGCCCACTCTTGCGGTGGGGGGACTGTCTCTATGGTGATGGGAAAGAAGCCTTAGCCCCGCCCACCTGGCCTTGACTTCACCTACCTGGCCCTCTGACCCTCACTCAGACCTCTGTGATGATAAAAATCAATGTCCGCCAGTGCCCAGGTGTCAGCATCTGGGATAAAGGATTGGGGACCTTGCCTGGGGCAGAAGGCAGCCTAGGTCAGCGGGTAGCTGGAAGTCTAGTGACTTGTGAAACTGCTGCCAGTGACAAATGGTGACTCCCACACTGACATATCCCCTGGTGGCAGAATGCTAGTGATGGGTGGAGAAACATCGCTCCGGAGCACACGTTTAATGGGGCACCAGACAAAGCAAAGGCCAGGGCCAGTAGTGGACGTCGTGGAGCTGAATGGCGAGACAGTGAAGGGCCCGAGGATCCCTCCTGTATGTGGCGAACAGGTCATCCGTGTCCCCACGTCCATAAAGCTTTGGACTGCTGGGGCCCAGGCTGCCAGGATTTCGGCCTTGCCTTCGGAGCCCGGCCACATAGGCAGCCTCGCAGCGGAGGCGGGGACGTGTAGACAGCAAAAATTTGGAAACTGGCCGTGTTTCTTCGATTTCCCTGGCATCGGCCTTTTTGAGCGGCTTGCTTTTTTTCCTGGTAGGATAGGGCCCTGACGGAGAAAGGCAGGATTACGTGTGCAGGAAAGGTGTGTGTTGAGAGGGTGACGACGTTGAGACCACGTTGGGATCTTTAGTCCCAGGAAAGGCCCCTGGCGGGTGTGGGTCAATGTTCTCTGCCCATACCCCTTGGCGGGGGGAGGTTTTCACCATACAAAGCAGCAGCGCAATTATTCGTCCCCAGAGAGGTTGCATCTGCCCACAAGCTCCACCTGGCCAGGGTCCGCCCCTACTGTATTGCGTGTGTCAGTCAACAGAAGCTAAGACCTTCCAGAGAGACTACCTGCTATTCTGTCCCCACGGGGAAGCAGTACAGCCAGAAGCCTCCCCCGTTCCATCTCTAGGCTCTCTCTCAGGCCCCTCATACTTGTGATGTGTCTCAGGGGTAGAATGAAGAGTTTCCTCTGAGTGAAGACATACAGAGAGGCCACAAATGCTGAGGAAGGGCGCCTTGCCTAGTGACATCCTAGCGTAAGTGGAAAAGAGGTACCTGCCTGCTGTCCCAGTGTGTCGAACGTGTTCACATCAGGGGTTGCCTACTGTGAAGTTATTCCCTGGGTGCCCTGGATTTTGTGGTCAAAGACGCAAGGGGCCGTTGTCTGTCCGTGGGTAAAATGGAGGGCTCTGCGGAACTGGCCGGTTAGGCTTTACCTCTCCTATTGGCTGAGTGTTTGAGACTCTTCCCCGTCGGAAGTTCCGCCCAGCCTTCCGGTGGCTTTCACCATGGTGATTGGGAAAGAAGCCTTAGGCCCCACACTCAGCCCTCACCTGGCCTACCTGGCCTCTTTCCCCTCATCTAGACCGCTGTGTGGATGAAAGAAAGGATGTCGGCCAGTGAGCACGTGTCCTGATTTCCTTGGAAGGATTAGGCTCCTTGCCTGGGCAGAAGACAGCCAAGGTCAGCCTGAGCCTAGACACCTAGTGACCTGTGACACTGCAGCCAGTGATAGATGTTGATGTCCACGCTGAGGTATCCGCAGGTGGCAGATTCAGTGTGGTGGGAAGAGAAGTGGAAGTAGAGATGACACACTCCAGAGAGCACGGGCCAAAGGTCAGGGAAAATAGCTGAGGTCGTGGAGCTCTAGCAGAGCCAGTCTAGGGCCCAGGCCTCCCTGCTGTACGAGGCAAAGAGGTGATCCATATGCCGCCATCCGTAGACTGTGGACGGCTGGGGCCCTGGATGCCCGGATTTCGTCCTTGTCTACTGAGAAGTGACGCAGATGCAGTGTGCCACCGGAGGCTGTGGAGCAGCAGAGGGCAAAATCTTGAAAATGGGGGCTTCAGTTGACTTTGCCTGTGCTCTCCTTTGGCTGAGTGACATCGTGTGTTTCCTAGCAGGTGAAGATATTCGTGGAGAGAGGCGGTTTCCATGCGTGCAGGCAAAGTGTGTGCTGAGATGATGAGTTGCTGGAGACCAGGGTGGACTCTTGAGACCCAGAATAGGCCTCTGGCAGGTATGTGTCAATGTTTTCTGCCCATGGCACTCAGCCGGTTATTTGCATAGAATGTTATCAGCGAAATTAGTAGTCTCCGGAGAGGCTGCCACTTGTCAGCGAGCTTCACCTGGCCCAGTCCGCCCGTGATGTAGCTCCCCAATCAATCACTGCTCTCTAGACCTTCCAGATAGACTACCAGAACTTCTCTCCCCATGGGCAAGCAATAGAGCCAGAGGCCTTCCCCCTTTGTTCTTTCGTCTCAAGGCCCTCTGTCAGGCACTCCAAGGTGTGAAGTGACAAGGGGGAGAAGGAAGAGATTTCAGAGAAGGAACACAAGCAGAGAGAGACAGAGAGAGGCAAGAGATGCTGAGTGGGGATGCCTTGCCTACGGATATCCTCAGGAAAGTGGGAAAGAGGTACCTGGCGTGCTCTGCCAATGCCCTGAAGCAGTCCGCACCAGGGGCTCCCTTGTGCCTGCGTAGCCTTTCCCGGGGTGTGCTCCAATCCTGTGGCAACTAGGGGTCATAGGTCACAATGGAGGGCCCTGTGTCATCTGCCTGGCGGGTCGGATCTCTGCCATCGGCTCAGTCTTGTCACCAGGCCCATCAGGAGCACCGCCCACGCTTGCGGTGGGGGGACTGTCTCTATGGTGATGGCAAAGAAGCCTTAGCCCCGCCCACCTGGCCTTGACTTCACCTACCTGGCCCTCTGACCCTCACTCAGACCTCTGTGTTGATAAAAATCAATGTCCGCCAGTGCCCAGGTGTCAGCATCTGGGATAAAGGATTGGGGACCTTGCCTGGGGCAGAAGGCAGCCTAGGTCAGCGGGTAGCTGGAAGTCTAGTGACTTGTGAAACTGCTGCCAGTGACAAATGGTGACTCCCACACTGACATATCCCCTGGTGGCAGAATGCTAGTGATGGGTGGAGAAACATGGCTCCGGAGCACACGTTTAATGGGACACCAGCCAAAGCAAAGGCCAAGGCCAGTAGTGGACGTCGTGGAGCTGAATGGCGAGCCAGTGGAGGGCCCAAGGATCCCTCCTGTATGTGGCGAACAGGTCATCCATGTCCCCACGTCCATCAACCATTGCACTGCTGGGGCCCAGGCTGCCAGGATTTCGGCCTTGCCTTCGGAGCCCGGCCACATAGGCAGCCTTGCACCGGAGGCGGGGACGTGTAGACAGCAAAAATTTGGAAAGTGGCAGTGTTTCCTCGATTTCTCTGGCACCGGCCTTTTTGAGCGGCTTGCTTTTTTTCCTGGTAGGATAGGGCCCTGACGGAGAAAGGCAGGATTACGTGTGCAGGAAAGGTGTGTGTTGAGAGGGTGACGACGTTGAGACCACGTTGGGATCTTTAGTCCCAGGAAAGGCCCCTGGCGGGTGTGGGTCAATGTTCTCTGCCCATCCCCCTTGGCGGGGGGAGGTTTTCACCATACAAAGCAGCAGCGCAATTATTCGTCCCCGGAGAGGTTGCATCTGCCCACAAGCTCGACCTGGCCAGGGTCCGCCCCTACTGTATTGCGTGTGTCAGTCAACAGAAGCTAAGACCTTCCAGAGAGACTACCTGCTATTCTGTCCCCACGGGGAAGCAGTACAGCCAGAAGCCTCCCCCGTTCCATCTCTAGGCTCTCTCTCAGGCCCCTCATACTTGTGATGTGTCTCAGGGGTAGAATGAAGAGTTTCCTCTGAGTGAACACATACAGGGAGGCCAGAGATGCTGAGGAAGGGCGCCTTGCCTAGTGATATCCTAGCGTAAGTGGAAAAGAGGTACCTGCCTGCTGTCCCAGTGTGTCGAACGTGTTCACATCAGGGGTTGCCTACTGTGAAGTTATTCCCTGGGTGCCCTCGATTTTGTGGCCAAAGACGCAAGGGGCCGTTGTCTGTCCGTGGGTAAAATGGAGGGCTCTGCGGAACTGGCCGGTTAGGCTGGACCTCTCCTATTGGCTGAGTGTTTGTGACTCGTCCCCGTCAGACGTTCCGCCTAGCCTTCCGGTGGCTGTCTCCATGGTGATTGGGAAAGAAGCCTTAGGCCCCACACTCAGCCCTCACCTGGCCTACCTGGCCTCTTTCCCCTCATCTAGACCGCTGTGTGGATGAAAGAAAGGATGTCGGCCAGTGAGCACGTGTCCTGATTTCCTTGGAAGGATTAGGCTCCTTGCCTGGGCAGAAGACAGCCAAGGTCAGCCTGAGCCTAGACACCTAGTGACCTGTGACACTGCAGCCAGTGATAGATGTTGATGTCCACGCTGAGGTATCCGCAGGTGGCGGATTCAGTGTGGTGGGAAGAGAAGTGGAAGTAGAGATGACACACTCCAGAGGGCACGGGCCAAAGGTCAGGGAAAATAGCTGAGGTCGTGGAGCTCTAGCAGAGCCAGTCTAGGGCCCAGGCCTCCCTGCTGTACGAGGCAAAGAGGTGATCCGTATGCCGCCATCCGTAGACTGTGGACGGCTGGGCCCTGGATGCCCGGATTTCGTCCTTGTCTACCGAGAAGTGACGCAGATGCAGTGTGCCACCGGAGGCTGTGGAGCAGCAGAGGGCAAAATCTTGAAATGGGGGCTTCAGTTGACTTTGCCTGTGCTCTCCTTTGGCTGAGTGACATCGTGTGTTTCCTAGCAGGTGAAGACATTCGTGGAGAGAGGCGGTTTCCATGCGTGCAGGCAAAGTGTGTGCTGAGATGATGAGTTGCTGGAGACCAGGGTGGACTCTTGAGACCCAGAATAGGCCTCTGGCAGGTATGTGTCAATGTTTTCTGCCCATGGCACTCAGCCGGTTATTTGCATAGAATGTTATCAGCGAAATTAGTAGTCTCCGGAGAGGCTGCCACTTGTCAGCGAGCTTCACCTGGCCAGGTCCGCCCGTGATGTAGCTCCCCAATCAATCACTGCTCTCTAGACCTTCCAGATAGACTACCAGAACTTCTCTCCCCATGGGCAAGCAGTAGAGCCAGAGGCCTTCCCCCTTTGTTCTTTCGTCTCAAGGCCCTCTGTCAGGCACTCCAAGGTGTGAAGTGACAAGGGGGAGAAGGAAGAGATTTCAGAGAAGGAACACAAGCAGAGAGAGACAGAGAGAGGCAAGAGATGCTGAGTGGGGATGCCTTGCCTACGGATATCCTCAGGAAAGTGGGAAAGAGGTACCTGGCGTGCTCTGCCAATGCCCTGAAGCAGTCCGCACCAGGGGCTCCCTTGTGCCTGCGTAGCCTTTCCCGGGGTGTGCTCCAATCCTGTGGCCACTAGGGGTCATAGGTCACAATGGAGGGCCCTGTGTCATCTGCCTGGCGGGCCGGATCTCTGCCATTGGCTCAGTCTTGTCACCAGGCCCATCAGGAGCTCCGCCCACGCTTGCGGTGGGGGGACTGTCTCTATGGTGATGGCAAAGAAGCCTTAGCCCCGCCCACCTGGCCTTGACTTCACCTACCTGGCCTTCTGACCCTCACTCAGACCTCTGTGTTGATAAAAATCAATGTCCGCCAGTGCCCAGGTGTCAGCATCTGGGATAAAGGATTGGGGACCTTGCCTGGGGCAGAAGGCAGCCTAGGTCAGCGGGTAGCTGGAAGTCTAGTGACTTGTGAAACTGTTGCCAGTGACAAATGGTGACTCCCACACTGACATATCCCCTGGTGGCAGAATGCTAGTGATGGGTGGAGAAACATGGCTCCGGAGCACACGTTTAATGGGACACCAGCCAAAGCAAAGGCCAAGGCCAGTAGTGGACGTCGTGGAGCTGAATGGCGAGCCAGTGGAGGGCCCAAGGATCCCTCCTGTATGTGGCGAACAGGTCATCCGTGTCCCCACGTCCATCAACCATTGCACTGCTGGGGCCCAGGCTGCCAGGATTTCGGCCTTGCCTTCGGAGCCCGGCCACATAGGCAGCCTTGCACCGGAGGCGGGGACGTGTAGACAGCAAAAATTTGGAAAGTGGCAGTGTTTCCTCGATTTCTCTGGCATCGGCCTTTTTGAGCGGCTTGCTTTTTTTCCTGGTAGGATAGGGCCCTGACGGAGAAAGGCAGGATTACGTGTGCAGGAAAGGTGTGTGTTGAGAGGGTGACGACGTTGAGACCACGTTGGGATCTTTAGTCCCAGGAAAGGCCCCTGGCGGGTGTGGGTCAATGTTCTCTGCCCATCCCCCTTGGCGGGGGGGGTTTTCACCATACAAAGCACCAGCGCAATTATTCGTCCCCGGAGAGGTTGCATCTGCCCACGAGCTCGACCTGGCCAGGGTCCGCCCCTACTGTATTGCGCGTGTCAGTCAACAGAAGCTAAGACCTTCCAGAGAGACTACCTGCTATTCTGTCCCCACGGGGAAGCAGTTCAGCCAGAAGCCTCCCCCGTTCCATCTCTAGGCTCTCTCTCAGGCCCCTCATACTTGTGATGTGTCTCAGGGGTAGAATGAAGAGTTTCCTCTGAGTGAACACATACAGGGAGGCCAGAGATGCTGAGGAAGGGCGCCTTGCCTAGTGATATCCTAGCGTAAGTGGAAAAGAGGTACCTGCCTGTTGTCCCAGTGTGTCGAACGTGTTCACATCAGGGGTTGCCTACTGTGAAGTTATTCCCTGGGTGCCCTCGATTTTGTGGCCAAAGACGCAAGGGGCCGTTGTCTGTCCGTGGGTAAAATGGAGGGCTCTGCGGAACTGGCCGGTTAGGCTGGACCTCTCCTATTGGCTGAGTGTTTGTGACTCGTCCCCGTCAGACGTTCCGCCTAGCCTTCCGGTGGCTGTCTCCATGGTGATAGGGAAAGAAGCCTTAGGCCCCACACTCAGCTCTCACCTGGCCTACCTGGCCTCTTTCCCCTCATCTCGACCGCTGTGTGGATGAAAGAAAGGATGTCGGCCAGTGAGCACGTGTCCTGATTTCCTTGGAAGGATTAGGCTCCTTGCCTGGGCAGAAGACAGCCAAGGTCAGCCTGAGCCTAGACACCTAGTGACCTGTGACACTGCAGCCAGTGATAGATGTTGATGTCCACGCTGAGGTATCCGCAGGTGGCGGATTCAGTGTGGTGGGAAGAGAAGTGGAAGTAGAGATGACACACTCCAGAGGGCACGGGCCAAAGGTCAGGGAAAATAGCTGAGGTCGTGGAGCTCTAGCAGAGCCAGTCTAGGGCCCAGGCCTCCCTGCTGTACGAGGCAAAGAGGTGATCCGTATGCCGCCATCCGTAGACTGTGGACGGCTGGGCCCTGGATGCCCGGATTTCGTCCTTGTCTACCGAGAAGTGACGCAGATGCAGTGTGCCACCGGAGGCTGTGGAGCAGCAGAGGGCAAAATCTTGAAATGGGGGCTTCAGTTGACTTTGCCTGTGCTCTCCTTTGGCTGAGTGACATCGTGTGTTTCCTAGCAGGTGAAGACATTCGTGGAGAGAGGCGGTTTCCATGCGTGCAGGCAAAGTGTGTGCTGAGATGATGAGTTGCTGGAGACCAGGGTGGACTCTTGAGACCCAGAATAGGCCTCTGGCAGGTATGTGTCAATGTTTTCTGCCCATGGCACTCAGCCGGTTATTTGCATAGAATGTTATCAGCGAAATTAGTAGTCTCCGGAGAGGCTGCCACTTGTCAGCGAGCTTCACCTGGCCAGGTCCGCCGGTGATGTAGCTCCCCAATCAATCACTGCTCTCTAGACCTTCCAGATAGACTACCAGAACTTCTCCCCCCATGGGCAAGCAGTAGAGCCAGAGGCCTTCCCCCTTTGTTCTTTCGTCTCAAGGCCCTCTGTCAGGCACTCCAAGGTGTGAAGTGACAAGGGGGAGAAGGAAGAGATTTCAGAGAAGGAACACAAGCAGAGAGAGACAGAGAGAGGCAAGAGATGCTGAGTGGGGATGCCTTGCCTACGGATATCCTCAGGAAAGTGGGAAAGAGGTACCTGGCGTGCTCTGCCAATGCCCTGAAGCAGTCCGCACCAGGGGCTCCCTTGTGCCTGCGTAGCCTTTCCCGGGGTGTGCTCCAATCCTGTGGCCACTAGGGGTCATAGGTCACAATGGAGGGCCCTGTGTCATCTGCCTGGCGGGCCGGATCTCTGCCATTGGCTCAGTCTTGTCACCAGGCCCATCAGGAGCTCCGCCCACGCTTGCGGTGGGGGGACTGTCTCTATGGTGATGGCAAAGAAGCCTTAGCCCCGCCCACCTGGCCTTGACTTCACCTACCTGGCCCTCTGACCCTCACTCAGACCTCTGTGTTGATAAAAATCAATGTCCGCCAGTGCCCAGGTTCAGCATCTGGGATAAAGGATTGGGGACCTTGCCTGGGGCAGAAGGCAGCCTAGGTCAGCGGGTAGCTGGAAGTCTAGTGACTTGTGAAACTGCTGCCAGTGACAAATGGTGACTCCCACACTGACATATCCCCTGGTGGCAGAATGCTAGTGATGGGTGGAGAAACATGGCTCCGGAGCACACGTTTAATGGGACACCAGCCAAAGCAAAGGCCAAGGCCAGTAGTGGACGTCGTGGAGCTGAATGGCGAGCCAGTGGAGGGCCCAAGGATCCCTCCTGTATGTGGCGAACAGGTCATCCGTGTCCCCACGTCCATCAACCATTGCACTGCTGGGACCCAGGCTGCCAGGATTTCGGCCTTGCCTTCGGAGCCCGGCCACATAGGCAGCCTTGCACCGGAGGCGGGGACGTGTAGACAGCAAAAATTTGGAAAGTGGCAGTGTTTCCTCGATTTCTCTGGCATCGGCCTTTTTGAGCGGCTTGCTTTTTTTCCTGGTAGGATAGGGCCCTGACGGAGAAAGGCAGGATTACGTGTGCAGGAAACGTGTGTGTTGAGAGGGTGACGACGTTGAGACCACGTTGGGATCTTTAGTCCCAGGAAAGGCCCCTGGCGGGTGTGGGTCAATGTTCTCTGCCCATCCCCCTTGGCGGGGGGAGGTTTTCACCATACAAAGCAGCAGCGCAATTATTCGTCCCCGGAGAGGTTGCATCTGCCCACGAGCTCCACCTGGCCAGGGTCCGCCCCTACTGTATTGCGCGTGTCAGTCAACAGAAGCTAAGACCTTCCAGAGAGACTACCTGCTATTCTGTCCCCACGGGGAAGCAGTACAGCCAGAAGCCTCCCCCGTTCCATCTCTAGGCTCTCTCTCAGGCCCCTCATACTTGTGATGTGTCTCAGGGGTAGAATGAAGAGTTTCCTCTGAGTGAACACATACACGGAGGCCAGAGATGCTGAGGAAGGGCGCCTTGCCTAGTGATATCCTAGCGTAAGTGGAAAAGAGGTACCTGCCTGTTGTCCCAGTGTGTCGAACGTGTTCACATCAGGGGTTGCCTACTGTGAAGTTATTCCCTGGGTGCCCTCGATTTTGTGGCCAAAGACGCAAGGGGCCGTTGTCTGTCCGTGGGTAAAATGGAGGGCTCTGCGGAACTGGCCGGTTAGGCTGGACCTCTCCTATTGGCTGAGTGTTTGTGACTCGTCCCCGTCAGACGTTCCGCCTAGCCTTCCGGTGGCTGTCTCCATGGTGATTGGGAAAGAAGCCTTAGGCCCCACACTCAGCTCTCACCTGGCCTACCTGGCCTCTTTCCCCTCATCTAGACCGCTGTGTGGATGAAAGAAAGGATGTCGGCCAGTGAGCACGTGTCCTGATTTCCTTGGAAGGATTAGGCTCCTTGCCTGGGCAGAAGACAGCCAAGGTCAGCCTGAGCCTAGACACCTAGTGACCTGTGACACTGCAGCCAGTGATAGATGTTGATGTCCACGCTGAGGTATCCGCAGGTGGCGGATTCAGTGTGGTGGGAAGAGAAGTGGAAGTAGAGATGACACACTCCAGAGGGCACGGGCCAAAGGTCAGGGAAAATAGCTGAGGTCGTGGAGCTCTAGCAGAGCCAGTCTAGGGCCCAGGCCTCCCTGCTGTACGAGGCAAAGAGGTGATCCGTATGCCGCCATCCGTAGACTGTGGACGGCTGGGCCCTGGATGCCCGGATTTCGTCCTTGTCTACCGAGAAGTGACGCAGATGCAGTGTGCCACCGGAGGCTGTGGAGCAGCAGAGGGCAAAATCTTGAAATGGGGGCTTCAGTTGACTTTGCCTGTGCTCTCCTTTGGCTGAGTGACATCGTGTGTTTCCTAGCAGGTGAAGACATTCGTGGAGAGAGGCGGTTTCCATGCGTGCAGGCAAAGTGTGTGCTGAGATGATGAGTTGCTGGAGACCAGGGTGGACTCTTGAGACCCAGAATAGGCCTCTGGCAGGTATGTGTCAATGTTTTCTGCCCATGGCACTCAGCCGGTTATTTGCATAGAATGTTATCAGCGAAATTAGTAGTCTCCGGAGAGGCTGCCACTTGTCAGCGAGCTTCACCTGGCCAGGTCCGCCGGTGATGTAGCTCCCCAATCAATCACTGCTCTCTAGACCTTCCAGATAGACTACCAGAACTTCTCCCCCCATGGGCAAGCAGGAGAGCCAGAGGCCTTCCCCCTTTGTTCTTTCGTCTCAAGGCCCTCTGTCAGGCACTCCAAGGTGTGAAGTGACAAGGGGGAGAAGGAAGAGATTTCAGAGAAGGAACACAAGCAGAGAGAGACAGAGAGAGGCAAGAGATGCTGAGTGGGGATGCCTTGCCTACGGATATCCTCAGGAAAGTGGGAAAGAGGTACCTGGCGTGCTCTGCCAATGCCCTGAAGCAGTCCGCACCAGGGGCTCCCTTGTGCCTGCGTAGCCTTTCCCGGGGTGTGCTCCAATCCTGTGGCCACTAGGGGTCATAGGTCACAATGGAGGGCCCTGTGTCATCTGCCTGGCGGGCCGGATCTCTGCCATTGGCTCAGTCTTGTCACCAGGCCCATCAGGAGCTCCGCCCACGCTTGCGGTGGGGGGACTGTCTCTATGGTGATGGCAAAGAAGCCTTAGCCCCGCCCACCTGGCCTTGACTTCACCTACCTGGCCCTCTGACCCTCACTCAGACCTCTGTGTTGATAAAAATCAATGTCCGCCAGTGCCCAGGTGTCAGCATCTGGGATAAAGGATTGGGGACCTTGCCTGGGGCAGAAGGCAGCCTAGGTCAGCGGGTAGCTGGAAGTCTAGTGACTTGTGAAACTGCTGCCAGTGACAAATGGTGACTCCCACACTGACATATCCCCTGGTGGCAGAATGCTAGTGATGGGTGGAGAAACATCGCTCCGGAGCACACGTTTAATGGGACACCAGCCAAAGCAAAGGCCAAGGCCAGTAGTGGACGTCGTGGAGCTGAATGGCGAGCCAGTGGAGGGCCCAAGGATCCCTCCTGTATGTGGCGAACAGGTCATCCGTGTCCCCACGTCCATCAACCATTGCACTGCTGGGGCCCAGGCTGCCAGGATTTCGGCCTTGCCTTCGGAGCCCGGCCACATAGGCAGCCTTGCACCGGAGGCGGGGACGTGTAGACAGCAAAAATTTGGAAAGTGGCAGTGTTTCCTCGATTTCTCTGGCATCGGCCTTTTTGAGCGGCTTGCTTTTTTTCCTGGTAGGATAGGGCCCTGACGGAGAAAGGCAGGATTACGTGTGCAGGAAAGGTGTGTGTTGAGAGGGTGACGACGTTGAGACCACGTTGGGAACTTTAGTCCCAGGAATGGCCCCTGGCGGGTGTGGGTCAATGTTCTCTGCCCATCCCCCTTGGCGGGGGGAGGTTTTCACCATACAAAGCACCAGCGCAATTATTCGTCCCCGGAGAGGTTGCATCTGCCCACGAGCTCCACCTGGCCAGGGTCCGCCCCTACTGTATTGCGCGTGTCAGTCAACAGAAGCTAAGACCTTCCAGAGAGACTACCTGCTATTCTGTCCCCACGGGGAAGCAGTACAGCCAGAAGCCTCCCCCGTTCCATCTCTAGGCTCTCTCTCAGGCCCCTCATACTTGTGATGTGTCTCAGGGGTAGAATGAAGAGTTTCCTCTGAGTGAACACATACAGGGAGGCCAGAGATGCTGAGGAAGGGCGCCTTGCCTAGTGATATCCTAGCGTAAGTGGAAAAGAGGTACCTGCCTGTTGTCCCAGTGTGTCGAACGTGTTCACATCAGGGGTTGCCTACTGTGAAGTTATTCCCTGGGTGCCCTCGATTTTGTGGCCAAAGACGCAAGGGGCCGTTGTCTGTCCGTGGGTAAAATGGAGGGCTCTGCGGAACTGGCCGGTTAGGCTGGACCTCTCCTATTGGCTGAGTGTTTGTGACTCGTCCCCGTCAGACGTTCCGCCTAGCCTTCCGGTGGCTGTCTCCATGGTGATTGGGAAAGAAGCCTTAGGCCCCACACTCAGCTCTCACCTGGCCTACCTGGCCTCTTTCCCCTCATCTAGACCGCTGTGTGGATGAAAGAAAGGATGTCGGCCAGTGAGCACGTGTCCTGATTTCCTTGGAAGGATTAGGCTCCTTGCCTGGGCAGAAGACAGCCAAGGTCAGCCTGAGCCTAGACACCTAGTGACCTGTGACACTGCAGCCAGTGATAGATGTTGATGTCCACGCTGAGGTATCCGCAGGTGGCGGATTCAGTGTGGTGGGAAGAGAAGTGGAAGTAGAGATGACACACTCCAGAGGGCACGGGCCAAAGGTCAGGGAAAATAGCTGAGGTCGTGGAGCTCTAGCAGAGCCAGTCTAGGGCCCAGGCCTCCCTGCTGTACGAGGCAAAGAGGTGATCCGTATGCCGCCATCCGTAGACTGTGGACGGCTGGGCCCTGGATGCCCGGATTTCGTCCTTGTCTACCGAGAAGTGACGCAGATGCAGTGTGCCACCGGAGGCTGTGGAGCAGCAGAGGGCAAAATCTTGAAATGGGGGCTTCAGTTGACTTTGCCTGTGCTCTCCTTTGGCTGAGTGACATCGTGTGTTTCCTAGCAGGTGAAGACATTCGTGGAGAGAGGCGGTTTCCATGCGTGCAGGCAAAGTGTGTGCTGAGATGATGAGTTGCTGGAGACCAGGGTGGACTCTTGAGACCCAGAATAGGCCTCTGGCAGGTATGTGTCAATGTTTTCTGCCCATGGCACTCAGCCGGTTATTTGCATAGAATGTTATCAGCGAAATTAGTAGTCTCCGGAGAGGCTGCCACTTGTCAGCGAGCTTCACCTGGCCAGGTCCGCCGGTGATGTAGCTCCCCAATCAATCACTGCTCTCTAGACCTTCCAGATAGACTACCAGAACTTCTCCCCCCATGGGCAAGCAGTAGAGCCAGAGGCCTTCCCCCTTTGTTCTTTCGTCTCAGGGCCCTCTGTCAGGCACTCCAAGGTGTGAAGTGACAAGGGGGAGAAGGAAGAGATTTCAGAGAAGGAACACAAGCAGAGAGAGACAGAGAGAGGCAAGAGATGCTGAGTGGGGATGCCTTGCCTACGGATATCCTCAGGAAAGTGGGAAAGAGGTACCTGGCGTGCTCTGCCAATGCCCTGAAGCAGTCCGCACCAGGGGCTCCCTTGTGCCTGCGTAGCCTTTCCCGGGGTGTGCTCCAATCCTGTGGCCACTAGGGGTCATAGGTCACAATGGAGGGCCCTGTGTCATCTGCCTGGCGGGCCGGATCTCTGCCATTGGCTCAGTCTTGTCACCAGGCCCATCAGGAGCTCCGCCCACGCTTGCGGTGGGGGGACTGTCTCTATGGTGATGGCAAAGAAGCCTTAGCCCCGCCCACCTGGCCTTGACTTCACCTACCTGGCCCTCTGACCCTCACTCAGACCTCTGTGTTGATAAAAATCAATGTCCGCCAGTGCCCAGGTGTCAGCATCTGGGATAAAGGATTGGGGACCTTGCCTGGGGCAGAAGGCAGCCTAGGTCAGCGGGTAGCTGGAAGTCTAGTGACTTGTGAAACTGCTGCCAGTGACAAATGGTGACTCCCACACTGACATATCCCCTGGTGGCAGAATGCTAGTGATGGGTGGAGAAACATCGCTCCGGAGCACACGTTTAATGGGACACCAGCCAAAGCAAAGGCCAAGGCCAGTAGTGGACGTCGTGGAGCTGAATGGCGAGCCAGTGGAGGGCCCAAGGATCCCTCCTGTATGTGGCGAACAGGTCATCCGTGTCCCCACGTCCATCAACCATTGCACTGCTGGGGCCCAGGCTGCCAGGATTTCGGCCTTGCCTTCGGAGCCCGGCCACATAGGCAGCCTTGCACCGGAGGCGGGGACGTGTAGACAGCAAAAATTTGGAAAGTGGCAGTGTTTCCTCGATTTCTCTGGCATCGGCCTTTTTGAGCGGCTTGCTTTTTTTCCTGGTAGGATAGGGCCCTGACGGAGAAAGGCAGGATTACGTGTGCAGGAAAGGTGTGTGTTGAGAGGGTGACGACGTTGAGACCACGTTGGGAACTTTAGTCCCAGGAAAGGCCCCTGGCGGGTGTGGGTCAATGTTCTCTGCCCATCCCCCTTGGCGGGGGGAGGTTTTCACCATACAAAGCACCAGCGCAATTATTCGTCCCCGGAGAGGTTGCATCTGCCCACGAGCTCCACCTGGCCAGGGTCCGCCCCTACTGTATTGCGCGTGTCAGTCAACAGAAGCTAAGACCTTCCAGAGAGACTACCTGCTATTCTGTCCCCACGGGGAAGCAGTACAGCCAGAAGCCTCCCCCGTTCCATCTCTAGGCTCTCTCTCAGGCCCCTCATACTTGTGATGTGTCTCAGGGGTAGAATGAAGAGTTTCCTCTGAGTGAACACATACAGGGAGGCCAGAGATGCTGAGGAAGGGCGCCTTGCCTAGTGATATCCTAGCGTAAGTGGAAAAGAGGTACCTGCCTGTTGTCCCAGTGTGTCGAACGTGTTCACATCAGGGGTTGCCTACTGTGAAGTTATTCCCTGGGTGCCCTCGATTTTGTGGCCAAAGACGCAAGGGGCCGTTGTCTGTCCGTGGGTAAAATGGAGGGCTCTGCGGAACTGGCCGGTTAGGCTGGACCTCTCCTATTGGCTGAGTGTTTGTGACTCGTCCCCGTCAGACGTTCCGCCTAGCCTTCCGGTGGCTGTCTCCATGGTGATTGGGAAAGAAGCCTTAGGCCCCACACTCAGCTCTCACCTGGCCTACCTGGCCTCTTTCCCCTCATCTAGACCGCTGTGTGGATGAAAGAAAGGATGTCGGCCAGTGAGCACGTGTCCTGATTTCCTTGGAAGGATTAGGCTCCTTGCCTGGGCAGAAGACAGCCAAGGTCAGCCTGAGCCTAGACACCTAGTGACCTGTGACACTGCAGCCAGTGATAGATGTTGATGTCCACGCTGAGGTATCCGCAGGTGGCGGATTCAGTGTGGTGGGAAGAGAAGTGGAAGTAGAGATGACACACTCCAGAGGGCACGGGCCAAAGGTCAGGGAAAATAGCTGAGGTCGTGGAGCTCTAGCAGAGCCAGTCTAGGGCCCAGGCCTCCCTGCTGTACGAGGCAAAGAGGTGATCCGTATGCCGCCATCCGTAGACTGTGGACGGCTGGGCCCTGGATGCCCGGATTTCGTCCTTGTCTACCGAGAAGTGACGCAGATGCAGTGTGCCACCGGAGGCTGTGGAGCAGCAGAGGGCAAAATCTTGAAATGGGGGCTTCAGTTGACTTTGCCTGTGCTCTCCTTTGGCTGAGTGACATCGTGTGTTTCCTAGCAGGTGAAGACATTCGTGGAGAGAGGCGGTTTCCATGCGTGCAGGCAAAGTGTGTGCTGAGATGATGAGTTGCTGGAGACCAGGGTGGACTCTTGAGACCCAGAATAGGCCTCTGGCAGGTATGTGTCAATGTTTTCTGCCCATGGCACTCAGCCGGTTATTTGCATAGAATGTTATCAGCGAAATTAGTAGTCTCCGGAGAGGCTGCCACTTGTCAGCGAGCTTCACCTGGCCAGGTCCGCCGGTGATGTAGCTCCCCAATCAATCACTGCTCTCTAGACCTTCCAGATAGACTACCAGAACTTCTCCCCCCATGGGCAAGCAGTAGAGCCAGAGGCCTTCCCCCTTTGTTCTTTCGTCTCAGGGCCCTCTGTCAGGCACTCCAAGGTGTGAAGTGACAAGGGGGAGAAGGAAGAGATTTCAGAGAAGGAACACAAGCAGAGAGAGACAGAGAGAGGCAAGAGATGCTGAGTGGGGATGCCTTGCCTACGGATATCCTCAGGAAAGTGGGAAAGAGGTACCTGGCGTGCTCTGCCAATGCCCTGAAGCAGTCCGCACCAGGGGCTCCCTTGTGCCTGCGTAGCCTTTCCCGGGGTGTGCTCCAATCCTGTGGCCACTAGGGGTCATAGGTCACAATGGAGGGCCCTGTGTCATCTGCCTGGCGGGCCGGATCTCTGCCATTGGCTCAGTCTTGTCACCAGGCCCATCAGGAGCTCCGCCCACGCTTGCGGTGGGGGGACTGTCTCTATGGTGATGGCAAAGAAGCCTTAGCCCCGCCCACCTGGCCTTGACTTCACCTACCTGGCCCTCTGACCCTCACTCAGACCTCTGTGTTGATAAAAATCAATGTCCGCCAGTGCCCAGGTGTCAGCATCTGGGATAAAGGATTGGGGACCTTGCCTGGGGCAGAAGGCAGCCTAGGTCAGCGGGTAGCTGGAAGTCTAGTGACTTGTGAAACTGCTGCCAGTGACAAATGGTGACTCCCACACTGACATATCCCCTGGTGGCAGAATGCTAGTGATGGGTGGAGAAACATGGCTCCGGAGCACACGTTTAATGGGACACCAGCCAAAGCAAAGGCCAAGGCCAGTAGTGGACGTCGTGGAGCTGAATGGCGAGCCAGTGGAGGGCCCAAGGATCCCTCCTGTATGTGGCGAACAGGTCATCCGTGTCCCCACGTCCATCAACCATTGCACTGCTGGGGCCCAGGCTGCCAGGATTTCGGCCTTGCCTTCGGAGCCCGGCCACATAGGCAGCCTTGCACCGGAGGCGGGGACGTGTAGACAGCAAAAATTTGGAAAGTGGCAGTGTTTCCTCGATTTCTCTGGCATCGGCCTTTTTGAGCGGCTTGCTTTTTTTCCTGGTAGGATAGGGCCCTGACGGAGAAAGGCAGGATTACGTGTGCAGGAAAGGTGTGTGTTGAGAGGGTGACGACGTTGAGACCACGTTGGGAACTTTAGTCCCAGGAAAGGCCCCTGGCGGGTGTGGGTCAATGTTCTCTGCCCATCCCCCTTGGCGGGGGGAGGTTTTCACCATACAAAGCACCAGCGCAATTATTCGTCCCCGGAGAGGTTGCATCTGCCCACGAGCTCCACCTGGCCAGGGTCCGCCCCTACTGTATTGCCCGTGTCAGTCAACAGAAGCTAAGACCTTCCAGAGAGACTACCTGCTATTCTGTCCCCACGGGGAAGCAGTACAGCCAGAAGCCTCCCCCGTTCCATCTCTAGGCTCTCTCTCAGGCCCCTCATACTTGTGATGTGTCTCAGGGGTAGAATGAAGAGTTTCCTCTGAGTGAACACATACAGGGAGGCCAGAGATGCTGAGGAAGGGCGCCTTGCCTAGTGATATCCTAGCGTAAGTGGAAAAGAGGTACCTGCCTGTTGTCCCAGTGTGTCGAACGTGTTCACATCAGGGGTTGCCTACTGTGAAGTTATTCCCTGGGTGCCCTCGATTTTGTGGCCAAAGACGCAAGGGGCCGTTGTCTGTCCGTGGGTAAAATGGAGGGCTCTGCGGAACTGGCCGGTTAGGCTGGACCTCTCCTATTGGCTGAGTGTTTGTGACTCGTCCCCGTCAGACGTTCCGCCTAGCCTTCCGGTGGCTGTCTCCATGGTGATTGGGAAAGAAGCCTTAGGCCCCACACTCAGCTCTCACCTGGCCTACCTGGCCTCTTTCCCCTCATCTAGACCGCTGTGTGGATGAAAGAAAGGATGTCGGCCAGTGAGCACGTGTCCTGATTTCCTTGGAAGGATTAGGCTCCTTGCCTGGGCAGAAGACAGCCAAGGTCAGCCTGAGCCTAGACACCTAGTGACCTGTGACACTGCAGCCAGTGATAGATGTTGATGTCCACGCTGAGGTATCCGCAGGTGGCGGATTCAGTGTGGTGGGAAGAGAAGTGGAAGTAGAGATGACACACTCCAGAGGGCACGGGCCAAAGGTCAGGGAAAATAGCTGAGGTCGTGGAGCTCTAGCAGAGCCAGTCTAGGGCCCAGGCCTCCCTGCTGTACGAGGCAAAGAGGTGATCCGTATGCCGCCATCCGTAGACTGTGGACGGCTGGGCCCTGGATGCCCGGATTTCGTCCTTGTCTACCGAGAAGTGACGCAGATGCAGTGTGCCACCGGAGGCTGTGGAGCAGCAGAGGGCAAAATCTTGAAATGGGGGCTTCAGTTGACTTTGCCTGTGCTCTCCTTTGGCTGAGTGACATCGTGTGTTTCCTAGCAGGTGAAGACATTCGTGGAGAGAGGCGGTTTCCATGCGTGCAGGCAAAGTGTGTGCTGAGATGATGAGTTGCTGGAGACCAGGGTGGACTCTTGAGACCCAGAATAGGCCTCTGGCAGGTATGTGTCAATGTTTTCTGCCCATGGCACTCAGCCGGTTATTTGCATAGAATGTTATCAGCGAAATTAGTAGTCTCCGGAGAGGCTGCCACTTGTCAGCGAGCTTCACCTGGCCAGGTCCGCCGGTGATGTAGCTCCCCAATCAATCACTGCTCTCTAGACCTTCCAGATAGACTACCAGAACTTCTCCCCCCATGGGCAAGCAGTAGAGCCAGAGGCCTTCCCCCTTTGTTCTTTCGTCTCAGGGCCCTCTGTCAGGCACTCCAAGGTGTGAAGTGACAAGGGGGAGAAGGAAGAGATTTCAGAGAAGGAACACAAGCAGAGAGAGACAGAGAGAGGCAAGAGATGCTGAGTGGGGATGCCTTGCCTACGGATATCCTCAGGAAAGTGGGAAAGAGGTACCTGGCGTGCTCTGCCAATGCCCTGAAGCAGTCCGCACCAGGGGCTCCCTTGTGCCTGCGTAGCCTTTCCCGGGGTGTGCTCCAATCCTGTGGCCACTAGGGGTCATAGGTCACAATGGAGGGCCCTGTGTCATCTGCCTGGCGGGCCGGATCTCTGCCATTGGCTCAGTCTTGTCACCAGGCCCATCAGGAGCTCCGCCCACGCTTGCGGTGGGGGGACTGTCTCTATGGTGATGGCAAAGAAGCCTTAGCCCCGCCCACCTGGCCTTGACTTCACCTACCTGGCCCTCTGACCCTCACTCAGACCTCTGTGTTGATAAAAATCAATGTCCGCCAGTGCCCAGGTGTCAGCATCTGGGATAAAGGATTGGGGACCTTGCCTGGGGCAGAAGGCAGCCTAGGTCAGCGGGTAGCTGGAAGTCTAGTGACTTGTGAAACTGCTGCCAGTGACAAATGGTGACTCCCACACTGACATATCCCCTGGTGGCAGAATGCTAGTGATGGGTGGAGAAACATCGCTCCGGAGCACACGTTTAATGGGACACCAGCCAAAGCAAAGGCCAAGGCCAGTAGTGGACGTCGTGGAGCTGAATGGCGAGCCAGTGGAGGGCCCAAGGATCCCTCCTGTATGTGGCGAACAGGTCATCCGTGTCCCCACGTCCATCAACCATTGCACTGCTGGGGCCCAGGCTGCCAGGATTTCGGCCTTGCCTTCGGAGCCCGGCCACATAGGCAGCCTTGCACCGGAGGCGGGGACGTGTAGACAGCAAAAATTTGGAAAGTGGCAGTGTTTCCTCGATTTCTCTGGCATCGGCCTTTTTGAGCGGCTTGCTTTTTTTCCTGGTAGGATAGGGCCCTGACGGAGAAAGGCAGGATTACGTGTGCAGGAAAGGTGTGTGTTGAGAGGGTGACGACGTTGAGACCACGTTGGGATCTTTAGTCCCAGGAAAGGCCCCTGGCGGGTGTGGGTCAATGTTCTCTGCCCATCCCCCTTGGCGGGGGGGGTTTTCACCATACAAAGCACCAGCGCAATTATTCGTCCCCGGAGAGGTTGCATCTGCCCACGAGCTCCACCTGGCCAGGGTCCGCCCCTACTGTATTGCGCGTGTCAGTCAACAGAAGCTAAGACCTTCCAGAGAGACTACCTGCTATTCTGTCCCCACGGGGAAGCAGTACAGCCAGAAGCCTCCCCCGTTCCATCTCTAGGCTCTCTCTCAGGCCCCTCATACTTGTGATGTGTCTCAGGGGTAGAATGAAGAGTTTCCTCTGAGTGAACACATACAGGGAGGCCAGAGATGCTGAGGAAGGGCGCCTTGCCTAGTGATATCCTAGCGTAAGTGGAAAAGAGGTACCTGCCTGTTGTCCCAGTGTGTCGAACGTGTTCACATCAGGGGTTGCCTACTGTGAAGTTATTCCCTGGGTGCCCTCGATTTTGTGGCCAAAGACGCAAGGGGCCGTTGTCTGTCCGTGGGTAAAATGGAGGGCTCTGCGGAACTGGCCGGTTAGGCTGGACCTCTCCTATTGGCTGAGTGTTTGTGACTCGTCCCCGTCAGACGTTCCGCCTAGCCTTCCGGTGGCTGTCTCCATGGTGATTGGGAAAGAAGCCTTAGGCCCCACACTCAGCTCTCACCTGGCCTACCTGGCCTCTTTCCCCTCATCTAGACCGCTGTGTGGATGAAAGAAAGGATGTCGGCCAGTGAGCACGTGTCCTGATTTCCTTGGAAGGATTAGGCTCCTTGCCTGGGCAGAAGACAGCCAAGGTCAGCCTGAGCCTAGACACCTAGTGACCTGTGACACTGCAGCCAGTGATAGATGTTGATGTCCACGCTGAGGTATCCGCAGGTGGCGGATTCAGTGTGGTGGGAAGAGAAGTGGAAGTAGAGATGACACACTCCAGAGGGCACGGGCCAAAGGTCAGGGAAAATAGCTGAGGTCGTGGAGCTCTAGCAGAGCCAGTCTAGGGCCCAGGCCTCCCTGCTGTACGAGGCAAAGAGGTGATCCGTATGCCGCCATCCGTAGACTGTGGACGGCTGGGCCCTGGATGCCCGGATTTCGTCCTTGTCTACCGAGAAGTGACGCAGATGCAGTGTGCCACCGGAGGCTGTGGAGCAGCAGAGGGCAAAATCTTGAAATGGGGGCTTCAGTTGACTTTGCCTGTGCTCTCCTTTGGCTGAGTGACATCGTGTGTTTCCTAGCAGGTGAAGACATTCGTGGAGAGAGGCGGTTTCCATGCGTGCAGGCAAAGTGTGTGCTGAGATGATGAGTTGCTGGAGACCAGGGTGGACTCTTGAGACCCAGAATAGGCCTCTGGCAGGTATGTGTCAATGTTTTCTGCCCATGGCACTCAGCCGGTTATTTGCATAGAATGTTATCAGCGAAATTAGTAGTCTCCGGAGAGGCTGCCACTTGTCAGCGAGCTTCACCTGGCCAGGTCCGCCGGTGATGTAGCTCCCCAATCAATCACTGCTCTCTAGACCTTCCAGATAGACTACCAGAACTTCTCCCCCCATGGGCAAGCAGGAGAGCCAGAGGCCTTCCCCCTTTGTTCTTTCGTCTCAAGGCCCTCTGTCAGGCACTCCAAGGTGTGAAGTGACAAGGGGGAGAAGGAAGAGATTTCAGAGAAGGAACACAAGCAGAGAGAGACAGAGAGAGGCAAGAGATGCTGAGTGGGGATGCCTTGCCTACGGATATCCTCAGGAAAGTGGGAAAGAGGTACCTGGCGTGCTCTGCCAATGCCCTGAAGCAGTCCGCACCAGGGGCTCCCTTGTGCCTGCGTAGCCTTTCCCGGGGTGTGCTCCAATCCTGTGGCCACTAGGGGTCATAGGTCACAATGGAGGGCCCTGTGTCATCTGCCTGGCGGGCCGGATCTCTGCCATTGGCTCAGTCTTGTCACCAGGCCCATCAGGAGCTCCGCCCACGCTTGCGGTGGGGGGACTGTCTCTATGGTGATGGCAAAGAAGCCTTAGCCCCGCCCACCTGGCCTTGACTTCACCTACCTGGCCCTCTGACCCTCACTCAGACCTCTGTGTTGATAAAAATCAATGTCCGCCAGTGCCCAGGTGTCAGCATCTGGGATAAAGGATTGGGGACCTTGCCTGGGGCAGAAGGCAGCCTAGGTCAGCGGGTAGCTGGAAGTCTAGTGACTTGTGAAACTGCTGCCAGTGACAAATGGTGACTCCCACACTGACATATCCCCTGGTGGCAGAATGCTAGTGATGGGTGGAGAAACATCGCTCCGGAGCACACGTTTAATGGGACACCAGCCAAAGCAAAGGCCAAGGCCAGTAGTGGACGTCGTGGAGCTGAATGGCGAGCCAGTGGAGGGCCCAAGGATCCCTCCTGTATGTGGCGAACAGGTCATCCGTGTCCCCACGTCCATCAACCATTGCACTGCTGGGGCCCAGGCTGCCAGGATTTCGGCCTTGCCTTCGGAGCCCGGCCACATAGGCAGCCTTGCACCGGAGGCGGGGACGTGTAGACAGCAAAAATTTGGAAAGTGGCAGTGTTTCCTCGATTTCTCTGGCACCGGCCTTTTTGAGCGGCTTGCTTTTTTTCCTGGTAGGATAGGGCCCTGACGGAGAAAGGCAGGATTACGTGTGCAGGAAAGGTGTGTGTTGAGAGGGTGACGACGTTGAGACCACGTTGGGATCTTTAGTCCCAGGAAAGGCCCCTGGCGGGTGTGGGTCAATGTTCTCTGCCCATCCCCCTTGGCGGGGGGGGTTTTCACCATACAAAGCAGCAGCGCAATTATTCGTCCCCGGAGAGGTTGCATCTGCCCACGAGCTCCACCTGGCCAGGGTCCGCCCCTACTGTATTGCGCGTGTCAGTCAACAGAAGCTAAGACCTTCCAGAGAGACTACCTGCTATTCTGTCCCCACGGGGAAGCAGTACAGCCAGAAGCCTCCCCCGTTCCATCTCTAGGCTCTCTCTCAGGCCCCTCATACTTGTGATGTGTCTCAGGGGTAGAATGAAGAGTTTCCTCTGAGTGAACACATACAGGGAGGCCAGAGATGCTGAGGAAGGGCGCCTTGCCTAGTGATATCCTAGCGTAAGTGGAAAAGAGGTACCTGCCTGTTGTCCCAGTGTGTCGAACGTGTTCACATCAGGGGTTGCCTACTGTGAAGTTATTCCCTGGGTGCCCTCGATTTTGTGGCCAAAGACGCAAGGGGCCGTTGTCTGTCCGTGGGTAAAATGGAGGGCTCTGCGGAACTGGCCGGTTAGGCTGGACCTCTCCTATTGGCTGAGTGTTTGTGACTCGTCCCCGTCAGACGTTCCGCCTAGCCTTCCGGTGGCTGTCTCCATGGTGATTGGGAAAGAAGCCTTAGGCCCCACACTCAGCTCTCACCTGGCCTACCTGGCCTCTTTCCCCTCATCTAGACCGCTGTGTGGATGAAAGAAAGGATGTCGGCCAGTGAGCACGTGTCCTGATTTCCTTGGAAGGATTAGGCTCCTTGCCTGGGCAGAAGACAGCCAAGGTCAGCCTGAGCCTAGACACCTAGTGACCTGTGACACTGCAGCCAGTGATAGATGTTGATGTCCACGCTGAGGTATCCGCAGGTGGCGGATTCAGTGTGGTGGGAAGAGAAGTGGAAGTAGAGATGACACACTCCAGAGGGCACGGGCCAAAGGTCAGGGAAAATAGCTGAGGTCGTGGAGCTCTAGCAGAGCCAGTCTAGGGCCCAGGCCTC
This sequence comes from Loxodonta africana, assembly GCF_030014295.1. Lineage (NCBI taxonomy): Eukaryota > Metazoa > Chordata > Mammalia > Proboscidea > Elephantidae > Loxodonta > Loxodonta africana. The sequence goes on from NW_026975124.1 coordinate 2,443,043, forward strand.
CCTGCTGTACGAGGCAAAGAGGTGATCCGTATGCCGCCATCCGTAGACTGTGGACGGCTGGGCCCTGGATGCCCGGATTTCGTCCTTGTCTACCGAGAAGTGACGCAGATGCAGTGTGCCACCGGAGGCTGTGGAGCAGCAGAGGGCAAAATCTTGAAATGGGGGCTTCAGTTGACTTTGCCTGTGCTCTCCTTTGGCTGAGTGACATCGTGTGTTTCCTAGCAGGTGAAGACATTCGTGGAGAGAGGCGGTTTCCATGCGTGCAGGCAAAGTGTGTGCTGAGATGATGAGTTGCTGGAGACCAGGGTGGACTCTTGAGACCCAGAATAGGCCTCTGGCAGGTATGTGTCAATGTTTTCTGCCCATGGCACTCAGCCGGTTATTTGCATAGAATGTTATCAGCGAAATTAGTAGTCTCCGGAGAGGCTGCCACTTGTCAGCGAGCTTCACCTGGCCAGGTCCGCCGGTGATGTAGCTCCCCAATCAATCACTGCTCTCTAGACCTTCCAGATAGACTACCAGAACTTCTCCCCCCATGGGCAAGCAGTAGAGCCAGAGGCCTTCCCCCTTTGTTCTTTCGTCTCAAGGCCCTCTGTCAGGCACTCCAAGGTGTGAAGTGACAAGGGGGAGAAGGAAGAGATTTCAGAGAAGGAACACAAGCAGAGAGAGACAGAGAGAGGCAAGAGATGCTGAGTGGGGATGCCTTGCCTACGGATATCCTCAGGAAAGTGGGAAAGAGGTACCTGGCGTGCTCTGCCAATGCCCTGAAGCAGTCCGCACCAGGGGCTCCCTTGTGCCTGCGTAGCCTTTCCCGGGGTGTGCTCCAATCCTGTGGCCACTAGGGGTCATAGGTCACAATGGAGGGCCCTGTGTCATCTGCCTGGCGGGCCGGATCTCTGCCATTGGCTCAGTCTTGTCACCAGGCCCATCAGGAGCTCCGCCCACGCTTGCGGTGGGGGGACTGTCTCTATGGTGATGGCAAAGAAGCCTTAGCCCCGCCCACCTGGCCTTGACTTCACCTACCTGGCCCTCTGACCCTCACTCAGACCTCTGTGTTGATAAAAATCAATGTCCGCCAGTGCCCAGGTGTCAGCATCTGGGATAAAGGATTGGGGACCTTGCCTGGGGCAGAAGGCAGCCTAGGTCAGCGGGTAGCTGGAAGTCTAGTGACTTGTGAAACTGCTGCCAGTGACAAATGGTGACTCCCACACTGACATATCCCCTGGTGGCAGAATGCTAGTGATGGGTGGAGAAACATCGCTCCGGAGCACACGTTTAATGGGACACCAGCCAAAGCAAAGGCCAAGGCCAGTAGTGGACGTCGTGGAGCTGAATGGCGAGCCAGTGGAGGGCCCAAGGATCCCTCCTGTATGTGGCGAACAGGTCATCCGTGTCCCCACGTCCATCAACCATTGCACTGCTGGGGCCCAGGCTGCCAGGATTTCGGCCTTGCCTTCGGAGCCCGGCCACATAGGCAGCCTTGCACCGGAGGCGGGGACGTGTAGACAGCAAAAATTTGGAAAGTGGCAGTGTTTCCTCGATTTCTCTGGCATCGGCCTTTTTGAGCGGCTTGCTTTTTTTCCTGGTAGGATAGGGCCCTGACGGAGAAAGGCAGGATTACGTGTGCAGGAAAGGTGTGTGTTGAGAGGGTGACGACGTTGAGACCACGTTGGGATCTTTAGTCCCAGGAAAGGCCCCTGGCGGGTGTGGGTCAATGTTCTCTGCCCATCCCCCTTGGCGGGGGGGGTTTTCACCATACAAAGCACCAGCGCAATTATTCGTCCCCGGAGAGGTTGCATCTGCCCACGAGCTCCACCTGGCCAGGGTCCGCCCCTACTGTATTGCGCGTGTCAGTCAACAGAAGCTAAGACCTTCCAGAGAGACTACCTGCTATTCTGTCCCCACGGGGAAGCAGTACAGCCAGAAGCCTCCCCCGTTCCATCTCTAGGCTCTCTCTCAGGCCCCTCATACTTGTGATGTGTCTCAGGGGTAGAATGAAGAGTTTCCTCTGAGTGAACACATACAGGGAGGCCAGAGATGCTGAGGAAGGGCGCCTTGCCTAGTGATATCCTAGCGTAAGTGGAAAAGAGGTACCTGCCTGTTGTCCCAGTGTGTCGAACGTGTTCACATCAGGGGTTGCCTACTGTGAAGTTATTCCCTGGGTGCCCTCGATTTTGTGGCCAAAGACGCAAGGGGCCGTTGTCTGTCCGTGGGTAAAATGGAGGGCTCTGCGGAACTGGCCGGTTAGGCTGGACCTCTCCTATTGGCTGAGTGTTTGTGACTCGTCCCCGTCAGACGTTCCGCCTAGCCTTCCGGTGGCTGTCTCCATGGTGATTGGGAAAGAAGCCTTAGGCCCCACACTCAGCTCTCACCTGGCCTACCTGGCCTCTTTCCCCTCATCTAGACCGCTGTGTGGATGAAAGAAAGGATGTCGGCCAGTGAGCACGTGTCCTGATTTCCTTGGAAGGATTAGGCTCCTTGCCTGGGCAGAAGACAGCCAAGGTCAGCCTGAGCCTAGACACCTAGTGACCTGTGACACTGCAGCCAGTGATAGATGTTGATGTCCACGCTGAGGTATCCGCAGGTGGCGGATTCAGTGTGGTGGGAAGAGAAGTGGAAGTAGAGATGACACACTCCAGAGGGCACGGGCCAAAGGTCAGGGAAAATAGCTGAGGTCGTGGAGCTCTAGCAGAGCCAGTCTAGGGCCCAGGCCTCCCTGCTGTACGAGGCAAAGAGGTGATCCGTATGCCGCCATCCGTAGACTGTGGACGGCTGGGCCCTGGATGCCCGGATTTCGTCCTTGTCTACCGAGAAGTGACGCAGATGCAGTGTGCCACCGGAGGCTGTGGAGCAGCAGAGGGCAAAATCTTGAAATGGGGGCTTCAGTTGACTTTGCCTGTGCTCTCCTTTGGCTGAGTGACATCGTGTGTTTCCTAGCAGGTGAAGACATTCGTGGAGAGAGGCGGTTTCCATGCGTGCAGGCAAAGTGTGTGCTGAGATGATGAGTTGCTGGAGACCAGGGTGGACTCTTGAGACCCAGAATAGGCCTCTGGCAGGTATGTGTCAATGTTTTCTGCCCATGGCACTCAGCCGGTTATTTGCATAGAATGTTATCAGCGAAATTAGTAGTCTCCGGAGAGGCTGCCACTTGTCAGCGAGCTTCACCTGGCCAGGTCCGCCGGTGATGTAGCTCCCCAATCAATCACTGCTCTCTAGACCTTCCAGATAGACTACCAGAACTTCTCCCCCCATGGGCAAGCAGGAGAGCCAGAGGCCTTCCCCCTTTGTTCTTTCGTCTCAAGGCCCTCTGTCAGGCACTCCAAGGTGTGAAGTGACAAGGGGGAGAAGGAAGAGATTTCAGAGAAGGAACACAAGCAGAGAGAGACAGAGAGAGGCAAGAGATGCTGAGTGGGGATGCCTTGCCTACGGATATCCTCAGGAAAGTGGGAAAGAGGTACCTGGCGTGCTCTGCCAATGCCCTGAAGCAGTCCGCACCAGGGGCTCCCTTGTGCCTGCGTAGCCTTTCCCGGGGTGTGCTCCAATCCTGTGGCCACTAGGGGTCATAGGTCACAATGGAGGGCCCTGTGTCATCTGCCTGGCGGGCCGGATCTCTGCCATTGGCTCAGTCTTGTCACCAGGCCCATCAGGAGCTCCGCCCACGCTTGCGGTGGGGGGACTGTCTCTATGGTGATGGCAAAGAAGCCTTAGCCCCGCCCACCTGGCCTTGACTTCACCTACCTGGCCCTCTGACCCTCACTCAGACCTCTGTGTTGATAAAAATCAATGTCCGCCAGTGCCCAGGTGTCAGCATCTGGGATAAAGGATTGGGGACCTTGCCTGGGGCAGAAGGCAGCCTAGGTCAGCGGGTAGCTGGAAGTCTAGTGACTTGTGAAACTGCTGCCAGTGACAAATGGTGACTCCCACACTGACATATCCCCTGGTGGCAGAATGCTAGTGATGGGTGGAGAAACATCGCTCCGGAGCACACGTTTAATGGGACACCAGCCAAAGCAAAGGCCAAGGCCAGTAGTGGACGTCGTGGAGCTGAATGGCGAGCCAGTGGAGGGCCCAAGGATCCCTCCTGTATGTGGCGAACAGGTCATCCGTGTCCCCACGTCCATCAACCATTGCACTGCTGGGGCCCAGGCTGCCAGGATTTCGGCCTTGCCTTCGGAGCCCGGCCACATAGGCAGCCTTGCACCGGAGGCGGGGACGTGTAGACAGCAAAAATTTGGAAAGTGGCAGTGTTTCCTCGATTTCTCTGGCACCGGCCTTTTTGAGCGGCTTGCTTTTTTTCCTGGTAGGATAGGGCCCTGACGGAGAAAGGCAGGATTACGTGTGCAGGAAAGGTGTGTGTTGAGAGGGTGACGACGTTGAGACCACGTTGGGATCTTTAGTCCCAGGAAAGGCCCCTGGCGGGTGTGGGTCAATGTTCTCTGCCCATCCCCCTTGGCGGGGGGGGTTTTCACCATACAAAGCAGCAGCGCAATTATTCGTCCCCGGAGAGGTTGCATCTGCCCACGAGCTCCACCTGGCCAGGGTCCGCCCCTACTGTATTGCGCGTGTCAGTCAACAGAAGCTAAGACCTTCCAGAGAGACTACCTGCTATTCTGTCCCCACGGGGAAGCAGTACAGCCAGAAGCCTCCCCCGTTCCATCTCTAGGCTCTCTCTCAGGCCCCTCATACTTGTGATGTGTCTCAGGGGTAGAATGAAGAGTTTCCTCTGAGTGAACACATACAGGGAGGCCAGAGATGCTGAGGAAGGGCGCCTTGCCTAGTGATATCCTAGCGTAAGTGGAAAAGAGGTACCTGCCTGTTGTCCCAGTGTGTCGAACGTGTTCACATCAGGGGTTGCCTACTGTGAAGTTATTCCCTGGGTGCCCTCGATTTTGTGGCCAAAGACGCAAGGGGCCGTTGTCTGTCCGTGGGTAAAATGGAGGGCTCTGCGGAACTGGCCGGTTAGGCTGGACCTCTCCTATTGGCTGAGTGTTTGTGACTCGTCCCCGTCAGACGTTCCGCCTAGCCTTCCGGTGGCTGTCTCCATGGTGATTGGGAAAGAAGCCTTAGGCCCCACACTCAGCTCTCACCTGGCCTACCTGGCCTCTTTCCCCTCATCTAGACCGCTGTGTGGATGAAAGAAAGGATGTCGGCCAGTGAGCACGTGTCCTGATTTCCTTGGAAGGATTAGGCTCCTTGCCTGGGCAGAAGACAGCCAAGGTCAGCCTGAGCCTAGACACCTAGTGACCTGTGACACTGCAGCCAGTGATAGATGTTGATGTCCACGCTGAGGTATCCGCAGGTGGCGGATTCAGTGTGGTGGGAAGAGAAGTGGAAGTAGAGATGACACACTCCAGAGGGCACGGGCCAAAGGTCAGGGAAAATAGCTGAGGTCGTGGAGCTCTAGCAGAGCCAGTCTAGGGCCCAGGCCTCCCTGCTGTACGAGGCAAAGAGGTGATCCGTATGCCGCCATCCGTAGACTGTGGACGGCTGGGCCCTGGATGCCCGGATTTCGTCCTTGTCTACCGAGAAGTGACGCAGATGCAGTGTGCCACCGGAGGCTGTGGAGCAGCAGAGGGCAAAATCTTGAAATGGGGGCTTCAGTTGACTTTGCCTGTGCTCTCCTTTGGCTGAGTGACATCGTGTGTTTCCTAGCAGGTGAAGACATTCGTGGAGAGAGGCGGTTTCCATGCGTGCAGGCAAAGTGTGTGCTGAGATGATGAGTTGCTGGAGACCAGGGTGGACTCTTGAGACCCAGAATAGGCCTCTGGCAGGTATGTGTCAATGTTTTCTGCCCATGGCACTCAGCCGGTTATTTGCATAGAATGTTATCAGCGAAATTAGTAGTCTCCGGAGAGGCTGCCACTTGTCAGCGAGCTTCACCTGGCCAGGTCCGCCGGTGATGTAGCTCCCCAATCAATCACTGCTCTCTAGACCTTCCAGATAGACTACCAGAACTTCTCCCCCCATGGGCAAGCAGTAGAGCCAGAGGCCTTCCCCCTTTGTTCTTTCGTCTCAAGGCCCTCTGTCAGGCACTCCAAGGTGTGAAGTGACAAGGGGGAGAAGGAAGAGATTTCAGAGAAGGAACACAAGCAGAGAGAGACAGAGAGAGGCAAGAGATGCTGAGTGGGGATGCCTTGCCTACGGATATCCTCAGGAAAGTGGGAAAGAGGTACCTGGCGTGCTCTGCCAATGCCCTGAAGCAGTCCGCACCAGGGGCTCCCTTGTGCCTGCGTAGCCTTTCCCGGGGTGTGCTCCAATCCTGTGGCCACTAGGGGTCATAGGTCACAATGGAGGGCCCTGTGTCATCTGCCTGGCGGGCCGGATCTCTGCCATTGGCTCAGTCTTGTCACCAGGCCCATCAGGAGCTCCGCCCACGCTTGCGGTGGGGGGACTGTCTCTATGGTGATGGCAAAGAAGCCTTAGCCCCGCCCACCTGGCCTTGACTTCACCTACCTGGCCCTCTGACCCTCACTCAGACCTCTGTGTTGATAAAAATCAATGTCCGCCAGTGCCCAGGTGTCAGCATCTGGGATAAAGGATTGGGGACCTTGCCTGGGGCAGAAGGCAGCCTAGGTCAGCGGGTAGCTGGAAGTCTAGTGACTTGTGAAACTGCTGCCAGTGACAAATGGTGACTCCCACACTGACATATCCCCTGGTGGCAGAATGCTAGTGATGGGTGGAGAAACATGGCTCCGGAGCACACGTTTAATGGGACACCAGCCAAAGCAAAGGCCAAGGCCAGTAGTGGACGTCGTGGAGCTGAATGGCGAGCCAGTGGAGGGCCCAAGGATCCCTCCTGTATGTGGCGAACAGGTCATCCGTGTCCCCACGTCCATCAACCATTGCACTGCTGGGGCCCAGGCTGCCAGGATTTCGGCCTTGCCTTCGGAGCCCGGCCACATAGGCAGCCTTGCACCGGAGGCGGGGACGTGTAGACAGCAAAAATTTGGAAAGTGGCAGTGTTTCCTCGATTTCTCTGGCACCGGCCTTTTTGAGCGGCTTGCTTTTTTTCCTGGTAGGATAGGGCCCTGACGGAGAAAGGCAGGATTACGTGTGCAGGAAAGGTGTGTGTTGAGAGGGTGACGACGTTGAGACCACGTTGGGATCTTTAGTCCCAGGAAAGGCCCCTGGCGGGGGTGGGTCAATGTTCTCTGCCCATCCCCCTTGGCGGGGGGGGTTTTCACCATACAAAGCAGCAGCGCAATTATTCGTCCCCGGAGAGGTTGCATCTGCCCACGAGCTCCACCTGGCCAGGGTCCGCCCCTACTGTATTGCGCGTGTCAGTCAACAGAAGCTAAGACCTTCCAGAGAGACTACCTGCTATTCTGTCCCCACGGGGAAGCAGTACAGCCAGAAGCCTCCCCCGTTCCATCTCTAGGCTCTCTCTCAGGCCCCTCATACTTGTGATGTGTCTCAGGGGTAGAATGAAGAGTTTCCTCTGAGTGAACACATACAGGGAGGCCAGAGATGCTGAGGAAGGGCGCCTTGCCTAGTGATATCCTAGCGTAAGTGGAAAAGAGGTACCTGCCTGTTGTCCCAGTGTGTCGAACGTGTTCACATCAGGGGTTGCCTACTGTGAAGTTATTCCCTGGGTGCCCTCGATTTTGTGGCCAAAGACGCAAGGGGCCGTTGTCTGTCCGTGGGTAAAATGGAGGGCTCTGCGGAACTGGCCGGTTAGGCTGGACCTCTCCTATTGGCTGAGTGTTTGTGACTCGTCCCCGTCAGACGTTCCACCTAGCCTTCCGGTGGCTGTCTCCATGGTGATTGGGAAAGAAGCCTTAGGCCCCACACTCAGCTCTCACCTGGCCTACCTGGCCTCTTTCCCCTCATCTAGACCGCTGTGTGGATGAAAGAAAGGATGTCGGCCAGTGAGCACGTGTCCTGATTTCCTTGGAAGGATTAGGCTCCTTGCCTGGGCAGAAGACAGCCAAGGTCAGCCTGAGCCTAGACACCTAGTGACCTGTGACACTGCAGCCAGTGATAGATGTTGATGTCCACGCTGAGGTATCCGCAGGTGGCGGATTCAGTGTGGTGGGAAGAGAAGTGGAAGTAGAGATGACACACTCCAGAGGGCACGGGCCAAAGGTCAGGGAAAATAGCTGAGGTCGTGGAGCTCTAGCAGAGCCAGTCTAGGGCCCAGGCCTCCCTGCTGTACGAGGCAAAGAGGTGATCCGTATGCCGCCATCCGTAGACTGTGGACGGCTGGGCCCTGGATGCCCGGATTTCGTCCTTGTCTACCGAGAAGTGACGCAGATGCAGTGTGCCACCGGAGGCTGTGGAGCAGCAGAGGGCAAAATCTTGAAATGGGGGCTTCAGTTGACTTTGCCTGTGCTCTCCTTTGGCTGAGTGACATCGTGTGTTTCCTAGCAGGTGAAGACATTCGTGGAGAGAGGCGGTTTCCATGCGTGCAGGCAAAGTGTGTGCTGAGATGATGAGTTGCTGGAGACCAGGGTGGACTCTTGAGACCCAGAATAGGCCTCTGGCAGGTATGTGTCAATGTTTTCTGCCCATGGCACTCAGCCGGTTATTTGCATAGAATGTTATCAGCGAAATTAGTAGTCTCCGGAGAGGCTGCCACTTGTCAGCGAGCTTCACCTGGCCAGGTCCGCCGGTGATGTAGCTCCCCAATCAATCACTGCTCTCTAGACCTTCCAGATAGACTACCAGAACTTCTCCCCCCATGGGCAAGCAGTAGAGCCAGAGGCCTTCCCCCTTTGTTCTTTCGTCTCAAGGCCCTCTGTCAGGCACTCCAAGGTGTGAAGTGACAAGGGGGAGAAGGAAGAGATTTCAGAGAAGGAACACAAGCAGAGAGAGACAGAGAGAGGCAAGAGATGCTGAGTGGGGATGCCTTGCCTACGGATATCCTCAGGAAAGTGGGAAAGAGGTACCTGGCGTGCTCTGCCAATGCCCTGAAGCAGTCCGCACCAGGGGCTCCCTTGTGCCTGCGTAGCCTTTCCCGGGGTGTGCTCCAATCCTGTGGCCACTAGGGGTCATAGGTCACAATGGAGGGCCCTGTGTCATCTGCCTGGCGGGCCGGATCTCTGCCATTGGCTCAGTCTTGTCACCAGGCCCATCAGGAGCTCCGCCCACGCTTGCGGTGGGGGGACTGTCTCTATGGTGATGGCAAAGAAGCCTTAGCCCCGCCCACCTGGCCTTGACTTCACCTACCTGGCCCTCTGACCCTCACTCAGACCTCTGTGTTGATAAAAATCAATGTCCGCCAGTGCCCAGGTGTCAGCATCTGGGATAAAGGATTGGGGACCTTGCCTGGGGCAGAAGGCAGCCTAGGTCAGCGGGTAGCTGGAAGTCTAGTGACTTGTGAAACTGCTGCCAGTGACAAATGGTGACTCCCACACTGACATATCCCCTGGTGGCAGAATGCTAGTGATGGGTGGAGAAACATCGCTCCGGAGCACACGTTTAATGGGACACCAGCCAAAGCAAAGGCCAAGGCCAGTAGTGGACGTCGTGGAGCTGAATGGCGAGCCAGTGGAGGGCCCAAGGATCCCTCCTGTATGTGGCGAACAGGTCATCCGTGTCCCCACGTCCATCAACCATTGCACTGCTGGGGCCCAGGCTGCCAGGATTTCGGCCTTGCCTTCGGAGCCCGGCCACATAGGCAGCCTTGCACCGGAGGCGGGGACGTGTAGACAGCAAAAATTTGGAAAGTGGCAGTGTTTCCTCGATTTCTCTGGCACCGGCCTTTTTGAGCGGCTTGCTTTTTTTCCTGGTAGGATAGGGCCCTGACGGAGAAAGGCAGGATTACGTGTGCAGGAAAGGTGTGTGTTGAGAGGGTGACGACGTTGAGACCACGTTGGGATCTTTAGTCCCAGGAAAGGCCCCTGGCGGGTGTGGGTCAATGTTCTCTGCCCATCCCCCTTGGCGGGGGGAGGTTTTCACCATACAAAGCAGCAGCGCAATTATTCGTCCCCGGAGAGGTTGCATCTGCCCACGAGCTCCACCTGGCCAGGGTCCGCCCCTACTGTATTGCGCGTGTCAGTCAACAGAAGCTAAGACCTTCCAGAGAGACTACCTGCTATTCTGTCCCCACGGGGAAGCAGTACAGCCAGAAGCCTCCCCCGTTCCATCTCTAGGCTCTCTCTCAGGCCCCTCATACTTGTGATGTGTCTCAGGGGTAGAATGAAGAGTTTCCTCTGAGTGAACACATACTGAGAGGCCACAGATGCTGAGGAAGGGCGCCTTGCCTAGTGATATCCTAGCGTAAGTGGAAAAGAGGTACCTGCCTGTTGTCCCAGTGTGTCGAACGTGTTCACATCAGGGCTTGCCTACTGTGAAGTTATTCCCTGGGTGCCCTCGATTTTGTGGCCAAAGACGCAAGGGGCCGTTGTCTGTCCGTGGGTAAAATGGAGGGCTCTGCGGAACTGGCCGGTTAGGCTGGACCTCTTCTATTGGCTGAGTGTTTGTGACTCGTCCCCGTCAGAAGTTCCGCCCAGCCTTCCGGTGGCTGTCACCATGGTGATTGGGAAAGAAGCCTTAGGCCCCACACTCAGCCCTCACCTGGCCTCCCTGGCCTCTTTCCCCTCATCTAGACCGCTGTGTGGATGAAAGAAAGGATGTCGGCCAGTGAGCACGTGTCCTGATTTCCTTGCAAGGATTAGGCTCCTTGCCTGGGCAGAAGACAGCCAAGGTCAGCCTGAGCCTAGACACCTAGTGACCTGTGACACTGCAGCCAGTGATAGATGTTGATGTCCACGCTGAGGTATCCGCAGGTGGCGGATTCAGTGTGGTGGGAAGAGAAGTGGAAGTAGAGATGACACACTCACGAGGGCACGGGAAAAAGGTCAGGGAAAATAGCTGAGGTCGTGGAGCTCTAGCAGAGCCAGTCTAGGGCCCAGGCCTCCCTGCTGTATGAGGCAAAGAGGTGATCCGTATGCCGCCATCCGTAGACTGTGGACGGCTGGGCCCTGGATGCCCGGATTTCGTCCTTGTCTACCGAGAAGTGACGCAGATGCAGTGTGCCACCGGAGGCTGTGGAGCAGCAGAGGGCAAAATCTTGAAAATGGGGGCTTCAGTTGACTTTGCCTGTGCTCTCCTTTGGCTGAGTGACATCGTGTGTTTCCTAGCAGGTGAAGACATTCGTGGAGAGAGGCGGTTTCCATGCGTGCAGGCAAAGTGTGTGCTGAGATGATGAGTTGCTGGAGACCAGGGTGGACTCTTGAGACCCAGAATAGGCCTCTGGCAGGTATGTGTCAATGTTTTCTGCCCATGGCACTCAGCCGGTTATTTGCATAGAATGTTATCAGCGAAATTAGTAGTCTCCGGAGAGGCTGCCACTTGTCAGCGAGCTTCACCTGGCCAGGTCCGCCGGTGATGTAGCTCCCCAATCAATCACTGCTCTCTAGACCTTCCAGATAGACTACCAGAACTTCTCCCCCCATGGGCAAGCAGTAGAGCCAGAGGCCTTCCCCCTTTGTTCTTTCGTCTCAAGGCCCTCTGTCAGGCACTCCAAGGTGTGAAGTTACAAGGGGGAGAAGGAAGAGATTTCAGAGAAGGAACACAAGCAGAGAGAGACAGAGAGAGGCAAGAGATGCTGAGTGGGGATGCCTTGCCTACGGATATCCTCAGGAAAGTGGGAAAGAGGTACCTGGCGTGCTCTGCCAATGCCCTGAAGCAGTCCGCACCAGGGGCTCCCTTGTGCCTGCGTAGCCTTTCCCGGGGTGTGCTCCAATCCTGTGGCCACTAGGGGTCATAGGTCACAATGGAGGGCCCTGTGTCATCTGCCTGGCGGGCCGGATCTCTGCCATTGGCTCAGTCTTGTCAGCAGGCCCATCAGGAGCACCGCCCACGCTTGCGGTGGGGGGACTGTCTCTATGGTGATGGCAAAGAAGCCTTAGCCCCGCCCACCTGGCCTTGACTTCACCTACCTGGCCCTCTGACCCTCACTCAGACCTCTGTGTTGATAAAAATCAATGTCCGCCAGTGCCCAGGTGTCGGCATCTGGGATAAAGGATTGGGGACCTTGCCTGGGGCAGAAGGCAGCCTAGGTCAGCGGGTAGCTGGAAGTCTAGTGACTTGTGACACTGCTGCCAGTGACAAATGGTGACTCCCACACTGACATATCCCCTGGTGGCAGAATGCTAGTGATGGGTGGAGAAACATCGCTCCGGAGCACACGTTTAATGGGACACCAGCCAAAGCAAAGGCCAGGGCCAGTAGTGGACGTCGTGGAGCTGAATGGCGAGCCAGTGGAGGGCCCAAGGATCCCTCCTGTATGTGGCGAACAGGTCATCCGTGTCCCCACGTCCATCAACCATTGCACTGCTGGGACCCAGGCTGCCAGGATTTCGGCCTTGCCTTCGGAGCCCAGCCACATAGGCAGCCTTGCACCGAAGGCGGGGACATGTAGACAGCAAAAATTTGGAAAGTGGCAGTGTTTCCTCGATTTCTCTGGCATCGGCCTTTTTAAGCGGCTTGCTTTTTTTCCTGGTAGGATAGGGCCCTGACGGAGAAAGGCAGGATTACGTGTGCAGGAAAGGTGTGTGTTGAGAGGGTGACGACGTTGAGACCACGTTGGGATCTTTAGTCCCAGGAAAGGCACCTGGCGGGGGTGGGTCAATGTTCTCTGCCCATCCCCCTTGGCGGGGGGGGTTTTCACCATACAAAGCAGCAGCGCAATTATTCGTCCCCGGAGAGGTTGCATCTGCCCACGAGCTCCACCTGGCCAGGGTCCGCCCCTACTGTATTGCGCGTGTCAGTCAACAGAAGCTAAGACCTTCCAGAGAGACTACCTGCTATTCTGTCCCCACGGGGAAGCAGTACAGCCAGAAGCCTCCCCCGTTCCATCTCTAGGCTCTCTCTCAGGCCCCTCATACTTGTGATGTGTCTCAGGGGTAGAATGAAGAGTTTCCTCTGAGTGAACACATACTGAGAGGCCACAGATGCTGAGGAAGGGCGCCTTGCCTAGTGATATCCTAGCGTAAGTGGAAAAGAGGTACCTGCCTGCTGTCCCAGTGTGTGGAACGTGTTCACATCAGGGCTTGCCTACTGTGAAGTTATTCCCTGGGTGCCCTCGATTTTGTGGCCAAAGACGCAAGGGGCCGTTGTCTGTCCGTGGGTAAAATGGAGGGCTCTGCGGAACTGGCCGGTTAGGCTGGACCTCTCCTATTGGCTGAGTGTTTGTGACTCGTCCCCGTCAGAAGTTCCGCCCAGCCTTCCGGTGGCTGTCACCATGGTGATTGGGAAAGAAGCCTTAGGCCCCACACTCAGCCCTCACCTGGCCTACCTGGCCTCTTTCCCCTCATCTAGACCGCTGTGTGGATGAAAGAAAGGATGTCGGCCAGTGAGCACGTGTCCTGATTTCCTTGGAAGGATTAGGCTCCTTGCCTGGGCAGAAGACAGCCAAGGTCAGCCTGAGCCTAGACACCTAGTGACCTGTGACACTGCAGCCAGTGATAGATGTTGATGTCCACGCTGAGGTATCCGCAGGTGGCGGATTCAGTGTGGTGGGAAGAGAAGTGGAAGTAGAGATGACACACTCCAGAGGGCACGGGCCAAAGGTCAGGGAAAATAGCTGAGGTCGTGGAGCTCTAGCGGAGCCAGTCTAGGGCCCAGGCCTCCCTGCTGTACGAGGCAAAGAGGTGATCCGTATGTCGCCATCCGTAGACTGTGGACGGCTGGGCCCTGGATGCCCGGATTTCGTCCTTGTCTACCGAGAATTGACGCAGATGCAGTGTGCCACCGGAGGCTGTGGAGCAGCAGAGGGCAAAATCTTGAAAATGGGGGCTTCAGTTGACTTTGCCTGTGCTCTCCTTTGGCTGAGTGACATCGTGTGTTTCCTAGCAGGTGAAGACATTCGTGGAGAGAGGCGGTTTCCATGCGTGCAGGCAAAGTGTGTGCTGAGATGATGAGTTGCTGGAGACCAGGGTGGACTCTTGAGACCCAGAATAGGCCTCTGGCAGGTATGTGTCAATGTTTTCTGCCCATGGCACTCAGCCGGTTATTTGCATAGAATGTTATCAGCGAAATTAGTAGTCTCCGGAGAGGCTGCCACTTGTCAGCGAGCTTCACCTGGCCAGGTCCGCCCGTGATGTAGCTCCCCAATCAATCACTGCTCTCTAGACCTTCCAGATAGACTACCAGAACTTCTCTCCCCATGGGCAAGCAGTAGAGCCAGAGGCCTTCCCCCTTTGTTCTTTCGTCTCAAGGCCCTCTGTCAGGCACTCCAAGGTGTGAAGTGACAAGGGGGAGAAGGAAGAGATTTCAGAGAAGGAACACAAGCAGAGAGAGACAGAGAGAGGCAAGAGATGCTGAGTGGGGATGCCTTGCCTACGGATATCCTCAGGAAAGTGGGAAAGAGGTACCTGGCGTGCTCTGCCAATGCCCTGAAGCAGTCCGCACCAGGGGCTCCCTTGTGCCTGCGTAGCCTTTCCCGGGGTGTGCTCCAATCCTGTGGCCACTAGGGGTCATAGGTCACAATGGAGGGCCCTGTGTCATCTGCCTGGCGGGCCGGATCTCTGCCATTGGCTCAGTCTTGTCACCAGGCCCATCACGAGCTCCGCCCACTCTTGCGGTGGGGGGACTGTCTCTATGGTGATGGCAAAGAAGCCTTAGCCCTGCCCACCTGGCCTTGACTTCACCTACCTGGCCCTCTGACCCTCACTCAGACCTCTGTGTTGATAAAAATCAATGTCCGCCAGTGCCCAGGTGTCGGCATCTGGGATAAAGGATTGGGGACCTTGCCTGGGGCAGAAGGCAGCCTAGGTCAGCGGGTAGCTGGAAGTCTAGTGACTTGTGACACTGCTGCCAGTGACAAATGGTGACTCCCACACTGACATATCCCCTGGTGGCAGAATGCTAGTGATGGGTGGAGAAACATCGCTCCGGAGCACACGTTTAATGGGACACCAGCCAAAGCAAAGGCCAAGGCCAGTAGTGGACGTCGTGGAGCTGAATGGCGAGCCAGTGGAGGGCCCAAGGATCCCTCCTGTATGTGGCGAACAGGTCATCCGTGTCCCCACGTCCATCAACCATTGCACTGCTGGGACCCAGGCTGCCAGGATTTCGGCCTTGCCTTCGGAGCCCGGCCACATAGGCAGCCTTGCATCGAAGGCGGGGACGTGTAGACAGCAAAAATTTGGAAAGTGGCAGTGTTTCCTCGATTTCTCTGGCATCGGCCTTTTTGAGCGGCTTGCTTTTTTTCCTGGTAGGATAGGGCCCTGACGGAGAAAGGCAGGATTACGTGTGCAGGAAAGGTGTGTGTTGAGAGGGTGACGACGTTGAGACCACGTTGGGATCTTTAGTCCCAGGAAAGGCCCCTGGCGGGTGTGGGTCAATGTTCTCTGCCCATCCCCCTTGGTGGGGGGAGGTTTTCACCATACAAAGCAGCAGCGCAATTATTCGTCGCCGGTGAGGTTGCATCTGCCCACAAGCTCCACCTGGCCAGGGTCCGCCCCTACTGTATTGCGCGTGTCAGTCAACAGAAGCTAAGACCTTCCAGAGAGACTACCTGCTATTCTGTCCCCACGGGGAAGCAGTACAGCCAGAAGCCTCCCCCGTTCCATCTCTAGGCTCTCTCTCAGGCCCCTCATACTTGTGATGTGTCTCAGGTGTAGAATGAAGAGTTTCCTCTGAGTGAACACATACACGGAGGCCAGAGATGCTGAGGAAGGGTGCCTTGCCTAGTGATATCCTAGCGTAAGTGGAAAAGAGGTACCTGCCTGTTGTCCCAGTGTGTCGAACGTGTTCACATCAGGGCTTGCCTACTGTGAAGTTATTCCCTGGGTGCCCTCGATTTTGTGGCCAAAGACGCAAGGGGCCGTTGTCTGTCCGTGGGTAAAATGGAGGGCTCTGCGGAACTGGCCGGTTAGGCTGGACCTCTCCTATTGGCTGAGTGTTTGTGACTCGTCCCCGTCAGACGTTCCGCCTAGCCTTCCGGTGGCTGTCTCCATGGTGATTGGGAAAGAAGCCTTAGGCCCCACACTCAGCCCTCACCTGGCCTACCTGGCCTCTTTCCCCTCATCTAGACCGCTGTGTGGATGAAAGAAAGGATGTCGGCCAGTGAGCACGTGTCCTGATTTCCTTGGAAGGATTAGGCTCCTTGCCTGGGCAGAAGACAGCCAAGGTCAGCCTGAGCCTAGACACCTAGTGACCTGTGACACTGCAGCCAGTGATAGATGTTGATGTCCACGCTCAGGTATCCGCAGGTGGCGGATTCAGTGTGGTGGGAAGAGAAGTGGAAGTAGAGATGACACACTCCAGAGGGCACGGGCCAAATGTCAGGGAAAATAGCTGAGGTCGTGGAGCTCTAGCGGAGCCAGTCTAGGGCCCAGGCCTCCCTGCTGTACGAGGCAAAGAGGTGATCCGTATGCCGCCATCCGTAGACTGTGGACGGCTGGGCCCTGGATGCCCGGATTTCGTCCTTGTCTACCGAGAAGTGACGCAGATGCAGTGTGCCACCGGAGGCTGTGGAGCAGCAGAGGGCAAAATCTTGAAATGGGGGCTTCAGTTGACTTTGCCTGTGCTCTCCTTTGGCTGAGTGACATCGTGTGTTTCCTAGCAGGTGAAGACATTCGTGGAGAGAGGTGGTTTCCATGCGTGCAGGCAAAGTGTGTGCTGAGATGATGAGTTGCTGGAGACCAGGGTGGACTCTTGAGACCCAGAATAGGCCTCTGGCAGGTATATGTCAATGTTTTCTGCCCATGGCACTCAGCCGGTTATTTGCATAGAATGTTATCAGCGAAATTAGTAGTCTCCGGAGAGGCTGCCACTTGTCAGCGAGCTTCACCTGGCCAGGTCCGCCCGTGATGTAGCTCCCCAGTCAATCACTGCTCTCTAGACCTTCCAGATAGACTACCAGAACTTCTCCCCCCATGGGCAAGCACTAGAGCCAGAGGCCTTCCCCCTTTGTTCTTTCGTCTCAAGGCCCTCTGTCAGGCACTCCAAGGTGTGAAGTTACAAGGGGGAGAAGGAAGAGATTTCAGAGAAGGAACACAAGCAGAGAGAGACAGAGAGAGGCAAGAGATGCTGAGTGGGGATGCCTTGCCTACGGATATCCTCAGGAAAGTGGGAAAGAGGTACCTGGCGTGCTCTGCCAATGGCCTGAAGCAGTCCGCACCAGGGGCTCCCTTGTGCCTGCGTAGCCTTTCCCGGGGTGTGCTCCAATCCTGTGGCCACTAGGGGTCATAGGTCACAATGGAGGGCCCTGTGTTATCTGCCTGGCGGGCCGGATCTCTGCCATTGGCTCAGTCTTGTCACCAGGCCCATCAGGAGCTCCGCCCACGCTTGCGGTGGGGGGACTGTCTCTATGGTGATGGCAAAGAAGCCTTAGCCCCGCCCACCTGGCCTTGACTTCACCTACCTGGCCCTCTGACCCTCACTCAGACCTCTGTGTTGATAAAAATCAATGTCCGCCAGTGCCCAGGTGTCAGCATCTGGGATAAAGGATTGGGGACCTTGCCTGGGGCAGAAGGCAGCCTAGGTCAGCGGGTAGCTGGAAGTCTAGTGACTTGTGACACTGCTGCCAGTGACAAATGGTGACTCCCACACTGACATATCCCCTGGTGGCAGAATGCTAGTGATGGGTGGAGAAACATCGCTCCGGAGCACACGTTTAATGGGACAACTGCCAAAGCAAAGGCCAGGGCCAGTAGTGGACGTCGTGGAGCTGAATGGTGAGCCAGTGGAGGGCCCAAGGATCCCTCTTGTATGGGGTGAACAGGTCATCCGTGTCCCCACGTCCATCAACCATTGCACTGCTGGGGCCCAGGCTGCCAGGATTTCGGCCTTGCCTTCGGAGCCCGGCCACATAGGCAGCCTTGCACCGGAGGCGGGGACGTGTAGACAGCAAAAATTTGGAAAGTGGCAGTGTTTCCTCGATTTCTCTGGCACCGGCCTTTTTGAGCGGCTTGCTTTTTTTCCTGGTAGGATAGGGCCCTGACGGAGAAAGGCAGGATTACGTGTGCAGGAAAGGTGTGTGTTGAGAGGGTGACGACGTTGAGACCACGTTGGGATCTTTAGTCCCAGGAAAGGCCCCTGGCGGGTGTGGGTCAATGTTCTCTGCCCATCCCCCTTGGCGGGGGGAGGTTTTCACCATACAAAGCAGCAGCGCAATTATTCGTCCCCGGAGAGGTTGCATCTGCCCACGAGCTCCACCTGGCCAGGGTCCGCCCCTACTGTATTGCGCGTGTCAGTCAACAGAAGCTAAGACCTTCCAGAGAGACTACCTGCTATTCTGTCCCCACGGGGAAGCAGTACAGCCAGAAGCCTCCCCCGTTCCATCTCTAGGCTCTCTCTCAGGCCCCTCATACTTGTGATGTGTCTCAGGGGTAGAATGAAGAGTTTCCTCTGAGTGAACACATACTGAGAGGCCACAGATGCTGAGGAAGGGCGCCTTGCCTAGTGATATCCTAGCGTAAGTGGAAAAGAGGTACCTGCCTGTTGTCCCAGTGTGTCGAACGTGTTCACATCAGGGCTTGCCTACTGTGAAGTTATTCCCTGGGTGCCCTCGATTTTGTGGCCAAAGACGCAAGGGGCCGTTGTCTGTCCGTGGGTAAAATGGAGGGCTCTGCGGAACTGGCCGGTTAGGCTGGACCTCTTCTATTGGCTGAGTGTTTGTGACTCGTCCCCGTCAGAAGTTCCGCCCAGCCTTCCGGTGGCTGTCACCATGGTGATTGGGAAAGAAGCCTTAGGCCCCACACTCAGCCCTCACCTGGCCTCCCTGGCCTCTTTCCCCTCATCTAGACCGCTGTGTGGATGAAAGAAAGGATGTCGGCCAGTGAGCACGTGTCCTGATTTCCTTGCAAGGATTAGGCTCCTTGCCTGGGCAGAAGACAGCCAAGGTCAGCCTGAGCCTAGACACCTAGTGACCTGTGACACTGCAGCCAGTGATAGATGTTGATGTCCACGCTGAGGTATCCGCAGGTGGCGGATTCAGTGTGGTGGGAAGAGAAGTGGAAGTAGAGATGACACACTCCAGAGGGCACGGGCCAAAGGTCAGGGAAAATAGCTGAGGTCGTGGAGCTCTAGCGGAGCCAGTCTAGGGCCCAGGCCTCCCTGCTGTACGAGGCAAAGAGGTGATCCGTATGTCGCCATCCGTAGACTGTGGACGGCTGGGCCCTGGATGCCCGGATTTCGTCCTTGTCTACCGAGAATTGACGCAGATGCAGTGTGCCACCGGAGGCTGTGGAGCAGCAGAGGGCAAAATCTTGAAAATGGGGGCTTCAGTTGACTTTGCCTGTGCTCTCCTTTGGCTGAGTGACATCGTGTGTTTCCTAGCAGGTGAAGACATTCGTGGAGAGAGGCGGTTTCCATGCGTGCAGGCAAAGTGTGTGCTGAGATGATGAGTTGCTGGAGACCAGGGTGGACTCTTGAGACCCAGAATAGGCCTCTGGCAGGTATGTGTCAATGTTTTCTGCCCATGGCACTCAGCCGGTTATTTGCATAGAATGTTATCAGCGAAATTAGTAGTCTCCGGAGAGGCTGCCACTTGTCAGCGAGCTTCACCTGGCCAGGTCCGCCCGTGATGTAGCTCCCCAATCAATCACTGCTCTCTAGACCTTCCAGATAGACTACCAGAACTTCTCTCCCCATGGGCAAGCAGTAGAGCCAGAGGCCTTCCCCCTTTGTTCTTTCGTCTCAAGGCCCTCTGTCAGGCACTCCAAGGTGTGAAGTGACAAGGGGGAGAAGGAAGAGATTTCAGAGAAGGAACACAAGCAGAGAGAGACAGAGAGAGGCAAGAGATGCTGAGTGGGGATGCCTTGCCTACGGATATCCTCAGGAAAGTGGGAAAGAGGTACCTGGCGTGCTCTGCCAATGCCCTGAAGCAGTCCGCACCAGGGGCTCCCTTGTGCCTGCGTAGCCTTTCCCGGGGTGTGCTCCAATCCTGTGGCCACTAGGGGTCATAGGTCACAATGGAGGGCCCTGTGTCATCTGCCTGGCGGGCCGGATCTCTGCCATTGGCTCAGTCTTGTCAGCAGGCCCATCAGGAGCACCGCCCACGCTTGCGGTGGGGGGACTGTCTCTATGGTGATGGCAAAGAAGCCTTAGCCCCGCCCACCTGGCCTTGACTTCACCTACCTGGCCCTCTGACCCTCACTCAGACCTCTGTGTTGATAAAAATCAATGTCCGCCAGTGCCCAGGTGTCGGCATCTGGGATAAAGGATTGGGGACCTTGCCTGGGGCAGAAGGCAGCCTAGGTCAGCGGGTAGCTGGAAGTCTAGTGACTTGTGACACTGCTGCCAGTGACAAATGGTGACTCCCACACTGACATATCCCCTGGTGGCAGAATGCTAGTGATGGGTGGAGAAACATCGCTCCGGAGCACACGTTTAATGGGACACCAGCCAAAGCAAAGGCCAGGGCCAGTAGTGGACGTCGTGGAGCTGAATGGCGAGCCAGTGGAGGGCCCAAGGATCCCTCCTGTATGTGGCGAACAGGTCATCCGTGTCCCCACGTCCATCAACCATTGCACTGCTGGGACCCAGGCTGCCAGGATTTCGGCCTTGCCTTCGGAGCCCAGCCACATAGGCAGCCTTGCACCGAAGGCGGGGACATGTAGACAGCAAAAATTTGGAAAGTGGCAGTGTTTCCTCGATTTCTCTGGCATCGGCCTTTTTAAGCGGCTTGCTTTTTTTCCTGGTAGGATAGGGCCCTGACGGAGAAAGGCAGGATTACGTGTGCAGGAAAGGTGTGTGTTGAGAGGGTGACGACGTTGAGACCACGTTGGGATCTTTAGTCCCAGGAAAGGCACCTGGCGGGGGTGGGTCAATGTTCTCTGCCCATCCCCCTTGGCGGGGGGGGTTTTCACCATACAAAGCAGCAGCGCAATTATTCGTCCCCGGAGAGGTTGCATCTGCCCACGAGCTCCACCTGGCCAGGGTCCGCCCCTACTGTATTGCGCGTGTCAGTCAACAGAAGCTAAGACCTTCCAGAGAGACTACCTGCTATTCTGTCCCCACGGGGAAGCAGTACAGCCAGAAGCCTCCCCCGTTCCATCTCTAGGCTCTCTCTCAGGCCCCTCATACTTGTGATGTGTCTCAGGGGTAGAATGAAGAGTTTCCTCTGAGTGAACACATACTGAGAGGCCACAGATGCTGAGGAAGGGCGCCTTGCCTAGTGATATCCTAGCGTAAGTGGAAAAGAGGTACCTGCCTGCTGTCCCAGTGTGTGGAACGTGTTCACATCAGGGCTTGCCTACTGTGAAGTTATTCCCTGGGTGCCCTCGATTTTGTGGCCAAAGACGCAAGGGGCCGTTGTCTGTCCGTGGGTAAAATGGAGGGCTCTGCGGAACTGGCCGGTTAGGCTGGACCTCTCCTATTGGCTGAGTGTTTGTGACTCGTCCCCGTCAGAAGTTCCGCCCAGCCTTCCGGTGGCTGTCACCATGGTGATTGGGAAAGAAGCCTTAGGCCCCACACTCAGCCCTCACCTGGCCTACCTGGCCTCTTTCCCCTCATCTAGACCGCTGTGTGGATGAAAGAAAGGATGTCGGCCAGTGAGCACGTGTCCTGATTTCCTTGGAAGGATTAGGCTCCTTGCCTGGGCAGAAGACAGCCAAGGTCAGCCTGAGCCTAGACACCTAGTGACCTGTGACACTGCAGCCAGTGATAGATGTTGATGTCCACGCTGAGGTATCCGCAGGTGGCGGATTCAGTGTGGTGGGAAGAGAAGTGGAAGTAGAGATGACACACTCCAGAGGGCACGGGCCAAAGGTCAGGGAAAATAGCTGAGGTCGTGGAGCTCTAGCGGAGCCAGTCTAGGGCCCAGGCCTCCCTGCTGTACGAGGCAAAGAGGTGATCCGTATGTCGCCATCCGTAGACTGTGGACGGCTGGGCCCTGGATGCCCGGATTTCGTCCTTGTCTACCGAGAATTGACGCAGATGCAGTGTGCCACCGGAGGCTGTGGAGCAGCAGAGGGCAAAATCTTGAAAATGGGGGCTTCAGTTGACTTTGCCTGTGCTCTCCTTTGGCTGAGTGACATCGTGTGTTTCCTAGCAGGTGAAGACATTCGTGGAGAGAGGCGGTTTCCATGCGTGCAGGCAAAGTGTGTGCTGAGATGATGAGTTGCTGGAGACCAGGGTGGACTCTTGAGACCCAGAATAGGCCTCTGGCAGGTATGTGTCAATGTTTTCTGCCCATGGCACTCAGCCGGTTATTTGCATAGAATGTTATCAGCGAAATTAGTAGTCTCCGGAGAGGCTGCCACTTGTCAGCGAGCTTCACCTGGCCAGGTCCGCCCGTGATGTAGCTCCCCAATCAATCACTGCTCTCTAGACCTTCCAGATAGACTACCAGAACTTCTCTCCCCATGGGCAAGCAGTAGAGCCAGAGGCCTTCCCCCTTTGTTCTTTCGTCTCAAGGCCCTCTGTCAGGCACTCCAAGGTGTGAAGTGACAAGGGGGAGAAGGAAGAGATTTCAGAGAAGGAACACAAGCAGAGAGAGACAGAGAGAGGCAAGAGATGCTGAGTGGGGATGCCTTGCCTACGGATATCCTCAGGAAAGTGGGAAAGAGGTACCTGGCGTGCTCTGCCAATGCCCTGAAGCAGTCCGCACCAGGGGCTCCCTTGTGCCTGCGTAGCCTTTCCCGGGGTGTGCTCCAATCCTGTGGCCACTAGGGGTCATAGGTCACAATGGAGGGCCCTGTGTCATCTGCCTGGCGGGCCGGATCTCTGCCATTGGCTCAGTCTTGTCACCAGGCCCATCACGAGCTCCGCCCACTCTTGCGGTGGGGGGACTGTCTCTATGGTGATGGCAAAGAAGCCTTAGCCCTGCCCACCTGGCCTTGACTTCACCTACCTGGCCCTCTGACCCTCACTCAGACCTCTGTGTTGATAAAAATCAATGTCCGCCAGTGCCCAGGTGTCGGCATCTGGGATAAAGGATTGGGGACCTTGCCTGGGGCAGAAGGCAGCCTAGGTCAGCGGGTAGCTGGAAGTCTAGTGACTTGTGACACTGCTGCCAGTGACAAATGGTGACTCCCACACTGACATATCCCCTGGTGGCAGAATGCTAGTGATGGGTGGAGAAACATCGCTCCGGAGCACACGTTTAATGGGACACCAGCCAAAGCAAAGGCCAAGGCCAGTAGTGGACGTCGTGGAGCTGAATGGCGAGCCAGTGGAGGGCCCAAGGATCCCTCCTGTATGTGGCGAACAGGTCATCCGTGTCCCCACGTCCATCAACCATTGCACTGCTGGGACCCAGGCTGCCAGGATTTCGGCCTTGCCTTCGGAGCCCGGCCACATAGGCAGCCTTGCATCGAAGGCGGGGACGTGTAGACAGCAAAAATTTGGAAAGTGGCAGTGTTTCCTCGATTTCTCTGGCATCGGCCTTTTTGAGCGGCTTGCTTTTTTTCCTGGTAGGATAGGGCCCTGACGGAGAAAGGCAGGATTACGTGTGCAGGAAAGGTGTGTGTTGAGAGGGTGACGACGTTGAGACCACGTTGGGATCTTTAGTCCCAGGAAAGGCCCCTGGCGGGTGTGGGTCAATGTTCTCTGCCCATCCCCCTTGGTGGGGGGAGGTTTTCACCATACAAAGCAGCAGCGCAATTATTCGTCGCCGGTGAGGTTGCATCTGCCCACAAGCTCCACCTGGCCAGGGTCCGCCCCTACTGTATTGCGCGTGTCAGTCAACAGAAGCTAAGACCTTCCAGAGAGACTACCTGCTATTCTGTCCCCACGGGGAAGCAGTACAGCCAGAAGCCTCCCCCGTTCCATCTCTAGGCTCTCTCTCAGGCCCCTCATACTTGTGATGTGTCTCAGGTGTAGAATGAAGAGTTTCCTCTGAGTGAACACATACACGGAGGCCAGAGATGCTGAGGAAGGGTGCCTTGCCTAGTGATATCCTAGCGTAAGTGGAAAAGAGGTACCTGCCTGTTGTCCCAGTGTGTCGAACGTGTTCACATCAGGGCTTGCCTACTGTGAAGTTATTCCCTGGGTGCCCTCGATTTTGTGGCCAAAGACGCAAGGGGCCGTTGTCTGTCCGTGGGTAAAATGGAGGGCTCTGCGGAACTGGCCGGTTAGGCTGGACCTCTCCTATTGGCTGAGTGTTTGTGACTCGTCCCCGTCAGACGTTCCGCCTAGCCTTCCGGTGGCTGTCTCCATGGTGATTGGGAAAGAAGCCTTAGGCCCCACACTCAGCCCTCACCTGGCCTACCTGGCCTCTTTCCCCTCATCTAGACCGCTGTGTGGATGAAAGAAAGGATGTCGGCCAGTGAGCACGTGTCCTGATTTCCTTGGAAGGATTAGGCTCCTTGCCTGGGCAGAAGACAGCCAAGGTCAGCCTGAGCCTAGACACCTAGTGACCTGTGACACTGCAGCCAGTGATAGATGTTGATGTCCACGCTCAGGTATCCGCAGGTGGCGGATTCAGTGTGGTGGGAAGAGAAGTGGAAGTAGAGATGACACACTCCAGAGGGCACGGGCCAAATGTCAGGGAAAATAGCTGAGGTCGTGGAGCTCTAGCGGAGCCAGTCTAGGGCCCAGGCCTCCCTGCTGTACGAGGCAAAGAGGTGATCCGTATGCCGCCATCCGTAGACTGTGGACGGCTGGGCCCTGGATGCCCGGATTTCGTCCTTGTCTACCGAGAAGTGACGCAGATGCAGTGTGCCACCGGAGGCTGTGGAGCAGCAGAGGGCAAAATCTTGAAATGGGGGCTTCAGTTGACTTTGCCTGTGCTCTCCTTTGGCTGAGTGACATCGTGTGTTTCCTAGCAGGTGAAGACATTCGTGGAGAGAGGTGGTTTCCATGCGTGCAGGCAAAGTGTGTGCTGAGATGATGAGTTGCTGGAGACCAGGGTGGACTCTTGAGACCCAGAATAGGCCTCTGGCAGGTATATGTCAATGTTTTCTGCCCATGGCACTCAGCCGGTTATTTGCATAGAATGTTATCAGCGAAATTAGTAGTCTCCGGAGAGGCTGCCACTTGTCAGCGAGCTTCACCTGGCCAGGTCCGCCCGTGATGTAGCTCCCCAGTCAATCACTGCTCTCTAGACCTTCCAGATAGACTACCAGAACTTCTCCCCCCATGGGCAAGCACTAGAGCCAGAGGCCTTCCCCCTTTGTTCTTTCGTCTCAAGGCCCTCTGTCAGGCACTCCAAGGTGTGAAGTTACAAGGGGGAGAAGGAAGAGATTTCAGAGAAGGAACACAAGCAGAGAGAGACAGAGAGAGGCAAGAGATGCTGAGTGGGGATGCCTTGCCTACGGATATCCTCAGGAAAGTGGGAAAGAGGTACCTGGCGTGCTCTGCCAATGGCCTGAAGCAGTCCGCACCAGGGGCTCCCTTGTGCCTGCGTAGCCTTTCCCGGGGTGTGCTCCAATCCTGTGGCCACTAGGGGTCATAGGTCACAATGGAGGGCCCTGTGTTATCTGCCTGGCGGGCCGGATCTCTGCCATTGGCTCAGTCTTGTCACCAGGCCCATCAGGAGCTCCGCCCACGCTTGCGGTGGGGGGACTGTCTCTATGGTGATGGCAAAGAAGCCTTAGCCCCGCCCACCTGGCCTTGACTTCACCTACCTGGCCCTCTGACCCTCACTCAGACCTCTGTGTTGATAAAAATCAATGTCCGCCAGTGCCCAGGTGTCAGCATCTGGGATAAAGGATTGGGGACCTTGCCTGGGGCAGAAGGCAGCCTAGGTCAGCGGGTAGCTGGAAGTCTAGTGACTTGTGACACTGCTGCCAGTGACAAATGGTGACTCCCACACTGACATATCCCCTGGTGGCAGAATGCTAGTGATGGGTGGAGAAACATCGCTCCGGAGCACACGTTTAATGGGACAACTGCCAAAGCAAAGGCCAGGGCCAGTAGTGGACGTCGTGGAGCTGAATGGTGAGCCAGTGGAGGGCCCAAGGATCCCTCTTGTATGGGGTGAACAGGTCATCCGTGTCCCCACGTCCATCAACCATTGCACTGCTGGGGCCCAGGCTGCCAGGATTTCGGCCTTGCCTTCGGAGCCCGGCCACATAGGCAGCCTTGCACCGGAGGCGGGGACGTGTAGACAGCAAAAATTTGGAAAGTGGCAGTGTTTCCTCGATTTCTCTGGCATGGGCCTTTTTGAGCGGCTTGCTTTTTTTCCTGGTAGGATAGGGCCCTGACGGAGAAAGGCAGGATTACGTGTGCAGGAAAGGTGTGTGTTGAGAGGTGACGATGTTGAGACCACGTTGGGATCTTTAGTCCCAGGAAAGGCCCCTGGCGGGTGTGGGTCAATGTTCTCTGCCCATCCCCCTTGGCGGGGGGAGGTTTTCACCATACAAAGCAGCAGCGCAATTATTCGTCGCCGGTGAGGTTGCATCTGCCCACAAGCTCGACCTGGCCAGGGTCCGCCCCTACTGTATTGCGCGTGTCAGTCAACAGAAGCTAAGACCTTCCAGAGAGACTACCTGCTATTCTGTCCCCACGGGGAAGCAGTACAGCCAGAAGCCTCCCCCGTTCCATCTCTAGGCTCTCTCTCAGGCCCCTCATACTTGTGATGTGTCTCAGGGGTAGAATGAAGAGTTTCCTCTGAGTGAACACATACAGGGAGGCCAGAGATGCTGAGGAAGGGCGCCTTGCCTAGTGATATCCTAGCGTAAGTGGAAAAGAGGTACCTGCCTGTTGTCCCAGTGTGTCGAACGTGTTCACATCAGGGCTTGCCTACTGTGAAGTTATTCCCTGGGTGCCCTCGATTTTGTGGCCAAAGACGCAAGGGGCCGTTGTCTGTCCGTGGGTAAAATGGAGGGCTCTGCAGAACTGGCCGGTTAGGCTGGACCTCTCCTATTGGCTGAGTGTTTGTGACTGGTCCCCGTCAGAAGTTCCGCCCAGCCTTCCGGTGGCTGTCACCATGGTGATAGGGAAAGAAGCCTTAGGCCCCACACTCAGCCCTCACCTGGCCTACCTGGCCTCTTTCCCCTCATCTAGACCACTGTGTGGATGAAAGAAAGGATGTCGGCCAGTGAGCACGTGTCCTGATTTCCTTGGAAGGATTAGGCTCCTTGCCTGGGCAGAAGACAGCCAAGGTCAGCCTGAGCCTAGACACCTAGTGATCTGTGACACTGCAGCCAGTGATAGATGTTGATGTCCACGCTGAGGTATCCGCAGGTGGCGGATTCAGTGTGGTGGGAAGAGAAGTGGAAGTAGAGATGACACACTCCAGAGGGCACGGGCCAAAGGTCAGGGAAAATAGCTGAGGTCGTGGAGCTCTAGCAGAGCCAGTCTAGGGCCCAGGCCTCCCTGCTGTATGAGGCAAAGAGGTGATCCATATGCCGCCATCCGTAGACTGTGGACGGCTGGGCCCTGGATGCCCGAATTTCGTCCTTGTCTACCGAGAAGTGACGCAGATGCAGTGTGCCACCGGAGGCTGTGGAGCAGCAGAGGGCAAAATCTTGAAATGGGGGCTTCAGTTGACTTTGCCTGTGCTCTCCTTTGGCTGAGTGACATCGTGTGTTTCCTAGCAGGTGAAGACATTCGTGGAGAGAGGCGGTTTCCATGCGTGCAGGCAAAGTGTGTGCTGAGATGATGAGTTGCTGGAGACCAGGGTGGACTCTTGAGACCCAGAATAGGCCTCTGGCAGGTATGTGTCAATGTTTTCTGCCCATGGCACTCAGCCGGTTATTTGCATAGAATGTTATCAGCGAAATTAGTAGTCTCCGGAGAGGCTGCCACTTGTCAGCGAGCTTCACCTGGCCAGGTCCGCCCGTGATGTAGCTCCCCAGTCAATCACTGCTCTCTAGACCTTCCAGATAGACTACCAGAACTTCTCCCCCCATGGGCAAGCACTAGAGCCAGAGGCCTTCCCCCTTTGTTCTTTCGTCTCAAGGCCCTCTGTCAGGCACTCCAAGGTGTGAAGTTACAAGGGGGAGAAGGAAGAGATTTCAGAGAAGGAACACAAGCAGAGAGAGACAGAGAGAGGCAAGAGATGCTGAGTGGGGATGCCTTGCCTACGGATATCCTCAGGAAAGTGGGAAAGAGGTACCTGGCGTGCTCTGCCAATGCCCTGAAGCAGTCCGCACCAGGGGCTCCCTTGTGCCTGCGTAGCCTTTCCCGGGGTGTGCTCCAATCCTGTGGCCACTAGGGGTCATAGGTCACAATGGAGGGCCCTGTGTTATCTGCCTGGCGGGCCGGATCTCTGCCATTGGCTCAGTCTTGTCACCAGGCCCATCAGGAGCTCCGCCCACGCTTGCGGTGGGGGGACTGTCTCTATGGTGATGGCAAAGAAGCCTTAGCCCCGCCCACCTGGCCTTGACTTCACCTACCTGGCCCTCTGACCCTCACTCAGACCTCTGTGTTGATAAAAATCAATGTCCGCCAGTGCCCAGGTGTCAGCATCTGGGATAAAGGATTGGGGACCTTGCCTGGGGCAGAAGGCAGCCTAGGTCAGCGGGTAGCTGGAAGTCTAGTGACTTGTGACACTGCTGCCAGTGACAAATGGTGACTCCCACACTGACATATCCCCTGGTGGCAGAATGCTAGTGATGGGTGGAGAAACATCGCTCCGGAGCACACGTTTAATGGGACAACTGCCAAAGCAAAGGCCAGGGCCAGTAGTGGACGTCGTGGAGCTGAATGGTGAGCCAGTGGAGGGCCCAAGGATCCCTCTTGTATGGGGTGAACAGGTCATCCGTGTCCCCACGTCCATCAACCATTGCACTGCTGGGGCCCAGGCTGCCAGGATTTCGGCCTTGCCTTCGGAGCCCGGCCACATAGGCAGCCTTGCACCGGAGGCGGGGACGTGTAGACAGCAAAAATTTGGAAAGTGGCAGTGTTTCCTCGATTTCTCTGGCATGGGCCTTTTTGAGCGGCTTGCTTTTTTTCCTGGTAGGATAGGGCCCTGACGGAGAAAGGCAGGATTACGTGTGCAGGAATGGTGTGTGTTGAGAGGTGACGATGTTGAGACCACGTTGGGATCTTTAGTCCCAGGAAAGGCCCCTGGCGGGTGTGGGTCAATGTTCTCTGCCCATCCCCCTTGGCGGGGGGAGGTTTTCACCATACAAAGCAGCAGCGCAATTATTCGTCGCCCGTGAGGTTGCATCTGCCCACAAGCTCGACCTGGCCAGGGTCCGCCCCTACTGTATTGCGCGTGTCAGTCAACAGAAGCTAAGACCTTCCAGAGAGACTACCTGCTATTCTGTCCCCACGGGGAAGCAGTACAGCCAGAAGCCTCCCCCGTTCCATCTCTAGGCTCTCTCTCAGGCCCCTCATACTTGTGATGTGTCTCAGGGGTAGAATGAAGAGTTTCCTCTGAGTGAACACATACAGGGAGGCCAGAGATGCTGAGGAAGGGCGCCTTGCCTAGTGATATCCTAGCCTAAGTGGAAAAGAGGTACCTGCCTGTTGTCCCAGTGTGTCGAACGTGTTCACATCAGGGCTTGCCTACTGTGAAGTTATTCCCTGGGTGCCCTCGATTTTGTGGCCAAAGACGCAAGGGGCCGTTGTCTGTCCGTGGGTAAAATGGAGGGCTCTGCAGAACTGGCCGGTTAGGCTGGACCTCTCCTATTGGCTGAGTGTTTGTGACTGGTCCCCGTCAGAAGTTCCGCCCAGCCTTCCGGTGGCTGTCACCATGGTGATAGGGAAAGAAGCCTTAGGCCCCACACTCAGCCCTCACCTGGCCTACCTGGCCTCTTTCCCCTCATCTAGACCACTGTGTGGATGAAAGAAAGGATGTCGGCCAGTGAGCACGTGTCCTGATTTCCTTGGAAGGATTAGGCTCCTTGCCTGGGCAGAAGACAGCCAAGGTCAGCCTGAGCCTAGACACCTAGTGACCTGTGACACTGCAGCCAGTGATAGATGTTGATGTCCACGCTGAGGTATCCGCAGGTGGCGGATTCAGTGTGGTGGGAAGAGAAGTGGAAGTAGAGATGACACACTCCAGAGGGCACGGGCCAAAGGTCAGGGAAAATAGCTGAGGTCGTGGAGCTCTAGCAGAGCCAGTCTAGGGCCCAGGCCTCCCTGCTGTATGAGGCAAAGAGGTGATCCATATGCCACCATCCGTAGACTGTGGACGGCTGGGCCCTGGATGCCCGGATTTCGTCCTTGTCTACCGAGAAGTGACGCAGATGCAGTGTGCCACCGGAGGCTGTGGAGCAGCAGAGGGCAAAATCTTGAAATGGGGGCTTCAGTTGACTTTGCCTGTGCTCTCCTTTGGCTGAGTGACATCGTGTGTTTCCTAGCAGGTGAAGACATTCGTGGAGAGAGGCGGTTTCCATGCGTGCAGGCAAAGTGTGTGCTGAGATGATGAGTTGCTGGAGACCAGGGTGGACTCTTGAGACCCAGAATAGGCCTCTGGCAGGTATGTGTCAATGTTTTCTGCCCATGGCACTCAGCCGGTTATTTGCATAGAATGTTATCAGCGAAATTAGTAGTCTCCGGAGAGGCTGCCACTTGTCAGCGAGCTTCACCTGGCCAGGTCCGCCCGTGATGTAGCTCCCCAATCAATCACTGCTCTCTAGACCTTCCAGATAGACTACCAGAACTTCTCTCCCCATGGGCAAGCAGTAGAGCCAGAGGCCTTCCCCCTTTGTTCTTTCGTCTCAAGGCCCTCTGTCAGGCACTCCAAGGTGTGAAGTGACAAGGGGGAGAAGGAAGAGATTTCAGAGAAGGAACACAAGCAGAGAGAGACAGAGAGAGGCAAGAGATGCTGAGTGCGGATGCCTTGCCTACTGATATCCTCAGGAAAGTGGGAAAGAGGTACCTGGCGTGCTCTGCCAATGCCCTGAAGCAGTCCGCACCAGGGGCTCCCTTGTGCCTGTGTAGCCTTTCCCGGGGTGTGCTCCAATCCTGTGGCCACTAGGGGTCATAGGTCACAATGGAGGGCCCTGTGTCATCTGCCTGGCGGGCCGGATCTCTGCCATTGGCTCAGTCTTGTCACCAGGCCCATCAGGAGCTCCGCCCACTCTTGCGGTGGGGGGACTGTCTCTATGGTGATGGCAAAGAAGCCTTAGCCCCGCCCACCTGGCCTTGACTTCACCTACCTGGCCCTCTGACCCTCACTCAGACCTCTGTGTTGATAAAAATCAATGTCCGCCAGTGCCCAGGTGTCGGCATCTGGGATAAAGGATTGGGGACCTTGCCTGGGGCAGAAGGCAGCCTAGGTCAGCGGGTAGCTGGAAGTCTAGTGACTTGTGACACTGCTGCCAGTGACAAATGGTGACTCCCACACTGACATATCCCCTGGTGGCAGAATGCTAGTGATGGGTGGAGAAACATCGCTCCGGAGCACACGTTTAATGGGACACCAGCCAAAGCAAAGGCCAAGGCCAGTAGTGGACGTCGTGGAGCTGAATGGCGAGCCAGTGGAGGACCCAAGGATCCCTCCTGTATGTGGCGAACAGGTCATCCGTGTCCCCACGTCCATCAACCATTGCACTGCTGGGACCCAGGCTGCCAGGATTTCGGCCTTGCCTTCGGAGCCCGGCCACATAGGCAGCCTTGCACCGGAGGCGGGGACGTGTAGACAGCAAAAATTTGGAAAGTGGCAGTGTTTCCTCGATTTCTCTGGCATGGGCCTTTTTGAGCGGCTTGCTTTTTTTCCTGGTAGGATAGGGCCCTGACGGAGAAAGGCAGGATTACGTGTGCAGGAAAGGTGTGTGTTGAGAGGGTGACGACGTTGAGACCACGTTGGGATCTTTAGTCCCAGGAAAGGCCCCTGGCGGGTGTGGGTCAATGTTCTCTGCCCATCCCCCTGGGCGGGGGGAGGTTTTCACCATACAAAGCAGCAGTGCAATTATTCGTCCCCGGAGAGGTTGCATCTGCCCACAAGCTCCACCTGGCCAGGGTCCGCCCCTACTGTATTGCGCGTGTCAGTCAACAGAAGCTAAGACCTTCCAGAGAGACTACCTGCTATTCTGTCCCCACGGGGAAGCAGTACAGCCAGAAGCCTCCCCCGTTCCATCTCTAGGCTCTCTCTCAGGCCCCTCATACTTGTGATGTGTCTCAGGGGTAGAATGAAGAGTTTCCTCTGAGTGAACACATACAGGGAGGCCAGAGATGCTGAGGAAGGGCGCCTTGCCTAGTGATATCCTAGCATAAGTGGAAAAGAGGTACCTGCCTGCTGTCCCAGTGTGTCGAACGTGTTCACATCAGGGGTTGCCTACTGTGAAGTTATTCCCTGGGTGCCCTCGATTTTGTGGCCAAAGACGCAAGGGGCCGTTGTCTGTCCGTGGGTAAAATGGAGGGCTCTGCGGAACTGGCCGGTTAGGCTGGACCTCTCCTATTGGCTGAGTGTTTGTGACTCGTCCCCGTCAGAAGTTCCGCCCAGCCTTCCGGTGGCTGTCACCATGGTGATAGGGAAAGAAGCCTTAGGCCCCACACTCAGCCCTCACCTGGCCTACCTGGCCTCTTTCCCCTCATCTAGACCGCTGTGTGGATGAAAGAAAGGATGTCGGCCAGTGAGCACGTGTCCTGATTTCCTTGGAAGGATTAGGCTCCTTGCCTGGGCAGAAGACAGCCAAGGTCAGCCTGAGCCTAGACACCTACTGACCTGTGACACTGCAGCCAGTGATAGATGTTGATGTCCACGCTGAGGTATCCACAGGTGGCGGATTCAGTGTGGTGGGAAGAGAAGTGGAAGTAGAGATGACACACTCCAGAGGGCACGGGCCAAAGGTCAGGGAAAATAGCTGAGGTCGTGGAGCTCTAGCAGAGCCAGTCTAGGCCCCAGGCCTCCCTGCTGTACGAGGCAAAGAGGTGATCCATATGCCGCCATCCGTAGACTGTGGACGGCTGGGCCCTGGATGCCCGAATTTCTTCCTTGTCTACCGAGAAGTGACGCAGATGCAGTGTGCCACCGGAGGCTGTGGAGCAGCAGAGGGCAAAATCTTGAAATGGGGGCTTCAGTTGACTTTGCCTGTGCTCTCCTTTGGCTGAGTGACATCGTGTGTTTCCTAGCAGGTGAAGACATTCGTGGAGAGAGGCGGTTTCCATGCGTGCAGGCAAAGTGTGTGCTGAGATGATGAGTTGCTGGAGACCAGGGTGGACTCTTCAGACCCACAATAGGCCTCTGGTAGGTATGTGTCAATGTTTTCTGCCCATGGCACTCAGCCGGTTATTTGCATAGAATGTTATCAGCGAAATTAGTAGTCTCCGGAGAGGCTGCCACTTGTCAGCGAGCTTCACCTGGCCAGGTCCGCCCGTGATGTAGCTCCCCAGTCAATCACTGCTCTCTAGACCTTCCAGATAGACTACCAGAACTTCTCCCCCCATGGGCAAGCACTAGAGCCAGAGGCCTTCCCCCTTTGTTCTTTCGTCTCAAGGCCCTCTGTCAGGCACTCCAAGGTGTGAAGTTACAAGGGGGAGAAGGAAGAGATTTCAGAGAAGGAACACAAGCAGAGAGAGACAGAGAGAGGCAAGAGATGCTGAGTGGGGATGCCTTGCCTACGGATATCCTCAGGAAAGTGGGAAAGAGGTACCTGGCGTGCTCTGCCAATGGCCTGAAGCAGTCCGCACCAGGGGCTCCCTTGTGCCTGCGTAGCCTTTCCCGGGGTGTGCTCCAATCCTGTGGCCACTAGGGGTCATAGGTCACAATGGAGGGCCCTGTGTTATCTGCCTGGCGGGCCGGATCTCTGCCATTGGCTCAGTCTTGTCACCAGGCCCATCAGGAGCTCCGCCCACGCTTGCGGTGGGGGGACTGTCTCTATGGTGATGGCAAAGAAGCCTTAGCCCCGCCCACCTGGCCTTGACTTCACCTACCTGGCCCTCTGACCCTCACTCAGACCTCTGTGTTGATAAAAATCAATGTCCGCCAGTGCCCAGGTGTCAGCATCTGGGATAAAGGATTGGGGACCTTGCCTGGGGCAGAAGGCAGCCTAGGTCAGCGGGTAGCTGGAAGTCTAGTGACTTGTGACACTGCTGCCAGTGACAAATGGTGACTCCCACACTGACATATCCCCTGGTGGCAGAATGCTAGTGATGGGTGGAGAAACATCGCTCCGGAGCACACGTTTAATGGGACAACTGCCAAAGCAAAGGCCAGGGCCAGTAGTGGACGTCGTGGAGCTGAATGGTGAGCCAGTGGAGGGCCCAAGGATCCCTCTTGTATGGGGTGAACAGGTCATCCGTGTCCCCACGTCCATCAACCATTGCACTGCTGGGACCCAGGCTGCCAGGATTTCGGCCTTGCCTTCGGAGCCCGGCCACATAGCCAGCCTTGCACCGGAGGCGGGGACGTGTAGACAGCAAAAATTTGGAAAGTGGCAGTGTTTCCTCGATTTCTCTGGCATGGGCCTTTTTGAGCGGCTTGCTTTTTTTCCTGGTAGGATAGGGCCCTGACGGAGAAAGGCAGGATTACGTGTGCAGGAAAGGTGTGTGTTGAGAGGTGACGATGTTGAGACCACGTTGGGATCTTTAGTCCCAGGAAAGGCCCCTGGCGGGTGTGGGTCAATGTTCTCTGCCCATCCCCCTTGGCGGGGGGAGGTTTTCACCATACAAAGCAGCAGCGCAATTATTCGTCGCCGGTGAGGTTGCATCTGCCCACAAGCTCGACCTGGCCAGGGTCCGCCCCTACTGTATTGCGCGTGTCAGTCAACAGAAGCTAAGACCTTCCAGAGAGACTACCTGCTATTCTGTCCCCACGGGGAAGCAGTACAGCCAGAAGCCTCCCCCGTTCCATCTCTAGGCTCTCTCTCAGGCCCCTCATACTTGTGATGTGTCTCAGGGGTAGAATGAAGAGTTTCCTCTGAGTGAACACATACACGGAGGCCAGAGATGCTGAGGAAGGGCGCCTTGCCTAGTGATATCCTAGCGTAAGTGGAAAAGAGGTACCTGCCTGTTGTCCCAGTGTGTCGAACGTGTTCACATCAGGGCTTGCCTACTGTGAAGTTATTCCCTGGGTGCCCTCGATTTTGTGGCCAAAGACGCAAGGGGCCGTTGTCTGTCCGTGGGTAAAATGGAGGGCTCTGCAGAACTGGCCGGTTAGGCTGGACCTCTCCTATTGGCTGAGTGTTTGTGACTGGTCCCCGTCAGAAGTTCCGCCCAGCCTTCCGGTGGCTGTCACCATGGTGATAGGGAAAGAAGCCTTAGGCCCCACACTCAGCCCTCACCTGGCCTACCTGGCCTCTTTCCCCTCATCTAGACCGCTGTGTGGATGAAAGAAAGGATGTCGGCCAGTGAGCACGTGTCCTGATTTCCTTGGAAGGATTAGGCTCCTTGCCTGGGCAGAAGACAGCCAAGGTCAGCCTGAGCCTAGACACCTAGTGACCTGTGACACTGCAGCCAGTGATAGATGTTGATGTCCACGCTGAGGTATCCGCAGGTGGCGGATTCAGTGTGGTGGGAAGAGAAGTGGAAGTAGAGATGACACACTCCAGAGGGCACGGGCCAAAGGTCAGGGAAAATAGCTGAGGTCGTGGAGCTCTAGCAGAGCCAGTCTAGGGCCCAGGCCTCCCTGCTGTATGAGGCAAAGAGGTGATCCATATGCCGCCATCCGTAGACTGTGGACGGCTGGGCCCTGGATGCCCGGATTTCGTCCTTGTCTACCGAGAAGTGACGCAGATGCAGTGTGCCACCGGAGGCTGTGGAGCAGCAGAGGGCAAAATCTTGAAATGGGGGCTTCAGTTGACTTTGCCTGTGCTCTCCTTTGGCTGAGTGACATCGTGTGTTTCCTAGCAGGTGAAGACATTCGTGGAGAGAGGCGGTTTCCATGCGTGCAGGCAAAGTGTGTGCTGAGATGATGAGTTGCTGGAGACCAGGGTGGACTCTTGAGACCCAGAATAGGCCTCTGGCAGGTATGTGTCAATGTTTTCTGCCCATGGCACTCAGCCGGTTATTTGCATAGAATGTTATCAGCGAAATTAGTAGTCTCCGGAGAGGCTGCCACTTGTCAGCGAGCTTCACCTGGCCAGGTCCGCCCGTGATGTAGCTCCCCAATCAATCACTGCTCTCTAGACCTTCCAGATAGACTACCAGAACTTCTCTCCCCATGGGCAAGCAGTAGAGCCAGAGGCCTTCCCCCTTTGTTCTTTCGTCTCAAGGCCCTCTGTCAGGCACTCCAAGGTGTGAAGTGACAAGGGGGAGAAGGAAGAGATTTCAGAGAAGGAACACAAGCAGAGAGAGACAGAGAGAGGCAAGAGATGCTGAGTGCGGATGCCTTGCCTACTGATATCCTCAGGAAAGTGGGAAAGAGGTACCTGGCGTGCTCTGCCAATGCCCTGAAGCAGTCCGCACCAGGGGCTCCCTTGTGCCTGTGTAGCCTTTCCCGGGGTGTGCTCCAATCCTGTGGCCACTAGGGGTCATAGGTCACAATGGAGGGCCCTGTGTCATCTGCCTGGCGGGCCGGATCTCTGCCATTGGCTCAGTCTTGTCACCAGGCCCATCAGGAGCTCCGCCCACGCTTGCGGTGGGGGGACTGTCTCTATGGTGATGGCAAAGAAGCCTTAGCCCCGCCCACCTGGCCTTGACTTCACCTACCTGGCCCTCTGACCCTCACTCAGACCTCTGTGTTGATAAAAATCAATGTCCGCCAGTGCCCAGGTGTCGGCATCTGGGATAAAGGATTGGGGACCTTGCCTGGGGCAGAAGGCAGCCTAGGTCAGCGGGTAGCTGGAAGTCTAGTGACTTGTGACACTGCTGCCAGTGACAAATGGTGACTCCCACACTGACATATCCCCTGGTGGCAGAATGCTAGTGATGGGTGGAGAAACATCGCTCCGGAGCACACGTTTAATGGGACACCAGCCAAAGCAAAGGCCAAGGCCAGTAGTGGACGTCGTGGAGCTGAATGGCGAGCCAGTGGAGGACCCAAGGATCCCTCCTGTATGTGGCGAACAGGTCATCCGTGTCCCCACGTCCATCAACCATTGCACTGCTGGGACCCAGGCTGCCAGGATTTCGGCCTTGCCTTCGGAGCCCGGCCACATAGGCAGCCTTGCACCGGAGGCGGGGACGTGTAGACAGCAAAAATTTGGAAAGTGGCAGTGTTTCCTCGATTTCTCTGGCATGGGCCTTTTTGAGCGGCTTGCTTTTTTTCCTGGTAGGATAGGGCCCTGACGGAGAAAGGCAGGATTACGTGTGCAGGAAAGGTGTGTGTTGACAGGGTGACGACGTTGAGACCACGTTGGGATCTTTAGTCCCAGGAAAGGCCCCTGGCGGGTGTGGGTCAATGTTCTCTGCCCATCCCCCTGGGCGGGGGGAGGTTTTCACCATACAAAGCAGCAGTGCAATTATTCGTCCCCGGAGAGGTTGCATCTGCCCACAAGCTCCACCTGGCCAGGGTCCGCCCCTACTGTATTGCGCGTGTCAGTCAACAGAAGCTAAGACCTTCCAGAGAGACTACCTGCTATTCTGTCCCCACGGGGAAGCAGTACAGCCAGAAGCCTCCCCCGTTCCATCTCTAGGCTCTCTCTCAGGCCCCTCATACTTGTGATGTGTCTCAGGGGTAGAATGAAGAGTTTCCTCTGAGTGAACACATACAGGGAGGCCAGAGATGCTGAGGAAGGGCGCCTTGCCTAGTGATATCCTAGCATAAGTGGAAAAGAGGTACCTGCCTGCTGTCCCAGTGTGTCGAACGTGTTCACATCAGGGGTTGCCTACTGTGAAGTTATTCCCTGGGTGCCCTCGATTTTGTGGCCAAAGACGCAAGGGGCCGTTGTCTGTCCGTGGGTAAAATGGAGGGCTCTGCGGAACTGGCCGGTTAGGCTGGACCTCTCCTATTGGCTGAGTGTTTGTGACTCGTCCCCGTCAGAAGTTCCGCCCAGCCTTCCGGTGGCTGTCACCATGGTGATAGGGAAAGAAGCCTTAGGCCCCACACTCAGCCCTCACCTGGCCTACCTGGCCTCTTTCCCCTCATCTAGACCGCTGTGTGGATGAAAGAAAGGATGTCGGCCAGTGAGCACGTGTCCTGATTTCCTTGGAAGGATTAGGCTCCTTGCCTGGGCAGAAGACAGCCAAGGTCAGCCTGAGCCTAGACACCTACTGACCTGTGACACTGCAGCCAGTGATAGATGTTGATGTCCACGCTGAGGTATCCACAGGTGGCGGATTCAGTGTGGTGGGAAGAGAAGTGGAAGTAGAGATGACACACTCCAGAGGGCACGGGCCAAAGGTCAGGGAAAATAGCTGAGGTCGTGGAGCTCTAGCAGAGCCAGTCTAGGCCCCAGGCCTCCCTGCTGTACGAGGCAAAGAGGTGATCCATATGCCGCCATCCGTAGACTGTGGACGGCTGGGCCCTGGATGCCCGAATTTCTTCCTTGTCTACCGAGAAGTGACGCAGATGCAGTGTGCCACCGGAGGCTGTGGAGCAGCAGAGGGCAAAATCTTGAAATGGGGGCTTCAGTTGACTTTGCCTGTGCTCTCCTTTGGCTGAGTGACATCGTGTGTTTCCTAGCAGGTGAAGACATTCGTGGAGAGAGGCGGTTTCCATGCGTGCAGGCAAAGTGTGTGCTGAGATGATGAGTTGCTGGAGACCAGGGTGGACTCTTCAGACCCAGAATAGGCCTCTGGTAGGTATGTGTCAATGTTTTCTGCCCATGGCACTCAGCCGGTTATTTGCATAGAATGTTATCAGCGAAATTAGTAGTCTCCGGAGAGGCTGCCACTTGTCAGCGAGCTTCACCTGGCCAGGTCCGCCCGTGATGTAGCTCCCCAGTCAATCACTGCTCTCTAGACCTTCCAGATAGACTACCAGAACTTCTCCCCCCATGGGCAAGCACTAGAGCCAGAGGCCTTCCCCCTTTGTTCTTTCGTCTCAAGGCCCTCTGTCAGGCACTCCAAGGTGTGAAGTTACAAGGGGGAGAAGGAAGAGATTTCAGAGAAGGAACACAAGCAGAGAGAGACAGAGAGAGGCAAGAGATGCTGAGTGGGGATGCCTTGCCTACGGATATCCTCAGGAAAGTGGGAAAGAGGTACCTGGCGTGCTCTGCCAATGGCCTGAAGCAGTCCGCACCAGGGGCTCCCTTGTGCCTGCGTAGCCTTTCCCGGGGTGTGCTCCAATCCTGTGGCCACTAGGGGTCATAGGTCACAATGGAGGGCCCTGTGTTATCTGCCTGGCGGGCCGGATCTCTGCCATTGGCTCAGTCTTGTCACCAGGCCCATCAGGAGCTCCGCCCACGCTTGCGGTGGGGGGACTGTCTCTATGGTGATGGCAAAGAAGCCTTAGCCCCGCCCACCTGGCCTTGACTTCACCTACCTGGCCCTCTGACCCTCACTCAGACCTCTGTGTTGATAAAAATCAATGTCCGCCAGTGCCCAGGTGTCAGCATCTGGGATAAAGGATTGGGGACCTTGCCTGGGGCAGAAGGCAGCCTAGGTCAGCGGGTAGCTGGAAGTCTAGTGACTTGTGACACTGCTGCCAGTGACAAATGGTGACTCCCACACTGACATATCCCCTGGTGGCAGAATGCTAGTGATGGGTGGAGAAACATCGCTCCGGAGCACACGTTTAATGGGACAACTGCCAAAGCAAAGGCCAGGGCCAGTAGTGGACGTCGTGGAGCTGAATGGTGAGCCAGTGGAGGGCCCAAGGATCCCTCTTGTATGGGGTGAACAGGTCATCCGTGTCCCCACGTCCATCAACCATTGCACTGCTGGGACCCAGGCTGCCAGGATTTCGGCCTTGCCTTCGGAGCCCGGCCACATAGCCAGCCTTGCACCGGAGGCGGGGACGTGTAGACAGCAAAAATTTGGAAAGTGGCAGTGTTTCCTCGATTTCTCTGGCATGGGCCTTTTTGAGCGGCTTGCTTTTTTTCCTGGTAGGATAGGGCCCTGACGGAGAAAGGCAGGATTACGTGTGCAGGAAAGGTGTGTGTTGAGAGGTGACGATGTTGAGACCACGTTGGGATCTTTAGTCCCAGGAAAGGCCCCTGGCGGGTGTGGGTCAATGTTCTCTGCCCATCCCCCTTGGCGGGGGGAGGTTTTCACCATACAAAGCAGCAGCGCAATTATTCGTCGCCGGTGAGGTTGCATCTGCCCACAAGCTCGACCTGGCCAGGGTCCGCCCCTACTGTATTGCGCGTGTCAGTCAACAGAAGCTAAGACCTTCCAGAGAGACTACCTGCTATTCTGTCCCCACGGGGAAGCAGTACAGCCAGAAGCCTCCCCCGTTCCATCTCTAGGCTCTCTCTCAGGCCCCTCATACTTGTGATGTGTCTCAGGGGTAGAATGAAGAGTTTCCTCTGAGTGAACACATACACGGAGGCCAGAGATGCTGAGGAAGGGCGCCTTGCCTAGTGATATCCTAGCGTAAGTGGAAAAGAGGTACCTGCCTGTTGTCCCAGTGTGTCGAACGTGTTCACATCAGGGCTTGCCTACTGTGAAGTTATTCCCTGGGTGCCCTCGATTTTGTGGCCAAAGACGCAAGGGGCCGTTGTCTGTCCGTGGGTAAAATGGAGGGCTCTGCAGAACTGGCCGGTTAGGCTGGACCTCTCCTATTGGCTGAGTGTTTGTGACTGGTCCCCGTCAGAAGTTCCGCCCAGCCTTCCGGTGGCTGTCACCATGGTGATAGGGAAAGAAGCCTTAGGCCCCACACTCAGCCCTCACCTGGCCTACCTGGCCTCTTTCCCCTCATCTAGACCGCTGTGTGGATGAAAGAAAGGATGTCGGCCAGTGAGCACGTGTCCTGATTTCCTTGGAAGGATTAGGCTCCTTGCCTGGGCAGAAGACAGCCAAGGTCAGCCTGAGCCTAGACACCTAGTGACCTGTGACACTGCAGCCAGTGATAGATGTTGATGTCCACGCTGAGGTATCCGCAGGTGGCGGATTCAGTGTGGTGGGAAGAGAAGTGGAAGTAGAGATGACACACTCCAGAGGGCACGGGCCAAAGGTCAGGGAAAATAGCTGAGGTCGTGGAGCTCTAGCAGAGCCAGTCTAGGGCCCAGGCCTCCCTGCTGTATGAGGCAAAGAGGTGATCCATATGCCGCCATCCGTAGACTGTGGACGGCTGGGCCCTGGATGCCCGGATTTCGTCCTTGTCTACCGAGAAGTGACGCAGATGCAGTGTGCCACCGGAGGCTGTGGAGCAGCAGAGGGCAAAATCTTGAAATGGGGGCTTCAGTTGACTTTGCCTGTGCTCTCCTTTGGCTGAGTGACATCGTGTGTTTCCTAGCAGGTGAAGACATTCGTGGAGAGAGGCGGTTTCCATGCGTGCAGGCAAAGTGTGTGCTGAGATGATGAGTTGCTGGAGACCAGGGTGGACTCTTGAGACCCAGAATAGGCCTCTGGCAGGTATGTGTCAATGTTTTCTGCCCATGGCACTCAGCCGGTTATTTGCATAGAATGTTATCAGCGAAATTAGTAGTCTCCGGAGAGGCTGCCACTTGTCAGCGAGCTTCACCTGGCCAGGTCCGCCCGTGATGTAGCTCCCCAATCAATCACTGCTCTCTAGACCTTCCAGATAGACTACCAGAACTTCTCTCCCCATGGGCAAGCAGTAGAGCCAGAGGCCTTCCCCCTTTGTTCTTTCGTCTCAAGGCCCTCTGTCAGGCACTCCAAGGTGTGAAGTGACAAGGGGGAGAAGGAAGAGATTTCAGAGAAGGAACACAAGCAGAGAGAGACAGAGAGAGGCAAGAGATGCTGAGTGCGGATGCCTTGCCTACTGATATCCTCAGGAAAGTGGGAAAGAGGTACCTGGCGTGCTCTGCCAATGCCCTGAAGCAGTCCGCACCAGGGGCTCCCTTGTGCCTGTGTAGCCTTTCCCGGGGTGTGCTCCAATCCTGTGGCCACTAGGGGTCATAGGTCACAATGGAGGGCCCTGTGTCATCTGCCTGGCGGGCCGGATCTCTGCCATTGGCTCAGTCTTGTCACCAGGCCCATCAGGAGCTCCGCCCACGCTTGCGGTGGGGGGACTGTCTCTATGGTGATGGCAAAGGAGCCTTAGCCCCGCCCACCTGGCCTTGACTTCACCTACCTGGCCCTCTGACCCTCACTCAGACCTCTGTGTTGATAAAAATCAATGTCCGCCAGTGCCCAGGTGTCGGCATCTGGGATAAAGGATTGGGGACCTTGCCTGGGGCAGAAGGCAGCCTAGGTCAGCGGGTAGCTGGAAGTCTAGTGACTTGTGACACTGCTGCCAGTGACAAATGGTGACTCCCACACTGACATATCCCCTGGTGGCAGAATGCTAGTGATGGGTGGAGAAACATCGCTCCGGAGCACACGTTTAATGGGACACCAGCCAAAGCAAAGGCCAAGGCCAGTAGTGGACGTCGTGGAGCTGAATGGCGAGCCAGTGGAGGGCCCAAGGATCCCTCCTGTATGTGGCGAACAGGTCATCCGTGTCCCCACGTCCATCAACCATTGCACTGCTGGGACCCAGGCTGCCAGGATTTCGGCCTTGCCTTCGGAGCCCGGCCACATAGGCAGCCTTGCACCGGAGGCGGGGACGTGTAGACAGCAAAAATTTGGAAAGTGGCAGTGTTTCCTCGATTTCTCTGGCATGGGCCTTTTTGAGCGGCTTGCTTTTTTTCCTGGTAGGATAGGGCCCTGACGGAGAAAGGCAGGATTACGTGTGCAGGAAAGGTGTGTGTTGACAGGGTGACGACGTTGAGACCACGTTGGGATCTTTAGTCCCAGGAAAGGCCCCTGGCGGGTGTGGGTCAATGTTCTCTGCCCATCCCCCTTGGCGGGGGGAGGTTTTCACCATACAAAGCAGCAGTGCAATTATTCGTCCCCGGAGAGGTTGCATCTGCCCACAAGCTCCACCTGGCCAGGGTCCGCCCCTACTGTATTGCGCGTGTCAACAGAAGCTAAGACCTTCCAGAGAGACTACCTGCTATTCTGTCCCCACGGGGAAGCAGTACAGCCAGAAGCCTCCCCCGTTCCATCTCTAGGCTCTCTCTCAGGCCCCTCATACTTGTGATGTGTCTCAGGGGTAGAATGAAGAGTTTCCTCTGAGTGAACACATACAGGGAGGCCAGAGATGCTGAGGAAGGGCGCCTTGCCTAGTGATATCCTAGCGTAAGTGGAAAAGAGGTACCTGCCTGCTGTCCCAGTGTGTCGAACGTGTTCACATCAGGGGTTGCCTACTGTGAAGTTATTCCCTGGGTGCCCTCGATTTTGTGGCCAAAGACGCAAGGGGCCGTTGTCTGTCCGTGGGTAAAATGGAGGGCTCTGCAGAACTGGCCGGTTAGGCTGGACCTCTCCTATTGGCTGAGTGTTTGTGACTGGTCCCCGTCAGAAGTTCCGCCCAGCCTTCCGGTGGCTGTCACCATGGTGATAGGGAAAGAAGC
The DNA here is from genome assembly GCF_030014295.1 of Loxodonta africana. NCBI lineage: Eukaryota > Metazoa > Chordata > Mammalia > Proboscidea > Elephantidae > Loxodonta > Loxodonta africana. The sequence goes on from NW_026975124.1 coordinate 2,486,122, forward strand.
CTTAAGCCCCACACTCAGCCCTCACCTGGCCTACCTGGCCTCTTTCCCCTCATCTAGACCACTGTGTGGATGAAAGAAAGGATGTCGGCCAGTGAGCACGTGTCCTGATTTCCTTGGAAGGATTAGGCTCCTTGCCTGGGCAGAAGACAGCCAAGGTCAGCCTGAGCCTAGACACCTAGTGACCTGTGACACTGCAGCCAGTGATAGATGTTGATGTCCACGCTGAGGTATCCGCAGGTGGCGGATTCAGTGTGGTGGGAAGAGAAGTGAAAGTAGAGATGACACACTCCAGAGGGCACGGGCCAAAGGTCAGGGAAAATAGCTGAGGTCGTGGAGCTCTAGCAGAGCCAGTCTAGGGCCCAGGCCTCCCTGCTGTATGAGGCAAAGAGGTGATCCATATGCCACCATCCGTAGACTGTGGACGGCTGGGCCCTGGATGCCCGGATTTCGTCCTTGTCTACCGAGAAGTGACGCAGATGCAGTGTGCCACCGGAGGCTGTGGAGCAGCAGAGGGCAAAATCTTGAAATGGGGGCTTCAGTTGACTTTGCCTGTGCTCTCCTTTGGCTGAGTGACATCGTGTGTTTCCTAGCAGGTGAAGACATTCGTGGAGAGAGGCGGTTTCCATGCGTGCAGGCAAAGTGTGTGCTGAGATGATGAGTTGCTGGAGACCAGGGTGGACTCTTGAGACCCAGAATAGGCCTCTGGCAGGTATGTGTCAATGTTTTCTGCCCATGGCACTCAGCCGGTTATTTGCATAGAATGTTATCAGCGAAATTAGTAGTCTCCGGAGAGGCTGCCACTTGTCAGCGAGCTTCACCTGGCCAGGTCCGCCCGTGATGTAGCTCCCCAATCAATCACTGCTCTCTAGACCTTCCAGATAGACTACCAGAACTTCTCTCCCCATGGGCAAGCAGTAGAGCCAGAGGCCTTCCCCCTTTGTTCTTTCGTCTCAAGGCCCTCTGTCAGGCACTCCAAGGTGTGAAGTGACAAGGGGGAGAAGGAAGAGATTTCAGAGAAGGAACACAAGCAGAGAGAGACAGAGAGAGGCAAGAGATGCTGAGTGCGGATGCCTTGCCTACTGATATCCTCAGGAAAGTGGGAAAGAGGTACCTGGCGTGCTCTGCCAATGCCCTGAAGCAGTCCGCACCAGGGGCTCCCTTGTGCCTGTGTAGCCTTTCCCGGGGTATGCTCCAATCCTGTGGCCACTAGGGGTCATAGGTCACAATGGAGGGCCCTGTGTCATCTGCCTGGCGGGCCGGATCTCTGCCATTGGCTCAGTCTTGTCACCAGGCCCATCAGGAGCTCCGCCCACTCTTGCGGTGGGGGGACTGTCTCTATGGTGATGGCAAAGAAGCCTTAGCCCCGCCCACCTGGCCTTGACTTCACCTACCTGGCCCTCTGACCCTCACTCAGACCTCTGTGTTGATAAAAATCAATGTCCGCCAGTGCCCAGGTGTCGGCATCTGGGATAAAGGATTGGGGACCTAGCCTGGGGCAGAAGGCAGCCTAGGTCAGCGGGTAGCTGGAAGTCTAGTGACTTGTGACACTGCTGCCAGTGACAAATGGTGACTCCCACACTGACATATCCCCTGGTGGCAGAATGCTAGTGATGGGTGGAGAAACATCGCTCCGGAGCACACGTTTAATGGGACACCAGCCAAAGCAAAGGCCAAGGCCAGTAGTGGACGTCGTGGAGCTGAATGGCGAGCCAGTGGAGGGCCCAAGGATCCCTCCTGTATGTGGCGAACAGGTCATCCGTGTCCCCACGTCCATCAACCATTGCACTGCTGGGACCCAGGCTGCCAGGATTTCGGCCTTGCCTTCGGAGCCCGGCCACATAGGCAGCCTTGCACCGGAGGCGGGGACGTGTAGACAGCAAAAATTTGGAAAGTGGCAGTGTTTCCTCGATTTCTCTGGCATGGGCCTTTTTGAGCGGCTTGCTTTTTTTCCTGGTAGGATAGGGCCCTGACGGAGAAAGGCAGGATTACGTGTGCAGGAAAGGTGTGTGTTGACAGGGTGACGACGTTGAGACCACGTTGGGATCTTTAGTCCCAGGAAAGGCCCCTGGCGGGTGTGGGTCAATGTTCTCTGCCCATCCCCCTTGGCGGGGGGAGGTTTTCACCATACAAAGCAGCAGTGCAATTATTCGTCCCCGGAGAGGTTGCATCTGCCCACAAGCTCGACCTGGCCAGGGTCCGCCCCTACTGTATTGCGCGTGTCAGTCAACAGAAGCTAAGACCTTCCAGAGAGACTACCTGCTATTCTGTCCCCACGGGGAAGCAGTACAGCCAGAAGCCTCCCCCGTTCCATCTCTAGGCTCTCTCTCAGGCCCCTCATACTTGTGATGTGTCTCAGGGATAGAATGAAGAGTTTCCTCTGAGTGAACACATACAGGGAGGCCAGAGATGCTGAGGAAGGGCGCCTTGCCTAGTGATATCCTAGCGTAAGTGGAAAAGAGGTACCTGCCTGCTGTCCCAGTGTGTCGAACGTGTTCACATCAGGGGTTGCCTACTGTGAAGTTATTCCCTGGGTGCCCTCGATTTTGTGGCCAAAGACGCAAGGGGCCGTTGTCTGTCCGTGGGTAAAATGGAGGGCTCTGCGGAACTGGCCGGTTAGGCTGGACCTCTCCTATTGGCTGAGTGTTTGTGACTCGTCCCCGTCAGAAGTTCCGCCCAGCCTTCCGGTGGCTGTCACCATGGTGATAGGGAAAGAAGCCTTAGGCCCCACACTCAGCACTCACCTGGCCTACCTGGCCTCTTTCCCCTCATCTAGACCGCTGTGTGGATGAAAGAAAGGATGTCGGCCAGTGAGCACGTGTCCTGATTTCCTTGGAAGGATTAGGCTCCTTGCCTGGGCAGAAGACAGCCAAGGTCAGCCTGAGCCTAGACACCTAGTGACCTGTGACACTGCAGCCAGTGATAGATGTTGATGTCCACGCTGAGGTATCCACAGGTTGCGGATTGAGTGTGGTGGGAAGAGAAGTGGAAGTAGAGATGACACACTCCAGAGGGCACGGGCCAAAGGTCAGGGAAAATAGCTGAGGTCGTGGAGCGCTAGCAGAGCCAGTCTAGGGCCCAGGCCTCCCTGCTGTACGAGGCAAAGAGGTGATCCATATGCCGCCATCCGTAGACTGTGGACGGCTGGGCCCTGGATGCCCGGATTTCGTCCTTGTCTACCGAGAAGTGACGCAGATGCAGTGTGCCACCGGAGGCTGTGGAGCAGCAGAGGGCAAAATCTTGAAATGGGGGCTTCAGTTGACTTTGCCTGTGCTCTCCTTTGGCTGAGTGACATCGTGTGTTTCCTAGCAGGTGAAGACATTCGTGGAGAGAGGCGGTTTCCATGCGTGCAGGCAAAGTGTGTGCTGAGATGATGAGTTGCTGGAGACCAGGGTGGACTCTTGAGACCCAGAATAGGCCTCTGGCAGGTATGTGTCAATGTTTTCTGCCCATGGCACTCAGCCGGTTATTTGCATAGAATGTTATCAGCGAAATTAGTAGTCTCCGGAGAGGCTGCCACTTGTCAGCGAGCTTCACCTGGCCAGGTCCGCCCGTGATGTAGCTCCCCAATCAATCACTGCTCTCTAGACCTTCCAGATAGACTACCAGAACTTCTCTCCCCATGGGCAAGCAGTAGAGCCAGAGGCCTTCCCCCTTTGTTCTTTCGTCTCAAGGCCCTCTGTCAGGCACTCCAAGGTGTGAAGTGACAAGGGGGAGAAGGAAGAGATTTCAGAGAAGGAACACAAGCAGAGAGAGACAGAGAGAGGCAAGAGATGCTGAGTGCGGATGCCTTGCCTACTGATATCCTCAGGAAAGTGGGAAAGAGGTACCTGGCGTGCTCTGCCAATGGCCTGAAGCAGTCCGCACCAGGGGCTCCCTTGTGCCTGCGTAGCCTTTCCCGGGGTGTGCTCAAATACTGTGGCCACTAGGGGTCATAGGTCACAATGGAGGGCCCTGTGTCATCTGCCTGGCGGGCCGGATCTCTGCCATTGGCTCAGTCTTGTCACCAGGCCCATCACGAGCTCCGACCGCTCTTGCGGTGGGGGGACTGTCTCTATGGTGATGGCAAAGAAGCCTTAGCCCCGCCCACCTGGCCTTGACTTCAACTACCTGGCCCTCTGACCCTCACTCAGACCTCTGTGTTGATAAAAATCAATGTCCGCCAGTGCCCAGGTGTCAGCATCTGGGATAAAGGATTGGGGACCTTGCCTGGGGCAGAAGGCAGCCTAGGTCAGCGGGTAGCTGGAAGTCTAGTGACTTGTGACACTGCTGCCAGTGACAAATGGTGACTCCCACACTGACATATCCCCTGGTGGCAGAATGCTAGTGATGGGTGGAGAAACATCGCTCCGGAGCACACGTTTAATGGGGCACCAGCCAAAGCAAAGGCCAGGGCCAGTAGTGGACGTCGTGGAGCTGAATGGCGAGCCAGTGAAGGGCCCAAGGATCCCTCCTGTATGTGGCGAACAGGTCATCCGTGTCCCCACGTCCATCAGCCACTGCACTGCTGGGGCCCAGGCTGCCAGGATTTCGGCCTTGCCTTCAGAGCCCGGCCACATAGGCAGCCTTGCACCGGAGGCGGGGACGTGTAGACAGCAAAAATTTGGAAAGTGGCAGTGTTTCCTCGATTTCTCTGGCATGGGCCTTTTTGAGCGGCTTGCTTTTTTTCCTGGTAGGATAGGGCCCTGACGGAGAAAGGCAGGATTACGTGTGCAGGAAAGGTGTGTGTTGAGAGGGTGACGACGTTGAGACCACGTTGGGATCTTTAGTCCCAGGAAAGGCCCCTGGCGGGTGTGGGTCAATGTTCTCTGCCCATCCCCCTTGGTGGGGGGAGGTTTTCACCATACAAAGCACCAGCGCAATTATTCGTCCCCGGAGAGGTTGCATCTGCCCACAAGCTCCACCTGGCCAGGGTCCGCCCCTACTGTATTGCGCGTGTCAGTCAACAGAAGCTAAGACCTTCCAGAGAGACTACCTGCTATTCTGTCCCCACGGGGAAGCAGTACAGCCAGAAGCCTCCCCCGTTCCATCTCTAGGCTCTCTCTCAGGCCCCTCATACTTGTGATGTGTCTCAGGGGTAGAATGAAGAGTTTCCTCTGAGTGAACAAATACAGAGAGGCCAGAGATGCTGAGGAAGGGCGCCTTGCCTAGTGATATCCTAGCGTAAGTGGAAAAGAGGTACCTGCCTGTTGTCCCAGTGTGTCGAACGTGTTCACATCTGGTGTTGCCTACTGTGAAGTTATTCCCTGGGTGCCCTCGATTTTGTGGCCAAAGACGCAAGGGGCCGTTGTCTGTCCGTGGGTAAAATGGAGGGCTCTGCGGAACTGGCCGGTTAGGCTGGACCTCTCCTATTGGCTGAGTGTTTGTGACTCGTCCCCGTCAGACGTTCCGCCGAGCCTTCCGGTGGCTGTCTCCATGGTGATTGGGAAAGAAGCCTTAGGCCCCACACTCAGCTCTCACCTGGCCTACCTGGCCTCTTTCCCCTCATCTAGACTGCTGTGTGGATGAAAGAAAGGATGTCGGCCAGTGAGCACGTGTCCTGATTTCCTTGGAAGGATTAGGCTCCTTGCCTGGGCAGAAGACAGCCAAGGTCAGCCTTAGCCTAGACACCTAGTGACCTGGGACACTGCAGCCAATGATAGATGTTGATGTCCACGCTGAGGTATCCGCAGGTGGGGGATTCAGTGTGGTGGGAAGAGAAGTGGAAGTAGAGATGACACACTCCAGAGGGCACGGGCCAAAGGTCAGGGAAAATAGCTGAGGTCGTGGAGCTCTAGCAGAGCCAGTCTCGGGCCCAGGCCTCCCTGCTGTACGAGGCAAAGAGGTGATCCATATGCCGCCATCCGTAGACTGTGGACGGCTGGGCCCTGGATGCCCGGATTTCGTCCTTGTCTACCGAGAAGTGACGCAGATGCAGTGTGCCACCGGAGGCTGTGGAGCAGCAGAGGGCAAAATCTTGAAATGGGGGCTTCAGTTGACTTTGCCTGTGCTCTCCTTTGGCTGAGTGACATCGTGTGTTTCCTAGCAGGTGAAGACATTCGTGGAGAGAGGCGGTTTCCATGCGTGCAGGCAAAGTGTGTGCTGAGATGATGAGTTCCTGGAGACCAGGTGGACTCTTGAGACCCAGAATAGGCCTCTGGCAGGTATGTGTCAATGTTTTCTGCCCATGGCACTCAGCCGGTTATTTGCATAGAATGATATCAGCGAAACTAGTAGTCTCCGGAGAGGCTGCCACTTGTCAGCGAGCTTCACCTGGCCAGGTCCGCCCGTGATGTAGCTCCCCAATCAATCACTGCTCTCTAGACCTTCCAGATAGACTACCAGAACTTCTCTCCCCATGGGCAAGCAGTAGAGCCAGAGGCCTTCCCCCTTTGTTCTTTCGTCTCAAGGCCCTCTGTCAGGCACTCCAAGGTGTGAAGTGACAAGGGGGAGAAGGAAGAGATTTCAGAGAAGGAACACAAGCAGAGAGAGACAGAGAGAGGCAAGAGATGCTGAGTGGGGATGCCTTGCCTACTGATATCCTCAGGAAAGTGGGAAAGAGGTACCCGGCGTGCTCTGCCAATGCCCTGAAGCAGTCCGCACCAGGGGCTCCCTTGTGCCTGAGTAGCCTTTCCCGGGGTGTGCTCCAATCCTGTGGCCACTAGGGGTCATAGGTCACAATGGAGGGCCCTGTGTCATCTGCCTGGCGGGCCGGATCTCTGCCATTGTCTCAGTCTTGTCACCAGGCCCATCACGAGCTCCGCCCGCTCTTGCGGTGGGGGGACTGTCTCTATGGTGATGGCAAAGAAGCCTTAGCCCCGCCCACCTGGCCTTGACTTCACCTACCTGGCCCTCTGACCCTCACAGAGACCTCTGTGTTGATAAAAATCAATGTCCGCCAGTGCCCAGGTGTCAGCATCTGGGATAAAGGATTGGGGACCTTGCCTGGGGCAGAAGGCAGCCTAGGTCAGCGGGTAGCTGGAAGTCTAGTGACTTGTGACACTGCTGCCAGTGACAAATGGTGACTCCCACACTGACATATCCCCTGGTGGCAGAATGCTAGTGATGGGTGGAGAAACATCGCTCCGGAGCACACGTTTAATGGGGCAGCAGCCAAAGCAAAGGACAGGGCCAGTAGTGGATGTCGTGGAGCTGAATGGCGAGCCACTGAAGGGCCCAAGGATCCCTCCTGTATGTGGAGAACAGGTCATCCGTGTCCCCACATCCATCAACCATTGCACTGCTGGTGCCCAGGCTGCCAGGATTTCGGCCTTGCCTTCGGAGCCCGGCCACTTAGGCAGCCTTGCACCAGAGGCGGGGACGTGTAGACAGCAAAAATTTGGAAACTGGCAGTGTTTCCTCGATTTCTCTGGCATCGGCCTTTTTGAGCGGCTTGCATTTTTTCCTGGTAGGATAAGGCCCTGACGGAGAAAGGCAGGATTACGTGTGCAGGAAAGGTGTGTGTTGAGAGGGTGACGACGTTGAGACCACGTTGGGATCTTTAGTCCCAGGAAAGGCCCCTGGCGGGTGTGGGTCAATGTTCTCTGCCCATCCCCCTTGGCGGGGGGAGGTTTTCACTATACAAAGCAGCAGCGCAATTATTCGTCCCCGGAGAGGTTGCATCTGCCCACGAGCTCCACCTGGCCAGGGTCCGCCCCTACTGTATTGCGCGTGTCAGTCAACAGAAGCTAAGACCTTCCAGAGAGACTACCTGCTATTCTGTCCCCACGGGGAAGCAGTACAGCCAGAAGCCTCCCCCGTTCCATCTCTAGGCTCTCTCTCAGGCCCCTCATACTTGTGATGTGTCTCAGGGGTAGAATGAAGAGTTTCCTCTCAGTGAACACATACTGAGAGGCCAGAGATGCTGAGGAAGGGCGCCTTGCCTAGTGATATCCTAGCGTAAGTGGAAAAGAGGTACCTGCCTGTTGTCCCAGTGTGTCGAACGTGTTCACATCAGGGGTTGCCTACTGTGAAGTTATTCCCTGGGTGCCCTCGATTTTGTGGCCAAAGACGCAAGGGGCCGTTGTCTGTCCGTGGGTAAAATGGAGGGCTCTGCGGAACTGGCCGGTTAGGCTGGACCTCTCCTATTGGCTGAGTGTTTGTGACTCGTCCCCGTCAGAAGTTCCACCCAGCCTTCCGGTGGCTGTCACCATGGTGATTGGGAAAGAAGCCTTAGGCCCCACACTCAGCCCTCACCTGGCCTACCTGGCCTCTTTCCCCTCATCTAGACCGCTGTGTGGATGAAAGAAAGGATGTCGGCCAGTGAGCACGTGTCCTGATTTCCTTGGAAGGATTAGGCTCCTTGCCTGGGCAGAAGACAGCCAAGGTCAGCCTGAGCCCAGACACCTAGTGACCTGTGACACCGCAGCCAGTGATAGATGTTGATGTCCACGCTGAGGTATCCGCAGGTGGCGGATTCAGTGTGGTGGGAAGAGAAGTGGAAGTAGAGATGACACACTCACGAGGGCACGGGAAAAAGGTCAGGGAAAATAGCTGAGGTCGTGGAGCTCTAGCAGAGCCAGTCTAGGACCCAGGCCTCCCTGCTGTACGAGGCAAAGAGGTGATCCGTATGCCGCCATCCGTAGACTGTGGACGACTGGGCCCTGGATGCCCGGATTTCGTCCTTGTCTACCGAGAAGTGACGCAGATGCAGTGTGCCACCGGAGGCTGTGGAGCAGCAGAGGGCAAAATCTTGAAATGGGGGCTTCAGTTGACTTTGCCTGTGCTCTCCTTTGGCTGAGTGACATCGTGTGTTTCCTAGCAGGTGAAGACATTCGTGGAGAGAGGCGGTTTCCATGCGTGCAGGCAAAGTGTGTGCTGAGATGATGAGTTGCTGGAGACCAGGGTGGACTCTTGAGACCCAGAATAGGCCTCTGGCAGGTATGTGTCAATGTTTTCTGCCCATGGCACTCAGCCGGTTATTTGCATAGAATGTTATCAGCGAAATTAGTAGTCTCCGGAGAGGCTGCCACTTGTCAGCGACCTTCACCTGGCCAGGTCCGCCCGTGATGTAGCTCCCCAATCAATCACTGCTCTCTAGACCTTCCAGATAGACTACCAGAACTTCTCTCCCCATGGGCAAGCAGTAGAGCCAGAGGCCTTCCCCCTTTGTTCTTTCGTCTCAAGGCCCTCTGTCAGGCACTCCAAGGTGTGAAGTGACAAGGGGGAGAAGGAAGAGATTTCAGAGAAGGAACACAAGCAGAGAGAGACAGAGAGAGGCAAGAGATGCTGAGTGCGGATGCCTTGCCTACGGATATCCTCAGGAAAGTGGGAAAGAGGTACCTGGCGTGCTCTGCCAATGGCCTGAAGCAGTCCACACCAGGGGCTCCCTTGTGCCTGCGTAGCCTTTCCCGGGGTGTGCTCCAATCCTGTGGCCACTAGGGGTCATAGGTCACAATGGAGGGAAGTGTGTCTTCTGCCTGGCGGGCCGGATCTCTGCCATTGTCTCAGTCTTGTCACCAGGCCCATCAGGAGCTCCGCCCACTCTTGCGGTGGGGGGACTGTCTCTATGGTGATGGCAAAGAAGCCTTAGCCCCGCCCACCTGGCCTTGACTTCACCTACCTGGCCCTCTGACCCTCACTCAGACCTCTGTGTTGATAAAAATCAATGTCCGCCAGTGCCCAGGTGTCAGCATCTGGGATAAAGGATTGGGGACCTTGCCTGGGGCAGAAGGCAGCCTAGGTCAGCGGGTAGCTGGAAGTCTAGTGACTTGTGACACTGCTGCCAGTGACAAATGGTGACTCCCACACTGACATATCCCCTGGTGGCAGAATGCTAGTGATGGGTGGAGAAACATCGCTCCGGAGCACACGTTTAATGGGGCACCAGACAAAGCAAAGGCCAGGGCCAGTAGTGGACGTCGTGGAGCTGAATGGCGAGACAGTGAAGGGCCCGAGGATCCCTCCTGTATGTGGCGAACAGGTCATCCGTGTCCCCACGTCCATCAACCATTGCACTGCTGGGGCCCAGGCTGCCAGGATTTCGGCCTTGCCTTCGGAGCCCGGCCACATAGGCAGCCTTGCACCGGAGGCGGGGACGTGTAGACAGCAAAAATTTGGAAACTGGCAGTGTTTCCTCGATTTCTCTGGCATCAGCCTTTTTGAGCGGCTTGCTTTTTTTCCTGGTAGGATAAGGCCCTGACGGAGAAAGGCAGGATTACGTGTGCAGGAAAGGTGTGTGTTGAGAGGGTGACGACGTTGAGACCACGTTGGGATCTTTAGTCCCAGGAAAGGCCCCTGGCGGGTGTGGGTCAATGTTCTCTGCCCATCCCCCTTGGCGGGGGGAGGTTTTCACCATACAAAGCAGCAGCGCAATTATTCGTCCCCGGAGAGGTTGCATCTGCGCACAAGCTCCACCTGGCCAGGGTCCGCCCCTACTGTATTGCGCGTGTCAGTCAACAGAAGCTAAGACCTTCCAGAGAGACTACCTGCTATTCTGTCCCCACGGGGAAGCAGTACAGCCAGAAGCCTCCCCCGTTCCATCTCTAGGCTCTCTCTCAGGCCCCTCATACTTGTGATGTGTCTCAGGGGTAGAATGAAGAGTTTCCTCTGAGTGAACACATACTGAGAGGCCAGAGATGCTGAGGAAGGGCGCCTTGCCTAGTGATATCCTAGCGTAAGTGGAAAAGAGGTACCTGCCTGCTGTCCCAGTGTGTCGAACGTGTTCACATCAGGGGTTGCCTACTGTGAAGTTATTCCCTGGGTGCCCTGGATTTTGTGGCCAAAGACGCAAGGGGCCGTTGTCTGTCCATGGGTAAAATGGAGGGCTCTGCGGAACTGGCCGGTTAGGCTGGACCTCTCCTATTGGCTGAGTGTTTGTGACTCGTCCCCGTCAGAAGTTCCGCCCAGCCTTCCGGTGGCTGTCACCATGGTGATTGGGAAAGAAGCCTTAGGCCCCACACTCAGCCCTCACCTGGCCTACCTGGCCTCTTTCCCCTCATCTAGACCGCTGTGTGGATGAAAGAAAGGATGTCGGCCAGTGAGCACGTGTCCTGATTTCCTTGGAAGGATTAGGCTCCTTGCCTGGGCAGAAGACAGCCAAGGTCAGCCTGAGCCTAGACACCTAGTGACCTGTGACACTGCAGCCAGTGATAGATGTTGATGTCCACGCTGAGGTATCCACAGGTGGCGGATTCAGTGTGGTGGGAAGAGAAGTGGAAGTAGAGATGACACAGTCCAGAGGGCACGGGCCAAAGGTCAGGGAAAATAGCTGAGGTCGTGGAGCTCTAGCAGAGCCAGTCTAGGGCCCAGGCCTCCCTGCTGTACGAGGCAAAGAGGTGATCCATATGCCGCCATCCGTAGACTGTGGACGGCTGGGCCCTGGATGCCCGGATTTCGTCCTTGTCTACCGAGAAGTGACGCACATGCAGTGTGCCACCGGAGGCTGTGGAGCAGCAGAGGGCAAAATCTTGAAAATGGGGGCTTCAGTTGACTTTGCCTGTGCTCTCCTTTGGCTGAGTGACATCGTGTGTTTCCTAGCAGGTGAAGACATTCGTGGAGAGAGGCGGTTTCCATGCGTGCAGGCAAAGTGTGTGCTGAGATGATGAGTTGCTGGAGACCAGGGTGGACTCTTGAGACCCAGAATAGGCCTCTGGCAGGTATGTGTCAATGTTTTCTGCCCATGGCACTCAGCCGGTTATTTGCATAGAATGTTATCAGCGAAATTAGTAGTCTCCGGAGAGGCTGCCACTTGTCAGCGAGCTTCACCTGGCCAGGTCCACCCGTGATGTAGCTCCCCAATCAGTCACTGCTCTCTAGACCTTCCAGATAGACTACCAGAACTTCTCCCCCCATGGGCAAGCAGTAGAGCCAGAGGCCTTCCCCCTTTGTTCTTTTGTCTCAAGGCCCTCTGTCAGGCACTCCAAGGTGTGAAGTGACAAGGAGGAGAAGGAAGAGATTTCAGAGAAGGAACACAAGCAGAGAGAGACAGAGAGAGGCAAGAGATGCTGAGTGGGGATGCCTTGCCTACTGATATCCTCAGGAAAGTGGGAAAGAGGTACCTGGCGTGCTCTGCCAATGGCCTGAAGCAGTCCGCACCAGGGGCTCCCTTGTGCCTGCGTAGCCTTTCCCGGGGTGTGCTCCAATCCTGTGGCCACTAGGGGTCATAGGTCACAATGGAGGGCCCTGTGTCATCTGCCTGGCGGGCCGGATCTCTGCCATTGGCTCAGTCTTGTCACCAGGCCCATCACGAGCTCCGCCCGCTCTTGCGGTGGGGGGACTGTCTCTATGGTGATGGCAAAGAAGCCTTAGCCCCGCCCACCTGGCCTTGACTTCACCTACCTGGCCCTCTGACCCTCACTCAGACCTCTGTGTTGATAAAAATCAATGTCCGCCAGTGCCCAGGTGTCAGCATCTGGGATAAAGGATTGGGGACCTTGCCTGGGGCAGAAGGCAGCCTAGGTCAGCGGGTAGCTGGAAGTCTAGTGACTTGTGACACTGCTGCCAGTGACAAATGGTGACTCCCACACTGACATATCCCCTGGTGGCAGAATGCTAGTGATGGGTGGAGAAACATCGCTCCGGAGCACACGTTTAATGGGGCAGCAGCCAAAGCAAAGGCCAGGGCCAGTAGTGGACGTCGTGGAGCTGAATGGCGAGCCAGTGAAGGGCCCAAGGATCCCTCCTGTATGTGGCGAACAGGTCATCCGTGTCCCCACGTCCATCAACCATTGCACTGCTGGGGCCCAGGCTGCCAGGATTTCGGCCTTGCCTTCGGAGCCCGGCCACATAGGCAGCCTTGCACCGGAGGCGGGGACGTGTAGACAGCAAAAATTTGGAAAGTGGCAGTGTTTCCTCGATTTCTCTGGCACCGGCCTTTTTGAGCGGCTTGCTTTTTTTCCTGGTAGGATAGGGCCCTGACGGAGAAAGGCAGGATTACGTGTGCAGGAAAGGTGTGTGTTGAGAGGGTGACGACGTTGAGACCACGTTGGGATCTTTAGTCCCAGGAAAGGCCCCTGGCGGGTGTGGGTCAATGTTCTCTGCCCATCCCCCTTGGCGGGGGGAGGTTTTCACCATACAAAGCAGCAGCGCAATTATTCGTCGCCGGTGAGGTTGCATCTGCCCACAAGCTCCACCTGGCCAGGGTCCGCCCCTACTGTATTGCGCGTGTCAGTCAACAGAAGCTAAGACCTTCCAGAGAGACTACCTGCTATTCTGTCCCCACGGGGAAGCAGTACAGCCAGAAGCCTCCCCCGTTCCATCTCTAGGCTCTCTCTCAGGCCCCTCATACTTGTGATGTGTCTCAGGGGTAGAATGAAGAGATTCCTCTGAGTGAACACATACAGAAAGGCCACAGATGCTGAGGAAGGGCGCCTTGCCTAGCGATATCCTAGGGTAAGTGGAAAAGAGGTACCTGCCTGCTGTCCCAGTGTGTCGAACGTGTTCACATCAGGGGTTGCCTACTGTGAAGTTATTCCCTGGGTGGCCTCGATTTTGTGGCCAAAGACGCAAGAGGCCGTTGTCTGTTCGTGGGTAAAATGGAGGGCTCTGCAGAACTGGCCGGTTAGGCTGGACCTCTCCTATTGGCTGAGTGTTTGTGACTGGTCCCCGTCAGAAGTTCCGCCCAGCCTTCCGGTGGCTGTCACCATGGTGATTGGGAAAGAAGCCTTAGGCCCCACACTCAGCCTTCACCTGGCCTACCTGGCCTCTTTCCCCTCATCTAGACCGCTGTGTGGATGAAAGAAAGGATGTCGGCCAGTGAGCACGTGTCCTGATTTCCTTGGAAGGATTAGGCTCCTTGCCTGGGCAGAAGACAGCCAAGGTCAGCCTGAGCCTAGACTCCTAGTGACCTTTGACACTGCAGCCAGTGATAGATGTTGATGTCCACGCTGAGGTATCCGCAGGTGGCGGATTCAGTGTGGTGGGAAGAGAAGTGGAAGTAGAGATGACACACTCACGAGGGCACGGGCCTAAGGTCAGGGAAAATAGCTGAGGTCGTGGAGCTCTAGCGGAGCCAGTCTAGGGCCCAGGCCTCCCTGCTGTACGAGGCAAAGAGGTGATCCATATGCCGCCATCCGTAGACTGTGGATGGCTGGGGCCCTGGATGCCCGGATTTCGTCCTTGTCTACCGAGAAGTGACGCAGATGCAGTGTGCCACCGGAGGCTGTGGAGCAGCAGAGGGCAAAATCTTGAAAATGGGGGCTTCAGTTGACTTTGCCTGTGCTCTCCTTTGGCTGAGTGACATCGTGTGTTTCCTAGCAGGTGAAGACATTCGTGGAGAGAGGCGGTTTCCTTGCGTGCAGGCAAAGTGTGTGCTGAGATGATGAGTTGCTGGAGACCAGGGTGGACTCTTCAGACCCAAAATAGGCCTCTGGCAGGTATACACGATATGAAGCGATTTGACCTTGTTTGATTCAAAACTATGTGACTCGACTCGATTCGACCTGATTCGATTCGACGCTGTTCGGTGACAGTGCGATTCTGCTTGATTCCACTCGATTAGGTGTGATTTGGCAGTATACAGCTCTTTTCGGCTGTATTCAGCTCCATTCGTCTCTATTCAGCTGATTCGGCTCTCTTTGACTGTATTCGGCTCTACTCTTTTCCACTCTATTCTACTCGTTTCTATTCCTTTTATTCTGTTCTAATCTTTTCTGTTCCACTCTACTCTGTTCTATTCTACCCTCCCCTCCCCTCCCCTTCTCTAATCTATATGTCTCGATTGGATTTGACGAGTTGAACGCGATTCGAGGCGATGAAGCTTGAATCGGCTCGATTCGGCTCGATTTGGCTCTATTCGGCTCAGTTAGGCTCCATTCAGCTTGTTTTGGCTTGAATCGCTTCGAATCTGCTCGATTTGGCCTTCTTCAGCCCTATTCTGCTCTATTCGACTCCTTTCTACTCTATTCGTTTCTACTTGACTCCATTCTACTCCATTCTATTCATTCCACACTATTCTACTCTACCCTACCCAACACCACTCTAATTTACTCTACTTGCTTCTACACGATTCCTCTCATTTTGTCTGCATTTGGCTCTATTCAGCTCTATTCTACTCTTCTCTACTCTATTGTATTGTTTCTACTCTGTTCTGTACTATTCTACTCTATTCTACCCTACCCTATGCTACCCAACTCTAAGGTATTGTAATCCACTTGATTGGATTTGATTCAACCCATTTCGACGCGATTCGGCTCGATTTGGCTCTGTTCAAATCTATTCTACTCTACTCTATTCCCCTCTACTCTACTCTAGCCTACTCTTTTCTGTATTCGTTCTGTGTTGTTCTGTTCCATTTTGTTGTGTTCTGTTCTGTTTTATTCTATTCTACTCTATTCTACCCTACTCTAGCCTACCCGAACCTCCCCTACTCTAGTCTATTCAATTGAATTCGAGAAATTTTGACGCGACTAGGGGCCAAATCGGTGTGATTCATGTCCATTCGGCTCCATTTGTCTCGAATAGTGTCGATTCAGCTCGATTAGGCTCGATTTGGCTCCATTAGGCTCGATTCACTGGATTCGGATCGATTTCGCTCAATTCAGCTCGATTTGGCCCTCTTTGGCCCTATTCGGCTCTATTCAGCTCTTTTCTACTCTACTCGATTCCATTGCACACCATTCTACTCCATTCTACGCTCTTCTACTATACCCTACTGTAATTGATTCGATGGGATTCGACGCCATTCGACGCGATTTGTCTCGTTTCGTCTCCATTCGGCTTGATTCGACTCTGTTCTACTCTACTCTATTCTACTCTACACTATTCTGCTCTGCTCTACCCTTTTCCACTCTATTGTATTGTATCCTTTCCATTCTCTTCTACTGTGTTCAAGTCTACTCTCTTCTATCCTACCTAATCTAATCTATTCTACTGGATTCGATTCCACGCATCTCGATGCGATTCGGCTCAAATTGGCTCCTTTCCACTCCATTCATCCCCAGTCGGCTTAAATCGGTTCGATTCAGCTCTAATCGGCTCCATTCGGCTCTAGTCAGCTCGAATAGACTCTCTGCAGCTCTATTCGGCTCTATTAGACTCTACTCAACTCTATTATCTCTTTTCGACTCCATGCTACACCATTCTACTCCATCCTAAACTATTCTCTACTGTATTGTATTGTACTCTACCCTACTCTAGTCTATTCTAATTGATTGGATTGGATTGGATTGGAATTGATCAGATTCAGTGCAATTCGACGGGATTCGACGCGATACGGCACGATTCCACGGGATTCGGCGTGATTCGTCTTGGTTTCTATCCATTTAGCTCTTTTGGGCTCTATTTGGCTCTATTCGGCAATGTTCGACTCTACTCTACTCTACTCTTCTATACTCTGCTCTTCTCGACCCTATTCTTTCAGTTCTGTTCTCTTCTGTTCTGTTCTGTTCTACTGCACTCTATTCTACCCTACCCTACCCTAACTTAGCCTACTGTAATCTGTTCTATGCTATTCGACACACTTGAATGGGATTCGACCTGATTCGGGTCATATCGGCTCGATTCATCTCCTTTCTGCTCCATTAAACTCGATTCGGTTCTATTCGGCTCTTTTCCACTCTATTCGGCTCTTTTTGGCAGTAGTCGACTCTATTTGACTCTAGTCTACACGATTCTTTCTGTTCTGTTCTATTCTACTCTATTCTATTCTTCTCTACCCTACCCTAACCTTACCTTCCCCACACTAATCTATTTGATTCGATTCGACACATTTCAAACGACTCGACATGATTCATCTCGATTCACCTTGAATTTGGTCAATTCGGCTGTATTCAGCTCTGTTTGGCTCTTTTCGGCTCTCTTCAACTCGATTTGACTCTATTGTACTGGACCCGACTCTACTTAATTCTATTCTCTTCTTTCTATTGTGTTCTGTTGTGTTGTAGTCTAGCCTCTCCTGCCGTACCCTCCTCTACTCTAATCTATTCGATTCAACGCATTTCGACGCGATTCCATGTGATTAGGCTTGAATCGGCTCGATTTAGCTCTATTTGGCTTGAATTGGGTCAATTCGTCTCGATTCTGCTCAATTCAGCATAATTAGGCTCGAGTGAACCTTATTCAGCCCTGTTCAGCTCTACTCAACCCTTTCTACTTTATTTGTCTCTATTTGGCTCCATTCAACTCCCTTCCACACCATTCTACTCTTTTCTACTCTATTCTATTCTGTTCTACCCTACCCTACTCTAATCTATTCTAATCGATTCGATTCATCACGATTTGTCTCCTTTCCTCTCCATTCGAATCGATTCGGCTTGAATTGGATCTATTCATCTATATTCTGCACTACCCGACTCTGACTATTCCACTCTACTCAACTCTACTCCATTCTACTCTTGGTATTCTCTTCTGTTCTACTCTATTCTAGTCTTCTGTGCCCTTCCCTACTGAATCCCAGTCTAACCTACACTACTCTAATCTATTCAATTTAATTCGATTCCATTCAGTTTGACACCATTCGACCCGATTTGAGACAATTCGACGGGATTCGGTGAGATTCCGCGAGATTTGATGCGTTTTGGTGGGATTGGATGGAATTCGACGAGATCCGGTGCAATAGGATGCAATTAAGTGTGTTTTGGCTCGATTTTGCTGGGTTCAGTTTGTCTCTATTTGGCTCGTTTCAGCTCCACTAGGCTCCATTCATCCCGAATCTGGTCGACTCGACTCGATTCAGCTCATTTTGGCCATATTTGGTCCTATTCAGCGTTATTCGGCTCTATTCAACTCTTTTCTACTCTCTGCATCTCTGTTCGAATCCATTTGACTCCATTCCACACCATTCTATTCCATTCTACACTACTGTATTCTACAAAACCCTCCCCCACCCTAGCCTATCCTAATCTAGTCTGCTCTTTTCTAGTCTCCTTTTCTATTTTCTCTATTCCATCCTATGCTACTCTACCATACCCTACACTAAGCTAACCTACCCTGACCTATGCTGTTCTATTCTATTTCCTTCTATTTTCTCTCTTCCACCGTATGCTTCCCTTCCCTATGCTACCCCACCGTACCATACTCTACTACTTAGGGTTACTCAATAAGGGTCCTAATTAAGGGGAGTAGTTCTGGCAAGGGTACTCCTTAAGGCAAGTGTACTAGTTCAGGCTACTAGTTAAGGCCAGGCTACTAGTTAAGGCATGGGTACTTGTTGAGGGTACTGGTTAAGGCAAGGGGACCAGTTCAGGCTATTTGTTAAGGACATACTACTAGTGAAGGCAAGGGTACTAGTGAAGACTACTGGTTAAGGCAAGGGTACTTGTTAGTTCTACTAGTTAAGGCAAGGGTACTAGATTAGGCTAAGAGTTCAGGCAAGGGTACTCGTTCAGATTACTAACTTAGGGTACTATTCAAGACTAGTTGTCTAGGCTACTGCTCTATGCCACTAGTCTAGCTGACTAGTCCAGCTTACTAGTCTAGGCTTCTACTCTAGCCTTCTCTTGTCTACTCTAATGTAGTCTACTTGCATCTACCCTAGTCTTCCTATCATAAACTACCCTACCCTAACCTATTCTAATCTATTCCATTTGATTCGATTCAAAGCATTTCCATGCGACCGGACACCATCACGCTTGAGTCAGCTCGATTCCGCAACATCAGCTCGATTCAGCTCGATTTGGCTCGAATCACTTCAATTCAGCTCGTTTCCACTCGGTTCAGCCTTATTCGGCCCTATTTGGCTCGATTCGACTCTTTTCTACTCTATTTGTCTCTGTTCGACTCCATTTGACTCCACTCTTCTCCATTCTACGCTATTCTACTCTATTCTGTTCTATTCTACCCTACGATACTCTAATCTATTCGATTGGATGCGATTCGAAGCAATTCGGTGTGATTCATCTCGTTTTGTTTCCATTTGACTCGATTCGGCCAGAATTGGCTCTATTCAGCTATATCCTGCACTCTTTGACTCTATTTGACTCAATTCTACTCTGCTCTACTCTTGTCTGCTTTACTCTCTCTACTCTACCCTACTGTACTATATTCTATTCTGTACTATTCTGTTCTATTCTACCCACCCGCCCCTCCCCTACCCTTCCCCAATCTATTTGATTAGATTCGATGTGATGTATTTCCACGCGATTTGACGCGATTAGGCTTGAATCAGCTCGATTCAGTTCGAATCGGCTCTATTCGGCTCGACGTGGCTCCATTTCACTCCATTCGGCTCGATTAGGCCCGAATTCCATCGATTCTGCTGGATTCTGCTCAATTAGGCCTTATTTGGGCCTATTCGGCCCTATTCTGCTCTATTAGACTCTTTTGTACTCTATTCCTATCTATCCGTCTCTATTGGACTCCGTTCAACTCCATTCCTCACTATTTTCCTCGATTCTATTCTACCCTTCCCTACCCTAATCTCTTCTAATCGATTCGATTTGATTTGACGCGATTCGAAGCAACCGGACGTGATTCGTCTCGTTTTGTCTCCACTCGGCTCAATTCGGCTATGTTCTCTCTCTTTGACTCTATTCTATTCTGTTGTATTCTTTCTGTTCTGTTCTATTCTCTCCTATTCTGTTGTACTCTATTCTATTCTACCCTACCCGACCCAACGGCACCCCACCCGAACCTACCCTACTTTAATCTATTGGATTCAATTCGATTCAGTGCAAAGCGATTTGATAGGACTTGACTGGATTCGGCAAGATCTGAAGGGATTTGATGAGATTCCATGCGACTCGACGTGATTCAGTAGGATTCTCTGAGGTTTGACGCAATTCGAAGTTATTCGACGTGATTCGATGGGATTCGACACGATATGAAGCGATTTGACCTTGTTTGATTCAAAACGATGTGACTCGACTCGATTCGACCTGATTCGATTCGACGCTGTTCGGTGACAGTCAGTGCGATTCTGCTTGATTCCGCTCGATTAGGTGTGATTTGGCAGTATACAGCTCTTTTCGGCTGTATTCAGCTCCATTCGTCTCTATTCAGCTTATTCGGCTCTATTCGACTGTATTCGACTCTACTCTTTTCCACTCTATTCTACTCGATTCTATTCCTTCTATTCTGTTCTAATCTCTTCTATTCCACTCTACTCTGTTCTATTCTCCCCTCCCCTCCCCTTCTCTAATCTATACATCTCGATTGGATTTGACGCGTTGAACGCGATTCGAGGCGATGAAGCTTGAATCGGCTCGATTCAGCTCTATTCGGCTCAGTTAGGCTCCATTCAGCTTGTTTTGGCTTGAATCGCTTCGAATCTGCTCGATTTGGCCTTCTTCGGCCCTATTCTGCTCTATTCGACTCTTTTCGACTCTCTTCGTTTCTACTTGACTCCATTCTACTCCATTCTATTCATTCCACACTATTCTACACTATTCTACTCTATTCTGCTCTACCCTACCCAACACCACTCTAATTTACTCTACTTGCTTCTACACGATTCCTCTCATTTTGTCTGCATTTGGCTCTATTCAGCTCTATTCTACTCTTCTCTACTCTATTGTATTGTTTCTACTCTGTTCTGTACTATTCTACTCTATTCTACCCTACCCTATGCTACCCAACTCTAAGGTATTGTAATCCACTTGATTGGATTTGATTCAACCCATTTCGACGCGATTCGGCTCGATTTGGCTCTGTTCAAATCTATTCTACTCTACTCTATTCCCCTCTACTCTACTCTAGCCTACTCTTTTCTGTATTCGTTCTGTGTTGTTCTGTTCCATTTTGTTGTGTTCTGTTCTGTTTTATTCTATTCTACTCTATTCTACCCTACTCTAGCCTACCCGAACCTCCCCTACTCTAGTCTATTCAATTGAATTCGAGAAATTTTGACGCGACTAGGGGCCAAATCGGTGTGATTCATGTCCATTCGGCTCCATTTGTCTCGAATAGTGTCGATTCAGCTCGATTAGGCTCGATTTGGCTCCATTAGGCTCGATTCACTGGATTCGGATCGATTTCGCTCAATTCAGCTCGATTTGGCCCTCTTTGGCCCTATTCGGCTCTATTCAGCTCTTTTCTACTCTACTCGATTCCATTGCACACCATTCTACTCCATTCTACGCTCTTCTACTATACCCTACTGTAATTGATTCGATGGGATTCGACGCCATTCGACGCGATTTGTCTCGTTTCGTCTCCATTCGGCTTGATTCGACTCTGTTCTACTCTACTCTATTCTACTCTACACTATTCTGCTCTGCTCTACCCTTTTCCACTCTATTGTATTGTATCCTTTCCATTCTCTTCTACTGTGTTCAAGTCTACTCTCTTCTATCCTACCTAATCTAATCTATTCTACTGGATTCGATTCCACGCATCTCGATGCGATTCGGCTCAAATTGGCTCCTTTCCACTCCATTCATCCCCAGTCGGCTTAAATCGGTTCGATTCAGCTCTAATCGGCTCCATTCGGCTCTAGTCAGCTCGAATAGACTCTCTGCAGCTCTATTCGGCTCTATTAGACTCTACTCAACTCTATTATCTCTTTTCGACTCCATGCTACACCATTCTACTCCATCCTAAACTATTCTCTACTGTATTGTATTGTACTCTACCCTACTCTAGTCTATTCTAATTGATTGGATTGGATTGGATTGGAATTGATCAGATTCAGTGCAATTCGACGGGATTCGACGCGATACGGCACGATTCCACGGGATTCGGCGTGATTCGTCTTGGTTTCTATCCATTTAGCTCTTTTGGGCTCTATTTGGCTCTATTCGGCAATGTTCGACTCTACTCTACTCTACTCTTCTATACTCTGCTCTTCTCGACCCTATTCTTTCAGTTCTGTTCTCTTCTGTTCTGTTCTGTTCTACTGCACTCTATTCTACCCTACCCTACCCTAACTTAGCCTACTGTAATCTGTTCTATGCTATTCGACACACTTGAATGGGATTCGACCTGATTCGGGTCATATCGGCTCGGTTCATCTCCTTTCTGCTCCATTAAACTCGATTCGGTTCTATTCGGCTCTTTTCCACTCTATTCGGCTCTTTTTGGCAGTAGTCGACTCTATTTGACTCTAGTCTACACGATTCTTTCTGTTCTGTTCTATTCTACTCTATTCTATTCTTCTCTACCCTACCCTAACCTTACCTTCCCCACACTAATCTATTTGATTCGATTCGACACATTTCAAACGACTCGACATGATTCATCTCGATTCACCTTGAATTTGGTCAATTCGGCTGTATTCAGCTCTGTTTGGCTCTTTTCGGCTCTCTTCAACTCGATTTGACTCTATTGTACTGGACCCGACTCTACTTAATTCTATTCTCTTCTTTCTATTGTGTTCTGTTGTGTTGTAGTCTAGCCTCTCCTGCCGTACCCTCCTCTACTCTAATCTATTCGATTCAACGCATTTCGACGCGATTCCATGTGATTAGGCTTGAATCGGCTCGATTTAGCTCTATTTGGCTTGAATTGGGTCAATTCGTCTCGATTCTGCTCAATTCAGCATAATTAGGCTCGAGTGAACCTTATTCAGCCCTGTTCAGCTCTACTCAACCCTTTCTACTTTATTTGTCTCTATTTGGCTCCATTCAACTCCCTTCCACACCATTCTACTCTTTTCTACTCTATTCTATTCTGTTCTACCCTACCCTACTCTAATCTATTCTAATCGATTCGATTCATCACGATTTGTCTCCTTTCCTCTCCATTCGAATCGATTCGGCTTGAATTGGATCTATTCATCTATATTCTGCACTACCCGACTCTGACTATTCCACTCTACTCAACTCTACTCCATTCTACTCTTGGTATTCTCTTCTGTTCTACTCTATTCTAGTCTTCTGTGCCCTTCCCTACTGAATCCCAGTCTAACCTACACTACTCTAATCTATTCAATTTAATTCGATTCCATTCAGTTTGACACCATTCGACCCGATTTGAGACAATTCGACGGGATTCGGTGAGATTCCGCGAGATTTGATGCGTTTTGGTGGGATTGGATGGAATTCGACGAGATCCGGTGCAATAGGATGCAATTAAGTGTGTTTTGGCTCGATTTTGCTGGGTTCAGTTTGTCTCTATTTGGCTCGTTTCAGCTCCACTAGGCTCCATTCATCCCGAATCTGGTCGACTCGACTCGATTCAGCTCATTTTGGCCATATTTGGTCCTATTCAGCGTTATTCGGCTCTATTCAACTCTTTTCTACTCTCTGCATCTCTGTTCGAATCCATTTGACTCCATTCCACACCATTCTATTCCATTCTACACTACTGTATTCTACAAAACCCTCCCCCACCCTAGCCTATCCTAATCTAGTCTGCTCTTTTCTAGTCTCCTTTTCTATTTTCTCTATTCCATCCTATGCTACTCTACCATACCCTACACTAAGCTAACCTACCCTGACCTATGCTGTTCTATTCTATTTCCTTCTATTTTCTCTCTTCCACCGTATGCTTCCCTTCCCTATGCTACCCCACCGTACCATACTCTACTACTTAGGGTTACTCAATAAGGGTCCTAATTAAGGGGAGTAGTTCTGGCAAGGGTACTCCTTAAGGCAAGTGTACTAGTTCAGGCTACTAGTTAAGGCCAGGCTACTAGTTAAGGCATGGGTACTTGTTGAGGGTACTGGTTAAGGCAAGGGGACCAGTTCAGGCTATTTGTTAAGGACATACTACTAGTGAAGGCAAGGGTACTAGTGAAGACTACTGGTTAAGGCAAGGGTACTTGTTAGTTCTACTAGTTAAGGCAAGGGTACTAGATTAGGCTAAGAGTTCAGGCAAGGGTACTCGTTCAGATTACTAACTTAGGGTACTATTCAAGACTAGTTGTCTAGGCTACTGCTCTATGCCACTAGTCTAGCTGACTAGTCCAGCTTACTAGTCTAGGCTTCTACTCTAGCCTTCTCTTGTCTACTCTAATGTAGTCTACTTGCATCTACCCTAGTCTTCCTATCATAAACTACCCTACCCTAACCTATTCTAATCTATTCCATTTGATTCGATTCAAAGCATTTCCATGCGACCGGACACCATCACGCTTGAGTCAGCTCGATTCCGCAACATCAGCTCGATTCAGCTCGATTTGGCTCGAATCACTTCAATTCAGCTCGTTTCCACTCGGTTCAGCCTTATTCGGCCCTATTTGGCTCGATTCGACTCTTTTCTACTCTATTTGTCTCTGTTCGACTCCATTTGACTCCACTCTTCTCCATTCTACGCTATTCTACTCTATTCTGTTCTATTCTACCCTACGATACTCTAATCTATTCGATTGGATGCGATTCGAAGCAATTCGGTGTGATTCATCTCGTTTTGTTTCCATTTGACTCGATTCGGCCAGAATTGGCTCTATTCAGCTATATCCTGCACTCTTTGACTCTATTTGACTCAATTCTACTCTGCTCTACTCTTGTCTGCTTTACTCTCTCTACTCTACCCTACTGTACTATATTCTATTCTGTACTATTCTGTTCTATTCTACCCACCCGCCCCTCCCCTACCCTTCCCCAATCTATTTGATTAGATTCGATGTGATGTATTTCCACGCGATTTGACGCGATTAGGCTTGAATCAGCTCGATTCAGTTCGAATCGGCTCTATTCGGCTCGACGTGGCTCCATTTCACTCCATTCGGCTCGATTAGGCCCGAATTCCATCGATTCTGCTGGATTCTGCTCAATTAGGCCTTATTTGGGCCTATTCGGCCCTATTCTGCTCTATTAGACTCTTTTGCACTCTATTCCTATCTATCCGTCTCTATTGGACTCCGTTCAACTCCATTCCTCACTATTTTCCTCGATTCTATTCTACCCTTCCCTACCCTAATCTCTTCTAATCGATTCGATTTGATTTGACGCGATTCGAAGCAACCGGACGTGATTCGTCTCGTTTTGTCTCCACTCGGCTCAATTCGGCTATGTTCTCTCTCTTTGACTCTATTCTATTCTGTTGTATTCTTTCTGTTCTGTTCTATTCTCTCCTATTCTGTTGTACTCTATTCTATTCTACCCTACCCGACCCAACGGCACCCCACCCGAACCTACCCTACTTTAATCTATTGGATTCAATTCGATTCAGTGCAAAGCGATTTGATAGGACTTGACTGGATTCGGCAAGATCTGAAGGGATTTGATGAGATTCCATGCGACTCGACGTGATTCAGTAGGATTCTCTGAGGTTTGACGCAATTCGAAGTTATTCGACGTGATTCGATGGGATTCGACACGATATGAAGCGATTTGACCTTGTTTGATTCAAAACGATGTGACTCGACTCGATTCGACCTGATTCGATTCGACGCTGTTCGGTGACAGTCAGTGCGATTCTGCTTGATTCCGCTCGATTAGGTGTGATTTGGCAGTATACAGCTCTTTTCGGCTGTATTCAGCTCCATTCGTCTCTATTCAGCTTATTCGGCTCTATTCGACTGTATTCGACTCTACTCTTTTCCACTCTATTCTACTCGATTCTATTCCTTCTATTCTGTTCTAATCTCTTCTATTCCACTCTACTCTGTTCTATTCTCCCCTCCCCTCCCCTCCCCTTCTCTAATCTATACATCTCGATTGGATTTGACGCGTTGAACGCGATTCGAGGCGATGAAGCTTGAATCGGCTCGATTCAGCTCTATTCGGCTCAGTTAGGCTCCATTCAGCTTGTTTTGGCTTGAATCGCTTCGAATCTGCTCGATTTGGCCTTCTTCGGCCCTATTCTGCTCTATTCGACTCTTTTCGACTCTCTTCGTTTCTACTTGACTCCATTCTACTCCATTCTATTCATTCCACACTATTCTACACTATTCTACTCTATTCTGCTCTACCCTACCCAACACCACTCTAATTTACTCTACTTGCTTCTACACGATTCCTCTCATTTTGTCTGCATTTGGCTCTATTCAGCTCTATTCTACTCTTCTCTACTCTATTGTATTGTTTCTACTCTGTTCTGTACTATTCTACTCTATTCTACCCTACCCTATGCTACCCAACTCTAAGGTATTGTAATCCACTTGATTGGATTTGATTCAACCCATTTCGACGCGATTCGGCTCGATTTGGCTCTGTTCAAATCTATTCTACTCTACTCTATTCCCCTCTACTCTACTCTAGCCTACTCTTTTCTGTATTCGTTCTGTGTTGTTCTGTTCCATTTTGTTGTGTTCTGTTCTGTTTTATTCTATTCTACTCTATTCTACCCTACTCTAGCCTACCCGAACCTCCCCTACTCTAGTCTATTCAATTGAATTCGAGAAATTTTGACGCGACTAGGGGCCAAATCGGTGTGATTCATGTCCATTCGGCTCCATTTGTCTCGAATAGTGTCGATTCAGCTCGATTAGGCTCGATTTGGCTCCATTAGGCTCGATTCACTGGATTCGGCTCGATTTCGCTCAATTCAGCTCGATTTGGCCCTCTTTGGCCCTATTCGGCTCTATTCAGCTCTTTTCTACTCTACTCGATTCCATTGCACACCATTCTACTCCATTCTACGCTCTTCTACTATACCCTACTGTAATTGATTCGATGGGATTCGACGCCATTCGACGCGATTTGTCTCGTTTCGTCTCCATTCGGCTTGATTCGACTCTGTTCTACTCTATTCTACTCTACACTATTCTGCTCTGCTCTACCCTTTTCCACTCTATTGTATTGTATCCTTTCCATTCTCTTCTACTGTGTTCAAGTCTACTCTCTTCTATCCTACCTAATCTAATCTATTCTACTGGATTCGATTCCACGCATCTCAATGCGATTCGGCTCAAATTGGCTCCTTTCCACTCCATTCATCCCCAGTCGGCTTAAATCGGTTCGATTCAGCTCTAATCGGCTCCATTCGGCTCTAGTCAGCTCGAATAGACTCTCTGCAGCTCTATTCGGCTCTATTAGACTCTACTCAACTCTATTATCTCTTTTCGACTCCATGCTACACCATTCTACTCCATCCTAAACTATTCTCTACTGTATTGTATTGTACTCTACCCTACTCTAGTCTATTCTAATTGATTGGATTGGATTGGATTGGAATTGATCAGATTCAGTGCAATTCGACGGGATTCGACGCGATACGGCACGATTCCACGGGATTCGGCGTGATTCGTCTTGGTTTCTATCCATTTAGCTCTTTTGGGCTCTATTTGGCTCTATTCGGCAATGTTCGACTCTACTCTACTCTACTCTTCTATACTCTGCTCTTCTCGACCCTATTCTTTCAGTTCTGTTCTCTTCTGTTCTGTTCTGTTCTACTGCACTCTATTCTACCCTACCCTACCCTAACTTAGCCTACTGTAATCTGTTCTATGCTATTCGACACACTTGAATGGGATTCGACCTGATTCGGGTCATATCGGCTCGATTCATCTCCTTTCTGCTCCATTAAACTCGATTCGGTTCTATTCGGCTCTTTTCCACTCTATTCGGCTCTTTTTGGCAGTAGTCGACTCTATTTGACTCTTGTCTACACGATTCTTTCTGTTCTGTTCTATTCTACTCTATTCTATTCTTCTCTACCCTACCCTAACCTTACCTTCCCCACACTAATCTATTTGATTCGATTCGACACATTTCAAACGACTCGACATGATTCATCTCGATTCACCTTGAATTTGGTCAATTCGGCTGTATTCAGCTCTGTTTGGCTCTTTTCGGCTCTCTTCAACTCGATTTGACTCTATTGTACTGGACCCGACTCTACTTAATTCTATTCTCTTCTTTCTATTGTGTTCTGTTGTGTTGTAGTCTAGCCTCTCCTGCCGTACCCTCCTCTACTCTAATCTATTCGATTCAACGCATTTCGACGCGATTCCATGTGATTAGGCTTGAATCGGCTCGATTTAGCTCTATTTGGCTTGAATTGGGTCAATTCGTCTCGATTCTGCTCAATTCAGCATAATTAGGCTCGAGTGAACCTTATTCAGCCCTGTTCAGCTCTACTCAACCCTTTCTACTTTATTTGTCTCTATTTGGCTCCATTCAACTCCCTTCCACACCATTCTACTCTTTTCTACTCTATTCTATTCTGTTCTACCCTACCCTACTCTAATCTATTCTATTCGATTCGATTCATCACGATTTGTCTCCTTTCCTCTCCATTCGAATCGATTCGGCTTGAATTGGATCTATTCATCTATATTCTGCACTACCCGACTCTGACTATTCCACTCTACTCAACTCTACTCCATTCTACTCTTGGTATTCTCTTCTGTTCTACTCTATTCTAGTCTTCTGTGCCCTTCCCTACTGAATCCCAGTCTAACCTACACTACTCTAATCTATTCAATTTAATTCGATTCCATTCAGTTTGACACCATTCGACCCGATTTGAGACAATTCGACGGGATTCGGTGAGATTCCGCGAGATTTGATGCGTTTTGGTGGGATTGGATGGAATTCGACGAGATCCGATGCAATAGGATGCAATTAAGTGTGTTTTGGCTCGATTTTGCTGGGTTCAGTTTGTCTCTATTTGGCTCGTTTCAGCTCCACTAGGCTCCATTCATCCCGAATCTGGTCGACTCGACTCGATTCGGCTCATTTTGGCCATATTTGGTCCTATTCAGCGTTATTCGGCTCTATTCAACTCTTTTCTACTCTCTGCATCTCTGTTCGAATCCATTTGACTCCATTCCACACCATTCTATTCCATTCTACACTACTGTATTCTACAAAACCCTCCCCCACCCTAGCCTATCCTAATCTAGTCTGCTCTTTTCTAGTCTCCTTTTCTATTTTCTCTATTCCATCCTATGCTACTCTACCATACCCTACACTAAGCTAACCTACCCTGACCTATGCTGTTCTATTCTATTTCCTTCTATTTTCTCTGTTCCACCGTATGCTTCCCTACCCTATGCTACCCCACCGTACCATACTCTACTACTTAGGGTTACTCAATAAGGGTCCTAATTAAGGGGAGTAGTTCTGGCAAGGGTACTCCTTAAGGCAAGTGTACTAGTTCAGGCTACTAGTTAAGGCCAGGCTACTAGTTAAGGCCAGGCTACTAGTTAAGGCATGGGTACTTGTTGAGGGTACTGGTTAAGGCAAGGGGACCAGTTCAGGCTATTTGTTAAGGACATACTACTAGTGAAGGCAAGGGTACTAGTGAAGACTACTGGTTAAGGCAAGGGTACTTGTTAGTTCTACTAGTTAAGGCAAGGGTACTAGATTAGGCTAAGAGTTCAGGCAAGGGTACTCGTTCAGATTACTAACTTAGGGTACTATTCAAGACTAGTTGTCTAGGCTACTGCTCTATGCCACTAGTCTAGCTGACTAGTCCAGCTTACTAGTCTAGGCTTCTACTCTAGCCTTCTCTTGTCTACTCTAATGTAGTCTACTTGCATCTACCCTAGTCTTCCTATCATAAACTACCCTACCCTAACCTATTCTAATCTATTCCATTTGATTCGATTCAAAGCATTTCCATGCGACCGGACACCATCACGCTTGAGTCAGCTCGATTCCGCAACATCAGCTCGATTCAGCTCGATTTGGCTCGAATCACTTCAATTCAGCTCGTTTCCACTCGGTTCAGCCTTATTCGGCCCTATTTGGCTCGATTCGACTCTTTTCTACTCTATTTGTCTCTGTTCGACTCCATTTGACTCCACTCTTCTCCATTCTACGCTATTCTACTCTATTCTGTTCTATTCTACCCTACGATACTCTAATCTATTCGATTGGATGCGATTCGAAGCAATTCGGTGTGATTCATCTCGTTTTGTTTCCATTTGACTCGATTCGGCCAGAATTGGCTCTATTCAGCTATATCCTGCACTCTTTGACTCTATTTGACTCAATTCTACTCTGCTCTACTCTTGTCTGCTTTACTCTCTCTACTCTACCCTACTGTACTATATTCTATTCTGTACTATTCTGTTCTATTCTACCCACCCGCCCCTCCCCTACCCTTCCCCAATCTATTTGATTAGATTCGATGTGATGTATTTCCACGCGATTTGACGCGATTAGGCTTGAATCAGCTCGATTCAGTTCGAATCGGCTCTATTCGGCTCGACGTGGCTCCATTTCACTCCATTCGGCTCGATTAGGCCCGAATTCCATCGATTCTGCTGGATTCTGCTCAATTAGGCCTTATTTGGGCCTATTCGGCCCTATTCTGCTCTATTAGACTCTTTTGTACTCTATTCCTATCTATCCGTCTCTATTGGACTCCGTTCAACTCCATTCCTCACTATTTTCCTCGATTCTATTCTACCCTTCCCTACCCTAATCTCTTCTAATCGATTCGATTTGATTTGACGCGATTCGAAGCAACCGGACGTGATTCGTCTCGTTTTGTCTCCACTCGGCTCAATTCGGCTATGTTCTCTCTCTTTGACTCTATTCTATTCTGTTGTATTCTTTCTGTTCTGTTCTATTCTCTCCTATTCTGTTGTACTCTATTCTATTCTACCCTACCCGACCCAACGGCACCCCACCCGAACCTACCCTACTTTAATCTATTGGATTCAATTCGATTCAGTGCAAAGCGATTTGATAGGACTTGACTGGATTCGGCAAGATCTGAAGGGATTTGATGAGATTCCATGCGACTCGACGTGATTCAGTAGGATTCTCTGAGGTTTGACGCAATTCGAAGTTATTCGACGTGATTCGATGGGATTCGACACGATATGAAGCGATTTGACCTTGTTTGATTCAAAACGATGTGACTCGACTCGATTCGACCTGATTCGATTCGACGCTGTTCGGTGACAGTCAGTGCGATTCTGCTTGATTCCGCTCGATTAGGTGTGATTTGGCAGTATACAGCTCTTTTCGGCTGTATTCAGCTCCATTCGTCTCTATTCAGCTTATTCGGCTCTATTCGACTGTATTCGACTCTACTCTTTTCCACTCTATTCTACTCGATTCTATTCCTTCTATTCTGTTCTAATCTCTTCTATTCCACTCTACTCTGTTCTATTCTCCCCTCCCCTCCCCTCCCCTTCTCTAATCTATACATCTCGATTGGATTTGACGCGTTGAACGCGATTCGAGGCGATGAAGCTTGAATCGGCTCGATTCGGCTCGATTTGGCTCTATTCGGCTCAGTTAGGCTCCATTCAGCTTGTTTTGGCTTGAATCGCTTCGAATCTGCTCGATTTGGCCTTCTTCGGCCCTATTCTGCTCTATTCGACTCTTTTCGACTCTCTTCGTTTCTACTTGACTCCATTCTACTCCATTCTATTCATTCCACACTATTCTACACTATTCTACTCTATTCTGCTCTACCCTACCCAACACCACTCTAATTTACTCTACTTGCTTCTACACGATTCCTCTCATTTTGTCTGCATTTGGCTCTATTCAGCTCTGTTCTACTCTTCTCTACTCTATTGTATTGTTTCTACTCTGTTCTGTACTATTCTACTCTATTCTACCCTACCCTATGCTACCCAACTCTAAGGTATTGTAATCCACTTGATTGGATTTGATTCAACCCATTTCGACGCGATTTGGCTCGATTTGGCTCTGTTCAAATCTATTCTACTCTACTCTATTCCCCTCTACTCTACTCTAGCCTACTCTTTTCTGTATTCGTTCTGTGTTGTTCTGTTCTATTTTGTTGTGTTCTGTTCTGTTTTATTCTATTCTACTCTATTCTACCCTACTCTAGCCTACCCGAACCTCCCCTACTCTAGTCTATTCAATTGAATTCGAGAAATTTTGACGCGACTAGGGGCCAAATCGGTGTGATTCATGTCCATTCGGCTCCATTTGTCTCGAATAGTGTCGATTCAGCTCGATTAGGCTCAATTTGGCTCCATTAGGCTCGATTCACTGGATTCGGCTCGATTTCGCTCAATTCAGCTCGATTTGGCCCTCTTTGGCCCTATTCGGCTCTATTCAGCTCTTTTCTACTCTACTCGATTCCATTGCACACCATTCTACTCCATTCTACGCTCTTCTACTATACCCTACTGTAATTGATTCGATGGGATTCGACGCCATTCGACGCGATTTGTCTCGTTTCGTCTCCATTCAGCTTGATTCGACTCTGTTCTACTCTACTCTATTCTACTCTACACTATTCTGCTCTGCTCTACCCTTTTCCACTCTATTGTATTGTATCCTTTCCATTCTCTTCTACTGTGTTCAAGTCTACTCTCTTCTATCCTACCTAATCTAATCTATTCTACTGGATTCGATTCCACGCATCTCGATGCGATTCGGCTCAAATTGGCTCCTTTCCACTCCATTCATCCCCAGTCGGCTTAAATCGGTTCGATTCAGCTCTAATCGGCTCCATTCGGCTCTAGTCAGCTCGAATAGACTCTCTGCAGCTCTATTCGGCTCTATTAGACTCTACTCAACTCTATTATCTCTTTTCGACTCCATGCTACACCATTCTACTCCATCCTAAACTATTCTCTACTGTATTGTATTGTACTCTACCCTACTCTAGTCTATTCTAATTGATTGGATTGGATTGGATTGGAATTGATCAGATTCAGTGCAATTCGACGGGATTCGACGCGATACGGCACGATTCCACGGGATTCGGCGTGATTCGTCTTGGTTTCTATCCATTTAGCTCTTTTGGGCTCTATTTGGCTCTATTCGGCAATGTTCGACTCTACTCTACTCTACTCTTCTATACTCTGCTCTTCTCGACCCTATTCTTTCAGTTCTGTTCTCTTCTGTTCTGTTCTGTTCTACTGCACTCTATTCTACCCTACCCTACCCTAACTTAGCCTACTGTAATCTGTTCTATGCTATTCGACACACTTGAATGGGATTCGACCTGATTCGGGTCATATCGGCTCGATTCATCTCCTTTCTGCTCCATTAAACTCGATTCGGTTCTATTCGGCTCTTTTCCACTCTATTCGGCTCTTTTTGGCAGTAGTCGACTCTATTTGACTCTAGTCTACACGATTCTTTCTGTTCTGTTCTATTCTACTCTATTCTATTCTTCTCTACCCTACCCTAACCTTACCTTCCCCACACTAATCTATTTGATTCGATTCGACACATTTCAAACGACTCGACATGATTTATCTCGATTCACCTTGAATTTGGTCAATTCGGCTGTATTCAGCTCTGTTTGGCTCTTTTCGGCTCTCTTCAACTCGATTTGACTCTATTGTACTGGACCCGACTCTACTTAATTCTATTCTCTTCTTTCTATTGTGTTCTGTTGTGTTGTAGTCTAGCCTCTCCTGCCGTACCCTCCTCTACTCTAATCTATTCGATTCAACGCATTTCGACGCGATTCCATGTGATTAGGCTTGAATCGGCTCGATTTAGCTCTATTTGGCTTGAATTGGGTCAATTCGTCTCGATTCTGCTCAATTCAGCATAATTAGGCTCGAGTGAACCTTATTCAGCCCTGTTCAGCTCTACTCAACCCTTTCTACTTTATTTGTCTCTATTTGGCTCCATTCAACTCCCTTCCACACCATTCTACTCTTTTCTACTCTATTCTATTCTGTTCTACCCTACCCTACTCTAATCTATTCTATTCGATTCGATTCATCACGATTTGTCTCCTTTCCTCTCCATTCGAATCGATTCGGCTTGAATTGGATCTATTCATCTATATTCTGCACTACCCGACTCTGACTATTCCACTCTACTCAACTCTACTCCATTCTACTCTTGGTATTCTCTTCTGTTCTACTCTATTCTAGTCTTCTGTGCCCTTCCCTACTGAATCCCAGTCTAACCTACACTACTCTAATCTATTCAATTTAATTCGATTCCATTCAGTTTGACACCATTCGACCCGATTTGAGACAATTCGACGGGATTCGGTGAGATTCCGCGAGATTTGATGCGTTTTGGTGGGATTGGATGGAATTCGACGAGATCCGATGCAATAGGATGCAATTAAGTGTGTTTTGGCTCGATTTTGCTGGGTTCAGTTTGTCTCTATTTGGCTCGTTTCAGCTCCACTAGGCTCCATTCATCCCGAATCTGGTCGACTCGACTCGATTCGGCTCATTTTGGCCATATTTGGTCCTATTCAGCGTTATTCGGCTCTATTCAACTCTTTTCTACTCTCTGCATCTCTGTTCGAATCCATTTGACTCCATTCCACACCATTCTATTCCATTCTACACTACTGTATTCTACAAAACCCTCCCCCACCCTAGCCTATCCTAATCTAGTCTGCTCTTTTCTAGTCTCCTTTTCTATTTTCTCTATTCCATCCTATGCTACTCTACCATACCCTACACTAAGCTAACCTACCCTGACCTATGCTGTTCTATTCTATTTCCTTCTATTTTCTCTGTTCCACCGTATGCTTCCCTACCCTATGCTACCCCACCGTACCATACTCTACTACTTAGGGTTACTCAATAAGGGTCCTAATTAAGGGGAGTAGTTCTGGCAAGGGTACTCCTTAAGGCAAGTGTACTAGTTCAGGCTACTAGTTAAGGCCAGGCTACTAGTTAAGGCCAGGCTACTAGTTAAGGCATGGGTACTTGTTGAGGGTACTGGTTAAGGCAAGGGGACCAGTTCAGGCTATTTGTTAAGGACATACTACTAGTGAAGGCAAGGGTACTAGTGAAGACTACTGGTTAAGGCAAGGGTACTTGTTAGTTCTACTAGTTAAGGCAAGGGTACTAGATTAGGCTAAGAGTTCAGGCAAGGGTACTCGTTCAGATTACTAACTTAGGGTACTATTCAAGACTAGTTGTCTAGGCTACTGCTCTATGCCACTAGTCTAGCTGACTAGTCCAGCTTACTAGTCTAGGCTTCTACTCTAGCCTTCTCTTGTCTACTCTAATGTAGTCTACTTGCATCTACCCTAGTCTTCCTATCATAAACTACCCTACCCTAACCTATTCTAATCTATTCCATTTGATTCGATTCAAAGCATTTCCATGCGACCGGACACCATCACGCTTGAGTCAGCTCGATTCCGCAACATCAGCTCGATTCAGCTCGATTTGGCTCGAATCACTTCAATTCAGCTCGTTTCCACTCGGTTCAGCCTTATTCGGCCCTATTTGGCTCGATTCGACTCTTTTCTACTCTATTTGTCTCTGTTCGACTCCATTTGACTCCACTCTTCTCCATTCTACGCTATTCTACTCTATTCTGTTCTATTCTACCCTACGATACTCTAATCTATTCGATTGGATGCGATTCGAAGCAATTCGGTGTGATTCATCTCGTTTTGTTTCCATTTGACTCGATTCGGCCAGAATTGGCTCTATTCAGCTATATCCTGCACTCTTTGACTCTATTTGACTCAATTCTACTCTGCTCTACTCTTGTCTGCTTTACTCTCTCTACTCTACCCTACTGTACTATATTCTATTCTGTACTATTCTGTTCTATTCTACCCACCCGCCCCTCCCCTACCCTTCCCCAATCTATTTGATTAGATTCGATGTGATGTATTTCCACGCGATTTGACGCGATTAGGCTTGAATCAGCTCGATTCAGTTCGAATCGGCTCTATTCGGCTCGACGTGGCTCCATTTCACTCCATTCGGCTCGATTAGGCCCGAATTCCATCGATTCTGCTGGATTCTGCTCAATTAGGCCTTATTTGGGCCTATTCGGCCCTATTCTGCTCTATTAGACTCTTTTGTACTCTATTCCTATCTATCCGTCTCTATTGGACTCCGTTCAACTCCATTCCTCACTATTTTCCTCGATTCTATTCTACCCTTCCCTACCCTAATCTCTTCTAATCGATTCGATTTGATTTGACGCGATTCGAAGCAACCGGACGTGATTCGTCTCGTTTTGTCTCCACTCGGCTCAATTCGGCTATGTTCTCTCTCTTTGACTCTATTCTATTCTGTTGTATTCTTTCTGTTCTGTTCTATTCTCTCCTATTCTGTTGTACTCTATTCTATTCTACCCTACCCGACCCAACGGCACCCCACCCGAACCTACCCTACTTTAATCTATTGGATTCAATTCGATTCAGTGCAAAGCGATTTGATAGGACTTGACTGGATTCGGCAAGATCTGAAGGGATTTGATGAGATTCCATGCGACTCGACGTGATTCAGTAGGATTCTCTGAGGTTTGACGCAATTCGAAGTTATTCGACGTGATTCGATGGGATTCGACACGATATGAAGCGATTTGACCTTGTTTGATTCAAAACGATGTGACTCGACTCGATTCGACCTGATTCGATTCGACGCTGTTCGGTGACAGTCAGTGCGATTCTGCTTGATTCCGCTCGATTAGGTGTGATTTGGCAGTATACAGCTCTTTTCGGCTGTATTCAGCTCCATTCGTCTCTATTCAGCTTATTCGGCTCTATTCGACTGTATTCGACTCTACTCTTTTCCACTCTATTCTACTCGATTCTATTCCTTCTATTCTGTTCTAATCTCTTCTATTCCACTCTACTCTGTTCTATTCTCCCCTCCCCTCCCCTCCCCTTCTCTAATCTATACATCTCGATTGGATTTGACGCGTTGAACGCGATTCGAGGCGATGAAGCTTGAATCGGCTCGATTCGGCTCGATTTGGCTCTATTCGGCTCAGTTAGGCTCCATTCAGCTTGTTTTGGCTTGAATCGCTTCGAATCTGCTCGATTTGGCCTTCTTCGGCCCTATTCTGCTCTATTCGACTCTTTTCGACTCTCTTCGTTTCTACTTGACTCCATTCTACTCCATTCTATTCATTCCACACTATTCTACACTATTCTACTCTATTCTGCTCTACCCTACCCAACACCACTCTAATTTACTCTACTTGCTTCTACACGATTCCTCTCATTTTGTCTGCATTTGGCTCTATTCAGCTCTATTCTACTCTTCTCTACTCTATTGTATTGTTTCTACTCTGTTCTGTACTATTCTACTCTATTCTACCCTACCCTATGCTACCCAACTCTAAGGTATTGTAATCCACTTGATTGGATTTGATTCAACCCATTTCGACGCGATTTGGCTCGATTTGGCTCTGTTCAAATCTATTCTACTCTACTCTATTCCCCTCTACTCTACTCTAGCCTACTCTTTTCTGTATTCGTTCTGTGTTGTTCTGTTCTATTTTGTTGTGTTCTGTTCTGTTTTATTCTATTCTACTCTATTCTACCCTACTCTAGCCTACCCGAACCTCCCCTACTCTAGTCTATTCAATTGAATTCGAGAAATTTTGAGGCGACTAGGGGCCAAATCGGTGTGATTCATGTCCATTCGGCTCCATTTGTCTCGAATAGTGTCGATTCAGCTCGATTAGGCTCAATTTGGCTCCATTAGGCTCGATTCACTGGATTCGGCTCGATTTCGCTCAATTCAGCTCGATTTGGCCCTCTTTGGCCCTATTCGGCTCTATTCAGCTCTTTTCTACTCTACTCGATTCCATTGCACACCATTCTACTCCATTCTACGCTCTTCTACTATACCCTACTGTAATTGATTCGATGGGATTCGACGCCATTCGACGCGATTTGTCTCGTTTCGTCTCCATTCAGCTTGATTCGACTCTGTTCTACTCTACTCTATTCTACTCTACACTATTCTGCTCTGCTCTACTCTTTTCCACTCTATTGTATTGTATCCTTTCCATTCTCTTCTACTGTGTTCAAGTCTACTCTCTTCTATCCTACCTAATCTAATCTATTCTACTGGATTCGATTCCACGCATCTCGATGCGATTCGGCTCAAATTGGCTCCTTTCCACTCCATTCATCCCCAGTCGGCTTAAATCGGTTCGATTCAGCTCTAATCGGCTCCATTCGGCTCTAGTCAGCTCGAATAGACTCTATGCAGCTCTATTCGGCTCTATTAGACTCTACTCAACTCTATTATCTCTTTTCGACTCCATGCTACACCATTCTACTCCATCCTAAACTATTCTCTACTGTATTGTATTGTACTCTACCCTACTCTAGTCTATTCTAATTGATTGGATTGGATTGGATTGGAATTGATCAGATTCAGTGCAATTCGACGGGATTCGACGCGATACGGCACGATTCCACGGGATTCGGCGTGATTCGTCTTGGTTTCTATCCATTTAGCTCTTTTGGGCTCTATTTGGCTCTATTCGGCAATGTTCGACTCTACTCTACTCTACTCTTCTATACTCTGCTCTTCTCGACCCTATTCTTTCAGTTCTGTTCTCTTCTGTTCTGTTCTGTTCTACTGCACTCTATTCTACCCTACCCTACCCTAACTTAGCCTACTGTAATCTGTTCTATGCTATTCGACACACTTGAATGGGATTCGACCTGATTCGGGTCATATCGGCTCGATTCATCTCCTTTCTGCTCCATTAAACTCGATTCGGTTCTATTCGGCTCTTTTCCACTCTATTCGGCTCTTTTTGGCAGTAGTCGACTCTATTTGACTCTAGTCTACACGATTCTTTCTGTTCTGTTCTATTCTACTCTATTCTATTCTTCTCTACCCTACCCTAACCTTACCTTCCCCACACTAATCTATTTGATTCGATTCGACACATTTCAAACGACTCGACATGATTCATCTCGATTCACCTTGAATTTGGTCAATTCGGCTGTATTCAGCTCTGTTTGGCTCTTTTCGGCTCTCTTCAACTCGATTTGACTCTATTGTACTGGACCCGACTCTACTTAATTCTATTCTCTTCTTTCTATTGTGTTCTGTTGTGTTGTAGTCTAGCCTCTCCTGCCGTACCCTCCTCTACTCTAATCTATTCGATTCAACGCATTTCGACGCGATTCCATGTGATTAGGCTTGAATCGGCTCGATTTAGCTCTATTTGGCTTGAATTGGGTCAATTCGTCTCGATTCTGCTCAATTCAGCATAATTAGGCTCGAGTGAACCTTATTCAGCCCTGTTCAGCTCTACTCAACCCTTTCTACTTTATTTGTCTCTATTTGGCTCCATTCAACTCCCTTCCACACCATTCTACTCTTTTCTACTCTATTCTATTCTGTTCTACCCTACCCTACTCTAATCTATTCTATTCGATTCGATTCATCACGATTTGTCTCCTTTCCTCTCCATTCGAATCGATTCGGCTTGAATTGGATCTATTCATCTATATTCTGCACTACCCGACTCTGACTATTCCACTCTACTCAACTCTACTCCATTCTACTCTTGGTATTCTCTTCTGTTCTACTCTATTCTAGTCTTCTGTGCCCTTCCCTACTGAATCCCAGTCTAACCTACACTACTCTAATCTATTCAATTTAATTCGATTCCATTCAGTTTGACACCATTCGACCCGATTTGAGACAATTCGACGGGATTCGGTGAGATTCCGCGAGATTTGATGCGTTTTGGTGGGATTGGATGGAATTCGACGAGATCCGATGCAATAGGATGCAATTAAGTGTGTTTTGGCTCGATTTTGCTGGGTTCAGTTTGTCTCTATTTGGCTCGTTTCAGCTCCACTAGGCTCCATTCATCCCGAATCTGGTCGACTCGACTCGATTCGGCTCATTTTGGCCATATTTGGTCCTATTCAGCGTTATTCGGCTCTATTCAACTCTTTTCTACTCTCTGCATCTCTGTTCGAATCCATTTGACTCCATTCCACACCATTCTATTCCATTCTACACTACTGTATTCTACAAAACCCTCCCCCACCCTAGCCTATCCTAATCTAGTCTGCTCTTTTCTAGTCTCCTTTTCTATTTTCTCTATTCCATCCTATGCTACTCTACCATACCCTACACTAAGCTAACCTACCCTGACCTATGCTGTTCTATTCTATTTCCTTCTATTTTCTCTGTTCCACCGTATGCTTCCCTACCCTATGCTACCCCACCGTACCATACTCTACTACTTAGGGTTACTCAATAAGGGTCCTAATTAAGGGGAGTAGTTCTGGCAAGGGTACTCCTTAAGGCAAGTGTACTAGTTCAGGCTACTAGTTAAGGCCAGGCTACTAGTTAAGGCCAGGCTACTAGTTAAGGCATGGGTACTTGTTGAGGGTACTGGTTAAGGCAAGGGGACCAGTTCAGGCTATTTGTTAAGGACATACTACTAGTGAAGGCAAGGGTACTAGTGAAGACTACTGGTTAAGGCAAGGGTACTTGTTAGTTCTACTAGTTAAGGCAAGGGTACTAGATTAGGCTAAGAGTTCAGGCAAGGGTACTCGTTCAGATTACTAACTTAGGGTACTATTCAAGACTAGTTGTCTAGGCTACTGCTCTATGCCACTAGTCTAGCTGACTAGTCCAGCTTACTAGTCTAGGCTTCTACTCTAGCCTTCTCTTGTCTACTCTAATGTAGTCTACTTGCATCTACCCTAGTCTTCCTATCATAAACTACCCTACCCTAACCTATTCTAATCTATTCCATTTGATTCGATTCAAAGCATTTCCATGCGACCGGACACCATCACGCTTGAGTCAGCTCGATTCCGCAACATCAGCTCGATTCAGCTCGATTTGGCTCGAATCACTTCAATTCAGCTCGTTTCCACTCGGTTCAGCCTTATTCGGCCCTATTTGGCTCGATTCGACTCTTTTCTACTCTATTTGTCTCTGTTCGACTCCATTTGACTCCACTCTTCTCCATTCTACGCTATTCTACTCTATTCTGTTCTATTCTACCCTACGATACTCTAATCTATTCGATTGGATGCGATTCGAAGCAATTCGGTGTGATTCATCTCGTTTTGTTTCCATTTGACTCGATTCGGCCAGAATTGGCTCTATTCAGCTATATCCTGCACTCTTTGACTCTATTTGACTCAATTCTACTCTGCTCTACTCTTGTCTGCTTTACTCTCTCTACTCTACCCTACTGTACTATATTCTATTCTGTACTATTCTGTTCTATTCTACCCACCCGCCCCTCCCCTACCCTTCCCCAATCTATTTGATTAGATTCGATGTGATGTATTTCCACGCGATTTGACGCGATTAGGCTTGAATCAGCTCGATTCAGTTCGAATCGGCTCTATTCGGCTCGACGTGGCTCCATTTCACTCCATTCGGCTCGATTAGGCCCGAATTCCATCGATTCTGCTGGATTCTGCTCAATTAGGCCTTATTTGGGCCTATTCGGCCCTATTCTGCTCTATTAGACTCTTTTGTACTCTATTCCTATCTATCCGTCTCTATTGGACTCCGTTCAACTCCATTCCTCACTATTTTCCTCGATTCTATTCTACCCTTCCCTACCCTAATCTCTTCTAATCGATTCGATTTGATTTGACGCGATTCGAAGCAACCGGACGTGATTCGTCTCGTTTTGTCTCCACTCGGCTCAATTCGGCTATGTTCTCTCTCTTTGACTCTATTCTATTCTGTTGTATTCTTTCTGTTCTGTTCTATTCTCTCCTATTCTGTTGTACTCTATTCTATTCTACCCTACCCGACCCAACGGCACCCCACCCGAACCTACCCTACTTTAATCTATTGGATTCAATTCGATTCAGTGCAAAGCGATTTGATAGGACTTGACTGGATTCGGCAAGATCTGAAGGGATTTGATGAGATTCCATGCGACTCGACGTGATTCAGTAGGATTCTCTGAGGTTTGACGCAATTCGAAGTTATTCGACGTGATTCGATGGGATTCGACACGATATGAAGCGATTTGACCTTGTTTGATTCAAAACGATGTGACTCGACTCGATTCGACCTGATTCGATTCGACGCTGTTCGGTGACAGTCAGTGCGATTCTGCTTGATTCCGCTCGATTAGGTGTGATTTGGCAGTATACAGCTCTTTTCGGCTGTATTCAGCTCCATTCGTCTCTATTCAGCTTATTCGGCTCTATTCGACTGTATTCGACTCTACTCTTTTCCACTCTATTCTACTCGATTCTATTCCTTCTATTCTGTTCTAATCTCTTCTATTCCACTCTACTCTGTTCTATTCTCCCCTCCCCTCCCCTCCCCTTCTCTAATCTATACATCTCGATTGGATTTGACGCGTTGAACGCGA
The DNA here is from genome assembly GCF_030014295.1 of Loxodonta africana. Taxonomy (NCBI): domain Eukaryota; kingdom Metazoa; phylum Chordata; class Mammalia; order Proboscidea; family Elephantidae; genus Loxodonta; species Loxodonta africana. Next base: position 2,527,770 of record NW_026975124.1, read on the forward strand.
TTCGAGGCGATGAAGCTTGAATCGGCTCGATTCGGCTCGATTTGGCTCTATTCGGCTCAGTTAGGCTCCATTCAGCTTGTTTTGGCTTGAATCGCTTCGAATCTGCTCGATTTGGCCTTCTTCGGCCCTATTCTGCTCTATTCGACTCTTTTCGACTCTCTTCGTTTCTACTTGACTCCATTCTACTCCATTCTATTCATTCCACACTATTCTACACTATTCTACTCTATTCTGCTCTACCCTACCCAACACCACTCTAATTTACTCTACTTGCTTCTACACGATTCCTCTCATTTTGTCTGCATTTGGCTCTATTCAGCTCTATTCTACTCTTCTCTACTCTATTGTATTGTTTCTACTCTGTTCTGTACTATTCTACTCTATTCTACCCTACCCTATGCTACCCAACTCTAAGGTATTGTAATCCACTTGATTGGATTTGATTCAACCCATTTCGACGCGATTTGGCTCGATTTGGCTCTGTTCAAATCTATTCTACTCTACTCTATTCCCCTCTACTCTACTCTAGCCTACTCTTTTCTGTATTCGTTCTGTGTTGTTCTGTTCTATTTTGTTGTGTTCTGTTCTGTTTTATTCTATTCTACTCTATTCTACCCTACTCTAGCCTACCCGAACCTCCCCTACTCTAGTCTATTCAATTGAATTCGAGAAATTTTGAGGCGACTAGGGGCCAAATCGGTGTGATTCATGTCCATTCGGCTCCATTTGTCTCGAATAGTGTCGATTCAGCTCGATTAGGCTCAATTTGGCTCCATTAGGCTCGATTCACTGGATTCGGCTCGATTTCGCTCAATTCAGCTCGATTTGGCCCTCTTTGGCCCTATTCGGCTCTATTCAGCTCTTTTCTACTCTACTCGATTCCATTGCACACCATTCTACTCCATTCTACGCTCTTCTACTATACCCTACTGTAATTGATTCGATGGGATTCGACGCCATTCGACGCGATTTGTCTCGTTTCGTCTCCATTCAGCTTGATTCGACTCTGTTCTACTCTACTCTATTCTACTCTACACTATTCTGCTCTGCTCTACTCTTTTCCACTCTATTGTATTGTATCCTTTCCATTCTCTTCTACTGTGTTCAAGTCTACTCTCTTCTATCCTACCTAATCTAATCTATTCTACTGGATTCGATTCCACGCATCTCGATGCGATTCGGCTCAAATTGGCTCCTTTCCACTCCATTCATCCCCAGTCGGCTTAAATCGGTTCGATTCAGCTCTAATCGGCTCCATTCGGCTCTAGTCAGCTCGAATAGACTCTATGCAGCTCTATTCGGCTCTATTAGACTCTACTCAACTCTATTATCTCTTTTCGACTCCATGCTACACCATTCTACTCCATCCTAAACTATTCTCTACTGTATTGTATTGTACTCTACCCTACTCTAGTCTATTCTAATTGATTGGATTGGATTGGATTGGAATTGATCAGATTCAGTGCAATTCGACGGGATTCGACGCGATACGGCACGATTCCACGGGATTCGGCGTGATTCGTCTTGGTTTCTATCCATTTAGCTCTTTTGGGCTCTATTTGGCTCTATTCGGCAATGTTCGACTCTACTCTACTCTACTCTTCTATACTCTGCTCTTCTCGACCCTATTCTTTCAGTTCTGTTCTCTTCTGTTCTGTTCTGTTCTACTGCACTCTATTCTACCCTACCCTACCCTAACTTAGCCTACTGTAATCTGTTCTATGCTATTCGACACACTTGAATGGGATTCGACCTGATTCGGGTCATATCGGCTCGATTCATCTCCTTTCTGCTCCATTAAACTCGATTCGGTTCTATTCGGCTCTTTTCCACTCTATTCGGCTCTTTTTGGCAGTAGTCGACTCTATTTGACTCTAGTCTACACGATTCTTTCTGTTCTGTTCTATTCTACTCTATTCTATTCTTCTCTACCCTACCCTAACCTTACCTTCCCCACACTAATCTATTTGATTCGATTCGACACATTTCAAACGACTCGACATGATTCATCTCGATTCACCTTGAATTTGGTCAATTCGGCTGTATTCAGCTCTGTTTGGCTCTTTTCGGCTCTCTTCAACTCGATTTGACTCTATTGTACTGGACCCGACTCTACTTAATTCTATTCTCTTCTTTCTATTGTGTTCTGTTGTGTTGTAGTCTAGCCTCTCCTGCCGTACCCTCCTCTACTCTAATCTATTCGATTCAACGCATTTCGACGCGATTCCATGTGATTAGGCTTGAATCGGCTCGATTTAGCTCTATTTGGCTTGAATTGGGTCAATTCGTCTCGATTCTGCTCAATTCAGCATAATTAGGCTCGAGTGAACCTTATTCAGCCCTGTTCAGCTCTACTCAACCCTTTCTACTTTATTTGTCTCTATTTGGCTCCATTCAACTCCCTTCCACACCATTCTACTCTTTTCTACTCTATTCTATTCTGTTCTACCCTACCCTACTCTAATCTATTCTATTCGATTCGATTCATCACGATTTGTCTCCTTTCCTCTCCATTCGAATCGATTCGGCTTGAATTGGATCTATTCATCTATATTCTGCACTACCCGACTCTGACTATTCCACTCTACTCAACTCTACTCCATTCTACTCTTGGTATTCTCTTCTGTTCTACTCTATTCTAGTCTTCTGTGCCCTTCCCTACTGAATCCCAGTCTAACCTACACTACTCTAATCTATTCAATTTAATTCGATTCCATTCAGTTTGACACCATTCGACCCGATTTGAGACAATTCGACGGGATTCGGTGAGATTCCGCGAGATTTGATGCGTTTTGGTGGGATTGGATGGAATTCGACGAGATCCGATGCAATAGGATGCAATTAAGTGTGTTTTGGCTCGATTTTGCTGGGTTCAGTTTGTCTCTATTTGGCTCGTTTCAGCTCCACTAGGCTCCATTCATCCCGAATCTGGTCGACTCGACTCGATTCGGCTCATTTTGGCCATATTTGGTCCTATTCAGCGTTATTCGGCTCTATTCAACTCTTTTCTACTCTCTGCATCTCTGTTCGAATCCATTTGACTCCATTCCACACCATTCTATTCCATTCTACACTACTGTATTCTACAAAACCCTCCCCCACCCTAGCCTATCCTAATCTAGTCTGCTCTTTTCTAGTCTCCTTTTCTATTTTCTCTATTCCATCCTATGCTACTCTACCATACCCTACACTAAGCTAACCTACCCTGACCTATGCTGTTCTATTCTATTTCCTTCTATTTTCTCTGTTCCACCGTATGCTTCCCTACCCTATGCTACCCCACCGTACCATACTCTACTACTTAGGGTTACTCAATAAGGGTCCTAATTAAGGGGAGTAGTTCTGGCAAGGGTACTCCTTAAGGCAAGTGTACTAGTTCAGGCTACTAGTTAAGGCCAGGCTACTAGTTAAGGCCAGGCTACTAGTTAAGGCATGGGTACTTGTTGAGGGTACTGGTTAAGGCAAGGGGACCAGTTCAGGCTATTTGTTAAGGACATACTACTAGTGAAGGCAAGGGTACTAGTGAAGACTACTGGTTAAGGCAAGGGTACTTGTTAGTTCTACTAGTTAAGGCAAGGGTACTAGATTAGGCTAAGAGTTCAGGCAAGGGTACTCGTTCAGATTACTAACTTAGGGTACTATTCAAGACTAGTTGTCTAGGCTACTGCTCTATGCCACTAGTCTAGCTGACTAGTCCAGCTTACTAGTCTAGGCTTCTACTCTAGCCTTCTCTTGTCTACTCTAATGTAGTCTACTTGCATCTACCCTAGTCTTCCTATCATAAACTACCCTACCCTAACCTATTCTAATCTATTCCATTTGATTCGATTCAAAGCATTTCCATGCGACCGGACACCATCACGCTTGAGTCAGCTCGATTCCGCAACATCAGCTCGATTCAGCTCGATTTGGCTCGAATCACTTCAATTCAGCTCGTTTCCACTCGGTTCAGCCTTATTCGGCCCTATTTGGCTCGATTCGACTCTTTTCTACTCTATTTGTCTCTGTTCGACTCCATTTGACTCCACTCTTCTCCATTCTACGCTATTCTACTCTATTCTGTTCTATTCTACCCTACGATACTCTAATCTATTCGATTGGATGCGATTCGAAGCAATTCGGTGTGATTCATCTCGTTTTGTTTCCATTTGACTCGATTCGGCCAGAATTGGCTCTATTCAGCTATATCCTGCACTCTTTGACTCTATTTGACTCAATTCTACTCTGCTCTACTCTTGTCTGCTTTACTCTCTCTACTCTACCCTACTGTACTATATTCTATTCTGTACTATTCTGTTCTATTCTACCCACCCGCCCCTCCCCTACCCTTCCCCAATCTATTTGATTAGATTCGATGTGATGTATTTCCACGCGATTTGACGCGATTAGGCTTGAATCAGCTCGATTCAGTTCGAATCGGCTCTATTCGGCTCGACGTGGCTCCATTTCACTCCATTCGGCTCGATTAGGCCCGAATTCCATCGATTCTGCTGGATTCTGCTCAATTAGGCCTTATTTGGGCCTATTCGGCCCTATTCTGCTCTATTAGACTCTTTTGCACTCTATTCCTATCTATCCGTCTCTATTGGACTCCGTTCAACTCCATTCCTCACTATTTTCCTCGATTCTATTCTACCCTTCCCTACCCTAATCTCTTCTAATCGATTCGATTTGATTTGACGCGATTCGAAGCAACCGGACGTGATTCGTCTCGTTTTGTCTCCACTCGGCTCAATTCGGCTATGTTCTCTCTCTTTGACTCTATTCTATTCTGTTGTATTCTTTCTGTTCTGTTCTATTCTCTCCTATTCTGTTGTACTCTATTCTATTCTACCCTACCCGACCCAACGGCACCCCACCCGAACCTACCCTACTTTAATCTATTGGATTCAATTCGATTCAGTGCAAAGCGATTTGATAGGACTTGACTGGATTCGGCAAGATCTGAAGGGATTTGATGAGATTCCATGCGACTCGACGTGATTCAGTAGGATTCTCTGAGGTTTGACGCAATTCGAAGTTATTCGACGTGATTCGATGGGATTCGACACGATATGAAGCGATTTGACCTTGTTTGATTCAAAACGATGTGACTCGACTCGATTCGACCTGATTCGATTCGACGCTGTTCGGTGACAGTCAGTGCGATTCTGCTTGATTCCGCTCGATTAGGTGTGATTTGGCAGTATACAGCTCTTTTCGGCTGTATTCAGCTCCATTCGTCTCTATTCAGCTTATTCGGCTCTATTCGACTGTATTCGACTCTACTCTTTTCCACTCTATTCTACTCGATTCTATTCCTTCTATTCTGTTCTAATCTCTTCTATTCCACTCTACTCTGTTCTATTCTCCCCTCCCTTCCCCTCCCCTTCTCTAATCTATACATCTCGATTGGATTTGACGCGTTGAACGCGATTCGAGGCGATGAAGCTTGAATCGGCTCGATTCGGCTCGATTTGGCTCTATTCGGCTCAGTTAGGCTCCATTCAGCTTGTTTTGGCTTGAATCGCTTCGAATCTGCTCGATTTGGCCTTCTTCGGCCCTATTCTGCTCTATTCGACTCTTTTCGACTCTCTTCGTTTCTACTTGACTCCATTCTACTCCATTCTATTCATTCCACACTATTCTACACTATTCTACTCTATTCTGCTCTACCCTACCCAACACCACTCTAATTTACTCTACTTGCTTCTACACGATTCCTCTCATTTTGTCTGCATTTGGCTCTATTCAGCTCTATTCTACTCTTCTCTACTCTATTGTATTGTTTCTACTCTGTTCTGTACTATTCTACTCTATTCTACCCTACCCTATGCTACCCAACTCTAAGGTATTGTAATCCACTTGATTGGATTTGATTCAACCCATTTCGACGCGATTTGGCTCGATTTGGCTCTGTTCAAATCTATTCTACTCTACTCTATTCCCCTCTACTCTACTCTAGCCTACTCTTTTCTGTATTCGTTCTGTGTTGTTCTGTTCTATTTTGTTGTGTTCTGTTCTGTTTTATTCTATTCTACTCTATTCTACCCTACTCTAGCCTACCCGAACCTCCCCTACTCTAGTCTATTCAATTGAATTCGAGAAATTTTGACGCGACTAGGGGCCAAATCGGTGTGATTCATGTCCATTCGGCTCCATTTGTCTCGAATAGTGTCGATTCAGCTCGATTAGGCTCGATTTGGCTCCATTAGGCTCGATTCACTGGATTCGGCTCGATTTCGCTCAATTCAGCTCGATTTGGCCCTCTTTGGCCCTATTCGGCTCTATTCAGCTCTTTTCTACTCTACTCGATTCCATTGCACACCATTCTACTCCATTCTACGCTCTTCTACTATACCCTACTGTAATTGATTCGATGGGATTCGACGCCATTCGACGCGATTTGTCTCGTTTCGTCTCCATTCAGCTTGATTCGACTCTGTTCTACTCTACTCTATTCTACTCTACACTATTCTGCTCTGCTCTACCCTTTTCCACTCTATTGTATTGTATCCTTTCCATTCTCTTCTACTGTGTTCAAGTCTACTCTCTTCTATCCTACCTAATCTAATCTATTCTACTGGATTCGATTCCACGCATCTCGATGCGATTCGGCTCAAATTGGCTCCTTTCCACTCCATTCATCCCCAGTCGGCTTAAATCGGTTCGATTCAGCTCTAATCGGCTCCATTCGGCTCTAGTCAGCTCGAATAGACTCTATGCAGCTCTATTCCGCTCTATTAGACTCTACTCAACTCTATTATCTCTTTTCGACTCCATGCTACACCATTCTACTCCATCCTAAACTATTCTCTACTGTATTGTATTGTACTCTACCCTACTCTAGTCTATTCTAATTGATTGGATTGGATTGGATTGGAATTGATCAGATTCAGTGCAATTCGACGGGATTCGACGCGATACGGCACGATTCCACGGGATTCGGCGTGATTCGTCTTGGTTTCTATCCATTTAGCTCTTTTGGGCTCTATTTGGCTCTATTCGGCAATGTTCGACTCTACTCTACTCTACTCTTCTATACTCTGCTCTTCTCGACCCTATTCTTTCAGTTCTGTTCTCTTCTGTTCTGTTCTGTTCTACTGCACTCTATTCTACCCTACCCTACCCTAACTTAGCCTACTGTAATCTGTTCTATGCTATTCGACACACTTGAATGGGATTCGACCTGATTCGGGTCATATCGGCTCGATTCATCTCCTTTCTGCTCCATTAAACTCGATTCGGTTCTATTCGGCTCTTTTCCACTCTATTCGGCTCTTTTTGGCAGTAGTCGACTCTATTTGACTCTAGTCTACACGATTCTTTCTGTTCTGTTCTATTCTACTCTATTCTATTCTTCTCTACCCTACCCTAACCTTACCTTCCCCACACTAATCTATTTGATTCGATTCGACACATTTCAAACGACTCGACATGATTCATCTCGATTCACCTTGAATTTGGTCAATTCGGCTGTATTCAGCTCTGTTTGGCTCTTTTCGGCTCTCTTCAACTCGATTTGACTCTATTGTACTGGACCCGACTCTACTTAATTCTATTCTCTTCTTTCTATTGTGTTCTGTTGTGTTGTAGTCTAGCCTCTCCTGCCGTACCCTCCTCTACTCTAATCTATTCGATTCAACGCATTTCGACGCGATTCCATGTGATTAGGCTTGAATCGGCTCGATTTAGCTCTATTTGGCTTGAATTGGGTCAATTCGTCTCGATTCTGCTCAATTCAGCATAATTAGGCTCGAGTGAACCTTATTCAGCCCTGTTCAGCTCTACTCAACCCTTTCTACTTTATTTGTCTCTATTTGGCTCCATTCAACTCCCTTCCACACCATTCTACTCTTTTCTACTCTATTCTATTCTGTTCTACCCTACCCTACTCTAATCTATTCTATTCGATTCGATTCATCACGATTTGTCTCCTTTCCTCTCCATTCGAATCGATTCGGCTTGAATTGGATCTATTCATCTATATTCTGCACTACCCGACTCTGACTATTCCACTCTACTCAACTCTACTCCATTCTACTCTTGGTATTCTCTTCTGTTCTACTCTATTCTAGTCTTCTGTGCCCTTCCCTACTGAATCCCAGTCTAACCTACACTACTCTAATCTATTCAATTTAATTCGATTCCATTCAGTTTGACACCATTCGACCCGATTTGAGACAATTCGACGGGATTCGGTGAGATTCCGCGAGATTTGATGCGTTTTGGTGGGATTGGATGGAATTCGACGAGATCCGATGCAATAGGATGCAATTAAGTGTGTTTTGGCTCGATTTTGCTGGGTTCAGTTTGTCTCTATTTGGCTCGTTTCAGCTCCACTAGGCTCCATTCATCCCGAATCTGGTCGACTCGACTCGATTCGGCTCATTTTGGCCATATTTGGTCCTATTCAGCGTTATTCGGCTCTATTCAACTCTTTTCTACTCTCTGCATCTCTGTTCGAATCCATTTGACTCCATTCCACACCATTCTATTCCATTCTACACTACTGTATTCTACAAAACCCTCCCCCACCCTAGCCTATCCTAATCTAGTCTGCTCTTTTCTAGTCTCCTTTTCTATTTTCTCTATTCCATCCTATGCTACTCTACCATACCCTACACTAAGCTAACCTACCCTGACCTATGCTGTTCTATTCTATTTCCTTCTATTTTCTCTGTTCCACCGTATGCTTCCCTACCCTATGCTACCCCACCGTACCATACTCTACTACTTAGGGTTACTCAATAAGGGTCCTAATTAAGGGGAGTAGTTCTGGCAAGGGTACTCCTTAAGGCAAGTGTACTAGTTCAGGCTACTAGTTAAGGCCAGGCTACTAGTTAAGGCCAGGCTACTAGTTAAGGCATGGGTACTTGTTGAGGGTACTGGTTAAGGCAAGGGGACCAGTTCAGGCTATTTGTTAAGGACATACTACTAGTGAAGGCAAGGGTACTAGTGAAGACTACTGGTTAAGGCAAGGGTACTTGTTAGTTCTACTAGTTAAGGCAAGGGTACTAGATTAGGCTAAGAGTTCAGGCAAGGGTACTCGTTCAGATTACTAACTTAGGGTACTATTCAAGACTAGTTGTCTAGGCTACTGCTCTATGCCACTAGTCTAGCTGACTAGTCCAGCTTACTAGTCTAGGCTTCTACTCTAGCCTTCTCTTGTCTACTCTAATGTAGTCTACTTGCATCTACCCTAGTCTTCCTATCATAAACTACCCTACCCTAACCTATTCTAATCTATTCCATTTGATTCGATTCAAAGCATTTCCATGCGACCGGACACCATCACGCTTGAGTCAGCTCGATTCCGCAACATCAGCTCGATTCAGCTCGATTTGGCTCGAATCACTTCAATTCAGCTCGTTTCCACTCGGTTCAGCCTTATTCGGCCCTATTTGGCTCGATTCGACTCTTTTCTACTCTATTTGTCTCTGTTCGACTCCATTTGACTCCACTCTTCTCCATTCTACGCTATTCTACTCTATTCTGTTCTATTCTACCCTACGATACTCTAATCTATTCGATTGGATGCGATTCGAAGCAATTCGGTGTGATTCATCTCGTTTTGTTTCCATTTGACTCGATTCGGCCAGAATTGGCTCTATTCAGCTATATCCTGCACTCTTTGACTCTATTTGACTCAATTCTACTCTGCTCTACTCTTGTCTGCTTTACTCTCTCTACTCTACCCTACTGTACTATATTCTATTCTGTACTATTCTGTTCTATTCTACCCACCCGCCCCTCCCCTACCCTTCCCCAATCTATTTGATTAGATTCGATGTGATGTATTTCCACGCGATTTGACGCGATTAGGCTTGAATCAGCTCGATTCAGTTCGAATCGGCTCTATTCGGCTCGACGTGGCTCCATTTCACTCCATTCGGCTCGATTAGGCCCGAATTCCATCGATTCTGCTGGATTCTGCTCAATTAGGCCTTATTTGGGCCTATTCGGCCCTATTCTGCTCTATTAGACTCTTTTGTACTCTATTCCTATCTATCCGTCTCTATTGGACTCCGTTCAACTCCATTCCTCACTATTTTCCTCGATTCTATTCTACCCTTCCCTACCCTAATCTCTTCTAATCGATTCGATTTGATTTGACGCGATTCGAAGCAACCGGACGTGATTCGTCTCGTTTTGTCTCCACTCGGCTCAATTCGGCTATGTTCTCTCTCTTTGACTCTATTCTATTCTGTTGTATTCTTTCTGTTCTGTTCTATTCTCTCCTATTCTGTTGTACTCTATTCTATTCTACCCTACCCGACCCAACGGCACCCCACCCGAACCTACCCTACTTTAATCTATTGGATTCAATTCGATTCAGTGCAAAGCGATTTGATAGGACTTGACTGGATTCGGCAAGATCTGAAGGGATTTGATGAGATTCCATGCGACTCGATGTGATTCAGTAGGATTCTCTGAGGTTTGACGCAATTCGAAGTTATTCGACGTGATTCGATGGGATTCGACACGATATGAAGCGATTTGACCTTGTTTGATTCAAAACGATGTGACTCGACTCGATTCGACCTGATTCGATTCGACGCTGTTCGGTGACAGTCAGTGCGATTCTGCTTGATTCCGCTCGATTAGGTGTGATTTGGCAGTATACAGCTCTTTTCGGCTGTATTCAGCTCCATTCGTCTCTATTCAGCTTATTCGGCTCTATTCGACTGTATTCGACTCTACTCTTTTCCACTCTATTCTACTCGATTCTATTCCTTCTATTCTGTTCTAATCTCTTCTATTCCACTCTACTCTGTTCTATTCTCCCCTCCCCTCCCCTCCCCTTCTCTAATCTATACATCTCGATTGGATTTGACGCGTTGAACGCGATTCGAGGCGATGAAGCTTGAATCGGCTCGATTCGGCTCGATTTGGCTCTATTCGGCTCAGTTAGGCTCCATTCAGCTTGTTTTGGCTTGAATCGCTTCGAATCTGCTCGATTTGGCCTTCTTCGGCCCTATTCTGCTCTATTCGACTCTTTTCGACTCTCTTCGTTTCTACTTGACTCCATTCTACTCCATTCTATTCATTCCACACTATTCTACACTATTCTACTCTATTCTGCTCTACCCTACCCAACACCACTCTAATTTACTCTACTTGCTTCTACACGATTCCTCTCATTTTGTCTGCATTTGGCTCTATTCAGCTCTATTCTACTCTTCTCTACTCTATTGTATTGTTTCTACTCTGTTCTGTACTATTCTACTCTATTCTACCCTACCCTATGCTACCCAACTCTAAGGTATTGTAATCCACTTGATTGGATTTGATTCAACCCATTTCGACGCGATTTGGCTCGATTTGGCTCTGTTCAAATCTATTCTACTCTACTCTATTCCCCTCTACTCTACTCTAGCCTACTCTTTTCTGTATTCGTTCTGTGTTGTTCTGTTCTATTTTGTTGTGTTCTGTTCTGTTTTATTCTATTCTACTCTATTCTACCCTACTCTAGCCTACCCGAACCTCCCCTACTCTAGTCTATTCAATTGAATTCGAGAAATTTTGACGCGACTAGGGGCCAAATCGGTGTGATTCATGTCCATTCGGCTCCATTTGTCTCGAATAGTGTCGATTCAGCTCGATTAGGCTCGATTTGGCTCCATTAGGCTCGATTCACTGGATTCGGCTCGATTTCGCTCAATTCAGCTCGATTTGGCCCTCTTTGGCCCTATTCGGCTCTATTCAGCTCTTTTCTACTCTACTCGATTCCATTGCACACCATTCTACTCCATTCTACGCTCTTCTACTATACCCTACTGTAATTGATTCGATGGGATTCGACGCCATTCGACGCGATTTGTCTCGTTTCGTCTCCATTCAGCTTGATTCGACTCTGTTCTACTCTACTCTATTCTACTCTACACTATTCTGCTCTGCTCTACCCTTTTCCACTCTATTGTATTGTATCCTTTCCATTCTCTTCTACTGTGTTCAAGTCTACTCTCTTCTATCCTACCTAATCTAATCTATTCTACTGGATTCGATTCCACGCATCTCGATGCGATTCGGCTCAAATTGGCTCCTTTCCACTCCATTCATCCCCAGTCGGCTTAAATCGGTTCGATTCAGCTCTAATCGGCTCCATTCGGCTCTAGTCAGCTCGAATAGACTCTATGCAGCTCTATTCGGCTCTATTAGACTCTACTCAACTCTATTATCTCTTTTCGACTCCATGCTACACCATTCTACTCCATCCTAAACTATTCTCTACTGTATTGTATTGTACTCTACCCTACTCTAGTCTATTCTAATTGATTGGATTGGATTGGATTGGAATTGATCAGATTCAGTGCAATTCGACGGGATTCGACGCGATACGGCACGATTCCACGGGATTCGGCGTGATTCGTCTTGGTTTCTATCCATTTAGCTCTTTTGGGCTCTATTTGGCTCTATTCGGCAATGTTCGACTCTACTCTACTCTACTCTTCTATACTCTGCTCTTCTCGACCCTATTCTTTCAGTTCTGTTCTCTTCTGTTCTGTTCTGTTCTACTGCACTCTATTCTACCCTACCCTACCCTAACTTAGCCTACTGTAATCTGTTCTATGCTATTCGACACACTTGAATGGGATTCGACCTGATTCGGGTCATATCGGCTCGATTCATCTCCTTTCTGCTCCATTAAACTCGATTCGGTTCTATTCGGCTCTTTTCCACTCTATTCGGCTCTTTTTGGCAGTAGTCGACTCTATTTGACTCTAGTCTACACGATTCTTTCTGTTCTGTTCTATTCTACTCTATTCTATTCTTCTCTACCCTACCCTAACCTTACCTTCCCCACACTAATCTATTTGATTCGATTCGACACATTTCAAACGACTCGACATGATTCATCTCGATTCACCTTGAATTTGGTCAATTCGGCTGTATTCAGCTCTGTTTGGCTCTTTTCGGCTCTCTTCAACTCGATTTGACTCTATTGTACTGGACCCGACTCTACTTAATTCTATTCTCTTCTTTCTATTGTGTTCTGTTGTGTTGTAGTCTAGCCTCTCCTGCCGTACCCTCCTCTACTCTAATCTATTCGATTCAACGCATTTCGACGCGATTCCATGTGATTAGGCTTGAATCGGCTCGATTTAGCTCTATTTGGCTTGAATTGGGTCAATTCGTCTCGATTCTGCTCAATTCAGCATAATTAGGCTCGAGTGAACCTTATTCAGCCCTGTTCAGCTCTACTCAACCCTTTCTACTTTATTTGTCTCTATTTGGCTCCATTCAACTCCCTTCCACACCATTCTACTCTTTTCTACTCTATTCTATTCTGTTCTACCCTACCCTACTCTAATCTATTCTATTCGATTCGATTCATCACGATTTGTCTCCTTTCCTCTCCATTCGAATCGATTCGGCTTGAATTGGATCTATTCATCTATATTCTGCACTACCCGACTCTGACTATTCCACTCTACTCAACTCTACTCCATTCTACTCTTGGTATTCTCTTCTGTTCTACTCTATTCTAGTCTTCTGTGCCCTTCCCTACTGAATCCCAGTCTAACCTACACTACTCTAATCTATTCAATTTAATTCGATTCCATTCAGTTTGACACCATTCGACCCGATTTGAGACAATTCGACGGGATTCGGTGAGATTCCGCGAGATTTGATGCGTTTTGGTGGGATTGGATGGAATTCGACGAGATCCGATGCAATAGGATGCAATTAAGTGTGTTTTGGCTCGATTTTGCTGGGTTCAGTTTGTCTCTATTTGGCTCGTTTCAGCTCCACTAGGCTCCATTCATCCCGAATCTGGTCGACTCGACTCGATTCGGCTCATTTTGGCCATATTTGGTCCTATTCAGCGTTATTCGGCTCTATTCAACTCTTTTCTACTCTCTGCATCTCTGTTCGAATCCATTTGACTCCATTCCACACCATTCTATTCCATTCTACACTACTGTATTCTACAAAACCCTCCCCCACCCTAGCCTATCCTAATCTAGTCTGCTCTTTTCTAGTCTCCTTTTCTATTTTCTCTATTCCATCCTATGCTACTCTACCATACCCTACACTAAGCTAACCTACCCTGACCTATGCTGTTCTATTCTATTTCCTTCTATTTTCTCTGTTCCACCGTATGCTTCCCTACCCTATGCTACCCCACCGTACCATACTCTACTACTTAGGGTTACTCAATAAGGGTCCTAATTAAGGGGAGTAGTTCTGGCAAGGGTACTCCTTAAGGCAAGTGTACTAGTTCAGGCTACTAGTTAAGGCCAGGCTACTAGTTAAGGCCAGGCTACTAGTTAAGGCATGGGTACTTGTTGAGGGTACTGGTTAAGGCAAGGGGACCAGTTCAGGCTATTTGTTAAGGACATACTACTAGTGAAGGCAAGGGTACTAGTGAAGACTACTGGTTAAGGCAAGGGTACTTGTTAGTTCTACTAGTTAAGGCAAGGGTACTAGATTAGGCTAAGAGTTCAGGCAAGGGTACTCGTTCAGATTACTAACTTAGGGTACTATTCAAGACTAGTTGTCTAGGCTACTGCTCTATGCCACTAGTCTAGCTGACTAGTCCAGCTTACTAGTCTAGGCTTCTACTCTAGCCTTCTCTTGTCTACTCTAATGTAGTCTACTTGCATCTACCCTAGTCTTCCTATCATAAACTACCCTACCCTAACCTATTCTAATCTATTCCATTTGATTCGATTCAAAGCATTTCCATGCGACCGGACACCATCACGCTTGAGTCAGCTCGATTCCGCAACATCAGCTCGATTCAGCTCGATTTGGCTCGAATCACTTCAATTCAGCTCGTTTCCACTCGGTTCAGCCTTATTCGGCCCTATTTGGCTCGATTCGACTCTTTTCTACTCTATTTGTCTCTGTTCGACTCCATTTGACTCCACTCTTCTCCATTCTACGCTATTCTACTCTATTCTGTTCTATTCTACCCTACGATACTCTAATCTATTCGATTGGATGCGATTCGAAGCAATTCGGTGTGATTCATCTCGTTTTGTTTCCATTTGACTCGATTCGGCCAGAATTGGCTCTATTCAGCTATATCCTGCACTCTTTGACTCTATTTGACTCAATTCTACTCTGCTCTACTCTTGTCTGCTTTACTCTCTCTACTCTACCCTACTGTACTATATTCTATTCTGTACTATTCTGTTCTATTCTACCCACCCGCCCCTCCCCTACCCTTCCCCAATCTATTTGATTAGATTCGATGTGATGTATTTCCACGCGATTTGACGCGATTAGGCTTGAATCAGCTCGATTCAGTTCGAATCGGCTCTATTCGGCTCGACGTGGCTCCATTTCACTCCATTCGGCTCGATTAGGCCCGAATTCCATCGATTCTGCTGGATTCTGCTCAATTAGGCCTTATTTGGGCCTATTCGGCCCTATTCTGCTCTATTAGACTCTTTTGTACTCTATTCCTATCTATCCGTCTCTATTGGACTCCGTTCAACTCCATTCCTCACTATTTTCCTCGATTCTATTCTACCCTTCCCTACCCTAATCTCTTCTAATCGATTCGATTTGATTTGACGCGATTCGAAGCAACCGGACGTGATTCGTCTCGTTTTGTCTCCACTCGGCTCAATTCGGCTATGTTCTCTCTCTTTGACTCTATTCTATTCTGTTGTATTCTTTCTGTTCTGTTCTATTCTCTCCTATTCTGTTGTACTCTAGTCTATTCTACCCTACCCGACCCAACGGCACCCCACCCGAACCTACCCTACTTTAATCTATTGGATTCAATTCGATTCAGTGCAAAGCGATTTGATAGGACTTGACTGGATTCGGCAAGATCTGAAGGGATTTGATGAGATTCCATGCGACTCGACGTGATTCAGTAGGATTCTCTGAGGTTTGACGCAATTCGAAGTTATTCGACGTGATTCGATGGGATTCGACACGATATGAAGCGATTTGACCTTGTTTGATTCAAAACGATGTGACTCGACTCGATTCGACCTGATTCGATTCGACGCTGTTCGGTGACAGTCAGTGCGATTCTGCTTGATTCCGCTCGATTAGGTGTGATTTGGCAGTATACAGCTCTTTTCGGCTGTATTCAGCTCCATTCGTCTCTATTCAGCTTATTCGGCTCTATTCGACTGTATTCGACTCTACTCTTTTCCACTCTATTCTACTCGATTCTATTCCTTCTATTCTGTTCTAATCTCTTCTATTCCACTCTACTCTGTTCTATTCTCCCCTCCCCTCCCCTCCCCTTCTCTAATCTATACATCTCGATTGGATTTGACGCGTTGAACGCGATTCGAGGCGATGAAGCTTGAATCGGCTCGATTCGGCTCGATTTGGCTCTATTCGGCTCAGTTAGGCTCCATTCAGCTTGTTTTGGCTTGAATCGCTTCGAATCTGCTCGATTTGGCCTTCTTCGGCCCTATTCTGCTCTATTCGACTCTTTTCGACTCTCTTCGTTTCTACTTGACTCCATTCTACTCCATTCTATTCATTCCACACTATTCTACACTATTCTACTCTATTCTGCTCTACCCTACCCAACACCACTCTAATTTACTCTACTTGCTTCTACACGATTCCTCTCATTTTGTCTGCATTTGGCTCTATTCAGCTCTATTCTACTCTTCTCTACTCTATTGTATTGTTTCTACTCTGTTCTGTACTATTCTACTCTATTCTACCCTACCCTATGCTACCCAACTCTAAGGTATTGTAATCCACTTGATTGGATTTGATTCAACCCATTTCGACGCGATTCGGCTCGATTTGGCTCTGTTCAAATCTATTCTACTCTACTCTATTCCCCTCTACTCTACTCTAGCCTACTCTTTTCTGTATTCGTTCTGTGTTGTTCTGTTCCATTTTGTTGTGTTCTGTTCTGTTTTATTCTATTCTACTCTATTCTACCCTACTCTAGCCTACCCGAACCTCCCCTACTCTAGTCTATTCAATTGAATTCGAGAAATTTTGACGCGACTAGGGGCCAAATCGGTGTGATTCATGTCCATTCGGCTCCATTTGTCTCGAATAGTGTCGATTCAGCTCGATTAGGCTCGATTTGGCTCCATTAGGCTCGATTCACTGGATTCGGCTCGATTTCGCTCAATTCAGCTCGATTTGGCCCTCTTTGGCCCTATTCGGCTCTATTCAGCTCTTTTCTACTCTACTCGATTCCATTGCACACCATTCTACTCCATTCTACGCTCTTCTACTATACCCTACTGTAATTGATTCGATGGGATTCGACGCCATTCGACGCGATTTGTCTCGTTTCGTCTCCATTCGGCTTGATTCGACTCTGTTCTACTCTACTCTATTCTACTCTACACTATTCTGCTCTGCTCTACCCTTTTCCACTCTATTGTATTGTATCCTTTCCATTCTCTTCTACTGTGTTCAAGTCTACTCTCTTCTATCCTACCTAATCTAATCTATTCTACTGGATTCGATTCCACGCATCTCGATGCGATTCGGCTCAAATTGGCTCCTTTCCACTCCATTCATCCCCAGTCGGCTTAAATCGGTTCGATTCAGCTCTAATCGGCTCCATTCGGCTCTAGTCAGCTCGAATAGACTCTATGCAGCTCTATTCGGCTCTATTAGACTCTACTCAACTCTATTATCTCTTTTCGACTCCATGCTACACCATTCTACTCCATCCTAAACTATTCTCTACTGTATTGTATTGTACTCTACCCTACTCTAGTCTATTCTAATTGATTGGATTGGATTGGATTGGAATTGATCAGATTCAGTGCAATTCGACGGGATTCGACGCGATACGGCACGATTCCACGGGATTCGGCGTGATTCGTCTTGGTTTCTATCCATTTAGCTCTTTTGGGCTCTATTTGGCTCTATTCGGCAATGTTCGACTCTACTCTACTCTACTCTTCTATACTCTGCTCTTCTCGACCCTATTCTTTCAGTTCTGTTCTCTTCTGTTCTGTTCTGTTCTACTGCACTCTATTCTACCCTACCCTACCCTAACTTAGCCTACTGTAATCTGTTCTATGCTATTCGACACACTTGAATGGGATTCGACCTGATTCGGGTCATATCGGCTCGATTCATCTCCTTTCTGCTCCATTAAACTCGATTCGGTTCTATTCGGCTCTTTTCCACTCTATTCGGCTCTTTTTGGCAGTAGTCGACTCTATTTGACTCTAGTCTACATGATTCTTTCTGTTCTGTTCTCTTCTACTCTATTCTATTCTTCTCTACCCTACCCTAACCTTACCTTCCCCACACTAATCTATTTGATTCGATTCGACACATTTCAAACGACTCGACATGATTCATCTCGATTCACCTTGAATTTGGTCAATTCGGCTGTATTCAGCTCTGTTTGGCTCTTTTCGGCTCTCTTCAACTCGATTTGACTCTATTGTACTGGACCCGACTCTACTTAATTCTATTCTCTTCTTTCTATTGTGTTCTGTTGTGTTGTAGTCTAGCCTCTCCTGCCGTACCCTCCTCTACTCTAATCTATTCGATTCAACGCATTTCGACGCGATTCCATGTGATTAGGCTTGAATCGGCTCGATTTAGCTCTATTTGGCTTGAATTGGGTCAATTCGTCTCGATTCTGCTCAATTCAGCATAATTAGGCTCGAGTGAACCTTATTCAGCCCTGTTCAGCTCTACTCAACCCTTTCTACTTTATTTGTCTCTATTTGGCTCCATTCAACTCCCTTCCACACCATTCTACTCTTTTCTACTCAATTCTATTCTGTTCTACCCTACCCTACTCTAATCTATTCTATTCGATTCGATTCATCACGATTTGTCTCCTTTCCTCTCCATTCGAATCGATTCGGCTTGAATTGGATCTATTCATCTATATTCTGCACTACCCGACTCTGACTATTCCACTCTACTCAACTCTACTCCATTCTACTCTTGGTATTCTCTTCTGTTCTACTCTATTCTAGTCTTCTGTGCCCTTCCCTACTGAATCCCAGTCTAACCTACACTACTCTAATCTATTCAATTTAATTCGATTCCATTCAGTTTGACACCATTCGACCCGATTTGAGACAATTCGACGGGATTCGGTGAGATTCCGCGAGATTTGATGCGTTTTGGTGGGATTGGATGGAATTCGACGAGATCCGATGCAATAGGATGCAATTAAGTGTGTTTTGGCTCGATTTTGCTGGGTTCAGTTTGTCTCTATTTGGCTCGTTTCAGCTCCACTAGGCTCCATTCATCCCGAATCTGGTCGACTCGACTCGATTCGGCTCATTTTGGCCATATGTGGTCCTATTCAGCGTTATTCGGCTCTATTCAACTCTTTTCTACTCTCTGCATCTCTGTTCGAATCCATTTGACTCCATTCCACACCATTCTATTCCATTCTACACTACTGTATTCTACAAAACCCTCCCCCACCCTAGCCTATCCTAATCTAGTCTGCTCTTTTCTAGTCTCCTTTTCTATTTTCTCTATTCCATCCTATGCTACTCTACCATACCCTACACTAAGCTAACCTACCCTGACCTATGCTGTTCTATTCTATTTCCTTCTATTTTCTCTGTTCCACCGTATGCTTCCCTACCCTATGCTACCCCACCGTACCATACTCTACTACTTAGGGTTACTCAATAAGGGTCCTAATTAAGGGGAGTAGTTCTGGCAAGGGTACTCCTTAAGGCAAGTGTACTAGTTCAGGCTACTAGTTAAGGCCAGGCTACTAGTTAAGGCATGGGTACTTGTTGAGGGTACTGGTTAAGGCAAGGGGACCAGTTCAGGCTATTTGTTAAGGACATACTACTAGTGAAGGCAAGGGTACTAGTGAAGACTACTGGTTAAGGCAAGGGTACTTGTTAGTTCTACTAGTTAAGGCAAGGGTACTAGATTAGGCTAAGAGTTCAGGCAAGGGTACTCGTTCAGATTACTAACTTAGGGTACTATTCAAGACTAGTTGTCTAGGCTACTGCTCTATGCCACTAGTCTAGCTGACTAGTCCAGCTTACTAGTCTAGGCTTCTACTCTAGCCTTCTCTTGTCTACTCTAATGTAGTCTACTTGCATCTACCCTAGTCTTCCTATCATAAACTACCCTACCCTAACCTATTCTAATCTATTCCATTTGATTCGATTCAAAGCATTTCCATGCGACCGGACACCATCACGCTTGAGTCAGCTCGATTCCGCAACATCAGCTCGATTCAGCTCGATTTGGCTCGAATCACTTCAATTCAGCTCGTTTCCACTCGGTTCAGCCTTATTCGGCCCTATTTGGCTCGATTCGACTCTTTTCTACTCTATTTGTCTCTGTTCGACTCCATTTGACTCCACTCTTCTCCATTCTACGCTATTCTACTCTATTCTGTTCTATTCTACCCTACGATACTCTAATCTATTCGATTGGATGCGATTCGAAGCAATTCGGTGTGATTCATCTCGTTTTGTTTCCATTTGACTCGATTCGGCCAGAATTGGCTCTATTCAGCTATATCCTGCACTCTTTGACTCTATTTGACTCAATTCTACTCTGCTCTACTCTTGTCTGCTTTACTCTCTCTACTCTACCCTACTGTACTATATTCTATTCTGTACTATTCTGTTCTATTCTACCCACCCGCCCCTCCCCTACCCTTCCCCAATCTATTTGATTAGATTCGATGTGATGTATTTCCACGCGATTTGACGCGATTAGGCTTGAATCAGCTCGATTCAGTTCGAATCGGCTCTATTCGGCTCGACGTGGCTCCATTTCACTCCATTCGGCTCGATTAGGCCCGAATTCCATCGATTCTGCTGGATTCTGCTCAATTAGGCCTTATTTGGGCCTATTCGGCCCTATTCTGCTCTATTAGACTCTTTTGTACTCTATTCCTATCTATCCGTCTCTATTGGACTCCGTTCAACTCCATTCCTCACTATTTTCCTCGATTCTATTCTACCCTTCCCTACCCTAATCTCTTCTAATCGATTCGATTTGATTTGACGCGATTCGAAGCAACCGGACGTGATTCGTCTCGTTTTGTCTCCACTCGGCTCAATTCGGCTATGTTCTCTCTCTTTGACTCTATTCTATTCTGTTGTATTCTTTCTGTTCTGTTCTATTCTCTCCTATTCTGTTGTACTCTAGTCTATTCTACCCTACCCGACCCAACGGCACCCCACCCGAACCTACCCTACTTTAATCTATTGGATTCAATTCGATTCAGTGCAAAGCGATTTGATAGGACTTGACTGGATTCGGCAAGATCTGAAGGGATTTGATGAGATTCCATGCGACTCGACGTGATTCAGTAGGATTCTCTGAGGTTTGACGCAATTCGAAGTTATTCGACGTGATTCGATGGGATTCGACACGATATGAAGCGATTTGACCTTGTTTGATTCAAAAGGATGTGACTCGACTCGATTCGACCTGATTCGATTCGACGCTGTTCGGTGACAGTCAGTGCGATTCTGCTTGATTCCGCTCGATTAGGTGTGATTTGGCAGTATACAGCTCTTTTCGGCTGTATTCAGCTCCATTCGTCTCTATTCAGCTTATTCGGCTCTATTCGACTGTATTCGACTCTACTCTTTTCCACTCTATTCTACTCGATTCTATTCCTTCTATTCTGTTCTAATCTCTTCTATTCCACTCTACTCTGTTCTATTCTCCCCTCCCCTCCCCTCCCCTTCTCTAATCTATACATCTCGATTGGATTTGACGCGTTGAACGCGATTCGAGGCGATGAAGCTTGAATCGGCTCGATTCGGTTCGATTTGGCTCTATTCGGCTCAGTTAGGCTCCATTCAGCTTGTTTTGGCTTGAATCGCTTCGAATCTGCTCGATTTGGCCTTCTTCGGCCCTATTCTGCTCTATTCGACTCTTTTCGACTCTCTTCGTTTCTACTTGACTCCATTCTACTCCATTCTATTCATTCCACACTATTCTACACTATTCTACTCTATTCTGCTCTACCCTACCCAACACCACTCTAATTTACTCTACTTGCTTCTACACGATTCCTCTCATTTTGTCTGCATTTGGCTCTATTCAGCTCTATTCTACTCTTCTCTACTCTATTGTATTGTTTCTACTCTGTTCTGTACTATTCTACTCTATTCTACCCTACCCTATGCTACTCAACTCTAAGGTATTGTAATCCACTTGATTGGATTTGATTCAACCCATTTCGACGCGATTCGGCTCGATTTGGCTCTGTTCAAATCTATTCTACTCTACTCTATTCCCCTCTACTCTACTCTAGCCTACTCTTTTCTGTATTCGTTCTGTGTTGTTCTGTTCCATTTTGTTGTGTTCTGTTCTGTTTTATTCTATTCTACTCTATTCTACCCTATTCTACCCTACTCTAGCCTACCCGAACCTCCCCTACTCTAGTCTATTCAATTGAATTCGAGAAATTTTGACGCGACTAGGGGCCAAATCGGTGTGATTCATGTCCATTCGGCTCCATTTGTCTCGAATAGTGTCGATTCAGCTCGATTAGGCTCGATTTGGCTCCATTAGGCTCGATTCACTGGATTCGGCTCGATTTCGCTCAATTCAGCTCGATTTGGCCCTCTTTGGCCCTATTCGGCTCTATTCAGCTCTTTTCTACTCTACTCGATTCCATTGCACACCATTCTACTCCATTCTACGCTCTTCTACTATACCCTACTGTAATTGATTCGATGGGATTCGACGCCATTCGACGCGATTTGTCTCGTTTCGTCTCCATTCGGCTTGATTCGACTCTGTTCTACTCTACTCTATTCTACTCTACACTATTCTGCTCTGCTCTACCCTTTTCCACTCGTATTGTATCCTTTCCATTCTCTTCTACTGTGTTCAAGTCTACTCTCTTCTATCCTACCTAATCTAATCTATTCTACTGGATTCGATTCCACGCATCTCGATGCGATTCGGCTCAAATTGGCTCCTTTCCACTCCATTCATCCCCAGTCGGCTTAAATCGGTTCGATTCAGCTCTAATCGGCTCCATTCGGCTCTAGTCAGCTCGAATAGACTCTATGCAGCTCTATTCGGCTCTATTAGACTCTACTCAACTCTATTATCTCTTTTCGACTCCATGCTACACCATTCTACTCCATCCTAAACTATTCTCTACTGTATTGTATTGTACTCTACCCTACTCTAGTCTATTCTAATTGATTGGATTGGATTGGAATTGATCAGATTCAGTGCAATTCGACGGGATTCGACGCGATACGGCACGATTCCACGGGATTCGGCGTGATTCGTCTTGGTTTCTATCCATTTAGCTCTTTTGGGCTCTATTTGGCTCTATTCGGCAATGTTCGACTCTACTCTACTCTACTCTTCTATACTCTGCTCTTCTCGACCCTATTCTTTCAGTTCTGTTCTCTTCTGTTCTGTTCTGTTCTACTGCACTCTATTCTACCCTACCCTACCCTAACTTAGCCTACTGTAATCTGTTCTATGCTATTCGACACACTTGAATGGGATTCGACCTGATTCGGGTCATATCGGCTCGATTCATCTCCTTTCTGCTCCATTAAACTCGATTCGGTTCTATTCGGCTCTTTTCCACTCTATTCGGCTCTTTTTGGCAGTAGTCGACTCTATTTGACTCTAGTCTACACGATTCTTTCTGTTCTGTTCTCTTCTACTCTATTCTATTCTTCTCTACCCTACCCTAACCTTACCTTCCCCACACTAATCTATTTGATTCGATTCGACACATTTCAAACGACTCGACATGATTCATCTCGATTCACCTTGAATTTGGTCAATTCGGCTGTATTCAGCTCTGTTTGGCTCTTTTCGGCTCTCTTCAACTCGATTTGACTCTATTGTACTGGACCCGACTCTACTTAATTCTATTCTCTTCTTTCTATTGTGTTCTGTTGTGTTGTAGTCTAGCCTCTCCTGCCGTACCCTCCTCTACTCTAATCTATTCGATTCAACGCATTTCGACGCGATTCCATGTGATTAGGCTTGAATCGGCTCGATTTAGCTCTATTTGGCTTGAATTGGGTCAATTCGTCTCGATTCTGCTCAATTCAGCATAATTAGGCTCGAGTGAACCTTATTCAGCCCTGTTCAGCTCTACTCAACCCTTTCTACTTTATTTGTCTCTATTTGGCTCCATTCAACTCCCTTCCACACCATTCTACTCTTTTCTACTCTATTCTATTCTGTTCTACCCTACCCTACTCTAATCTATTCTATTCGATTCGATTCATCACGATTTGTCTCCTTTCCTCTCCATTCGAATCGATTCGGCTTGAATTGGATCTATTCATCTATATTCTGCACTACCCGACTCTGACTATTCCACTCTACTCAACTCTACTCCATTCTACTCTTGGTATTCTCTTCTGTTCTACTCTATTCTAGTCTTCTGTGCCCTTCCCTACTGAATCCCAGTCTAACCTACACTACTCTAATCTATTCAATTTAATTCGATTCCATTCAGTTTGACACCATTCGACCCGATTTGAGACAATTCGACGGGATTCGGTGAGATTCCGCGAGATTTGATGCGTTTTGGTGGGATTGGATGGAATTCGACGAGATCCGATGCAATAGGATGCAATTAAGTGTGTTTTGGCTCGATTTTGCTGGGTTCAGTTTGTCTCTATTTGGCTCGTTTCAGCTCCACTAGGCTCCATTCATCCCGAATCTGGTCGACTCGACTCGATTCGGCTCATTTTGGCCATATTTGGTCCTATTCAGCGTTATTCGGCTCTATTCAACTCTTTTCTACTCTCTGCATCTCTGTTCGAATCCATTTGACTCCATTCCACACCATTCTATTCCATTCTACACTACTGTATTCTACAAAACCCTCCCCCACCCTAGCCTATCCTAATCTAGTCTGCTCTTTTCTAGTCTCCTTTTCTATTTTCTCTATTCCATCCTATGCTACTCTACCATACCCTACACTAAGCTAACCTACCCTGACCTATGCTGTTCTATTCTATTTCCTTCTATTTTCTCTGTTCCACCGTATGCTTCCCTACCCTATGCTACCCCACCGTACCATACTCTACTACTTAGGGTTACTCAATAAGGGTCCTAATTAAGGGGAGTAGTTCTGGCAAGGGTACTCCTTAAGGCAAGTGTACTAGTTCAGGCTACTAGTTAAGGCCAGGCTACTAGTTAAGGCATGGGTACTTGTTGAGGGTACTGGTTAAGGCAAGGGGACCAGTTCAGGCTATTTGTTAAGGACATACTACTAGTGAAGGCAAGGGTACTAGTGAAGACTACTGGTTAAGGCAAGGGTACTTGTTAGTTCTACTAGTTAAGGCAAGGGTACTAGATTAGGCTAAGAGTTCAGGCAAGGGTACTCGTTCAGATTACTAACTTAGGGTACTATTCAAGACTAGTTGTCTAGGCTACTGCTCTATGCCACTAGTCTAGCTGACTAGTCCAGCTTACTAGTCTAGGCTTCTACTCTAGCCTTCTCTTGTCTACTCTAATGTAGTCTACTTGCATCTACCCTAGTCTTCCTATCATAAACTACCCTACCCTAACCTATTCTAATCTATTCCATTTGATTCGATTCAAAGCATTTCCATGCGACCGGACACCATCACGCTTGAGTCAGCTCGATTCCGCAACATCAGCTCGATTCAGCTCGATTTGGCTCGAATCACTTCAATTCAGCTCGTTTCCACTCGGTTCAGCCTTATTCGGCCCTATTTGGCTCGATTCGACTCTTTTCTACTCTATTTGTCTCTGTTCGACTCCATTTGACTCCACTCTTCTCCATTCTACGCTATTCTACTCTATTCTGTTCTATTCTACCCTACGATACTCTAATCTATTCGATTGGATGCGATTCGAAGCAATTCGGTGTGATTCATCTCGTTTTGTTTCCATTTGACTCGATTCGGCCAGAATTGGCTCTATTCAGCTATATCCTGCACTCTTTGACTCTATTTGACTCAATTCTACTCTGCTCTACTCTTGTCTGCTTTACTCTCTCTACTCTACCCTACTGTACTATATTCTATTCTGTACTATTCTGTTCTATTCTACCCACCCGCCCCTCCCCTACCCTTCCCCAATCTATTTGATTAGATTCGATGTGATGTATTTCCACGCGATTTGACGCGATTAGGCTTGAATCAGCTCGATTCAGTTCGAATCGGCTCTATTCGGCTCGACGTGGCTCCATTTCACTCCATTCGGCTCGATTAGGCCCGAATTCCATCGATTCTGCTGGATTCTGCTCAATTAGGCCTTATTTGGGCCTATTCGGCCCTATTCTGCTCTATTAGACTCTTTTGTACTCTATTCCTATCTATCCGTCTCTATTGGACTCCGTTCAACTCCATTCCTCACTATTTTCCTCGATTCTATTCTACCCTTCCCTACCCTAATCTCTTCTAATCGATTCGATTTGATTTGACGCGATTCGAAGCAACCGGACGTGATTCGTCTCGTTTTGTCTCTACTCGGCTCAATTCGGCTATGTTCTCTCTCTTTGACTCTATTCTATTCTGTTGTATTCTTTCTGTTCTGTTCTATTCTCTCCTATTCTGTTGTACTCTATTCTATTCTACCCTACCCGACCCAACGGCACCCCACCCGAACCTACCCTACTTTAATCTATTGGATTCAATTCGATTCAGTGCAAAGCGATTTGATAGGACTTGACTGGATTCGGCAAGATCTGAAGGGATTTGATGAGATTCCATGCGACTCGATGTGATTCAGTAGGATTCTCTGAGGTTTGACGCAATTCGAAGTTATTCGACGTGATTCGATGGGATTCGACACGATATGAAGCGATTTGACCTTGTTTGATTCAAAACGATGTGACTCGACTCGATTCGACCTGATTCGATTCGACGCTGTTCGGTGACAGTCAGTGCGATTCTGCTTGATTCCGCTCGATTAGGTGTGATTTGGCAGTATACAGCTCTTTTCGGCTGTATTCAGCTCCATTCGTCTCTATTCAGCTTATTCGGCTCTATTCGACTGTATTCGACTCTACTCTTTTCCACTCTATTCTACTCGATTCTATTCCTTCTATTCTGTTCTAATCTCTTCTATTCCACTCTACTCTGTTCTATTCTCCCCTCCCCTCCCCTCCCCTTCTCTAATCTATACATCTCGATTGGATTTGACGCGTTGAACGCGATTCGAGGCGATGAAGCTTGAATCGGCTCGATTCGGCTCGATTTGGCTCTATTCGGCTCAGTTAGGCTCCATTCAGCTTGTTTTGGCTTGAATCGCTTCGAATCTGCTCGATTTGGCCTTCTTCGGCCCTATTCTGCTCTATTCGACTCTTTTCGACTCTCTTCGTTTCTACTTGACTCCATTCTACTCCATTCTATTCATTCCACACTATTCTACACTATTCTACTCTATTCTGCTCTACCCTACCCAACACCACTCTAATTTACTCTACTTGCTTCTACACGATTCCTCTCATTTTGTCTGCATTTGGCTCTATTCAGCTCTATTCTACTCTTCTCTACTCTATTGTATTGTTTCTACTCTGTTCTGTACTATTCTACTCTATTCTACCCTACCCTATGCTACCCAACTCTAAGGTATTGTAATCCACTTGATTGGATTTGATTCAACCCATTTCGACGCGATTCGGCTCGATTTGGCTCTGTTCAAATCTATTCTACTCTACTCTATTCCCCTCTACTCTACTCTAGCCTACTCTTTTCTGTATTCCTTCTGTGTTGTTCTGTTCCATTTTGTTGTGTTCTGTTCTGTTTTATTCTATTCTACTCTATTCTACCCTACTCTAGCCTACCCGAACCTCCCCTACTCTAGTCTATTCAATTGAATTCGAGAAATTTTGACGCGACTAGGGGCCAAATCGGTGTGATTCATGTCCATTCGGCTCCATTTGTCTCGAATAGTGTCGATTCAGCTCGATTAGGCTCGATTTGGCTCCATTAGGCTCGATTCACTGGATTCGGCTCGATTTCGCTCAATTCAGCTCGATTTGGCCCTCTTTGGCCCTATTCGGCTCTATTCAGC
Source organism: Loxodonta africana (assembly GCF_030014295.1). Taxonomy (NCBI): domain Eukaryota; kingdom Metazoa; phylum Chordata; class Mammalia; order Proboscidea; family Elephantidae; genus Loxodonta; species Loxodonta africana. Next base: position 2,555,670 of record NW_026975124.1, read on the forward strand.
TCTTTTCTACTCTACTCGATTCCATTGCACACCATTCTACTCCATTCTACGCTCTTCTACTATACCCTACTGTAATTGATTCGATGGGATTCGACGCCATTCGACGCGATTTGTCTCGTTTCGTCTCCATTCGGCTTGATTCGACTCTGTTCTACTCTACTCTATTCTACTCTACACTATTCTGCTCTGCTCTACCCTTTTCCACTCTATTGTATTGTATCCTTTCCATTCTCTTCTACTGTGTTCAAGTCTACTCTCTTCTATCCTACCTAATCTAATCTATTCTACTGGATTCGATTCCACGCATCTCGATGCGATTCGGCTCAAATTGGCTCCTTTCCACTCCATTCATCCCCAGTCGGCTTAAATCGGTTCGATTCAGCTCTAATCGGCTCCATTCGGCTCTAGTCAGCTCGAATAGACTCTCTGCAGCTCTATTCGGCTCTATTAGACTCTACTCAACTCTATTATCTCTTTTCGACTCCATGCTACACCATTCTACTCCATCCTAAACTATTCTCTACTGTATTGTATTGTACTCTACCCTACTCTAGTCTATTCTAATTGATTGGATTGGATTGGATTGGAATTGATCAGATTCAGTGCAATTCGACGGGATTCGACGCGATACGGCACGATTCCACGGGATTCGGCGTGATTCGTCTTGGTTTCTATCCATTTAGCTCTTTTGGGCTCTATTTGGCTCTATTCGGCAATGTTCGACTCTACTCTACTCTACTCTTCTATACTCTGCTCTTCTCGACCCTATTCTTTCAGTTCTGTTCTCTTCTGTTCTGTTCTGTTCTACTGCACTCTATTCTACCCTACCCTACCCTAACTTAGCCTACTGTAATCTGTTCTATGCTATTCGACACACTTGAATGGGATTCGACCTGATTCGGGTCATATCGGCTCGATTCATCTCCTTTCTGCTCCATTAAACTCGATTCGGTTCTATTCGGCTCTTTTCCACTCTATTCGGCTCTTTTTGGCAGTAGTCGACTCTATTTGACTCTAGTCTACACGATTCTTTCTGTTCTGTTCTATTCTACTCTATTCTATTCTTCTCTACCCTACCCTAACCTTACCTTCCCCACACTAATCTATTTGATTCGATTCGACACATTTCAAACGACTCGACATGATTCATCTCGATTCACCTTGAATTTGGTCAATTCGGCTGTATTCAGCTCTGTTTGGCTCTTTTCGGCTCTCTTCAACTCGATTTGACTCTATTGTACTGGACCCGACTCTACTTAATTCTATTCTCTTCTTTCTATTGTGTTCTGTTGTGTTGTAGTCTAGCCTCTCCTGCCGTACCCTCCTCTACTCTAATCTATTCGATTCAACGCATTTCGACGCGATTCCATGTGATTAGGCTTGAATCGGCTCGATTTAGCTCTATTTGGCTTGAATTGGGTCAATTCGTCTCGATTCTGATCAATTCAGCATAATTAGGCTCGAGTGAACCTTATTCAGCCCTGTTCAGCTCTACTCAACCCTTTCTACTTTATTTGTCTCTATTTGGCTCCATTCAACTCCCTTCCACACCATTCTACTCTTTTCTACTCTATTCTATTCTGTTCTACCCTACCCTACTCTAATCTATTCTAATCGATTCGATTCATCACGATTTGTCTCCTTTCCTCTCCATTCGAATCGATTCGGCTTGAATTGGATCTATTCATCTATATTCTGCACTACCCGACTCTGACTATTCCACTCTACTCAACTCTACTCCATTCTACTCTTGGTATTCTCTTCTGTTCTACTCTATTCTAGTCTTCTGTGCCCTTCCCTACTGAATCCCAGTCTAACCTACACTACTCTAATCTATTCAATTTAATTCGATTCCATTCAGTTTGACACCATTCGACCCGATTTGAGACAATTCGACGGGATTCGGTGAGATTCCGCGAGATTTGATGCGTTTTGGTGGGATTGGATGGAATTCGACGAGATCCGGTGCAATAGGATGCAATTAAGTGTGTTTTGGCTCGATTTTGCTGGGTTCAGTTTGTCTCTATTTGGCTCGTTTCAGCTCCACTAGGCTCCATTCATCCCGAATCTGGTCGACTCGACTCGATTCAGCTCATTTTGGCCATATTTGGTCCTATTCAGCGTTATTCGGCTCTATTCAACTCTTTTCTACTCTCTGCATCTCTGTTCGAATCCATTTGACTCCATTCCACACCATTCTATTCCATTCTACACTACTGTATTCTACAAAACCCTCCCCCACCCTAGCCTATCCTAATCTAGTCTGCTCTTTTCTAGTCTCCTTTTCTATTTTCTCTATTCCATCCTATGCTACTCTACCATACCCTACACTAAGCTAACCTACCCTGACCTATGCTGTTCTATTCTATTTCCTTCTATTTTCTCTCTTCCACCGTATGCTTCCCTTCCCTATGCTACCCCACCGTACCATACTCTACTACTTAGGGTTACTCAATAAGGGTCCTAATTAAGGGGAGTAGTTCTGGCAAGGGTACTCCTTAAGGCAAGTGTACTAGTTCAGGCTACTAGTTAAGGCCAGGCTACTAGTTAAGGCATGGGTACTTGTTGAGGGTACTGGTTAAGGCAAGGGGACCAGTTCAGGCTATTTGTTAAGGACATACTACTAGTGAAGGCAAGGGTACTAGTGAAGACTACTGGTTAAGGCAAGGGTACTTGTTAGTTCTACTAGTTAAGGCAAGGGTACTAGATTAGGCTAAGAGTTCAGGCAAGGGTACTCGTTCAGATTACTAACTTAGGGTACTATTCAAGACTAGTTGTCTAGGCTACTGCTCTATGCCACTAGTCTAGCTGACTAGTCCAGCTTACTAGTCTAGGCTTCTACTCTAGCCTTCTCTTGTCTACTCTAATGTAGTCTACTTGCATCTACCCTAGTCTTCCTATCATAAACTACCCTACCCTAACCTATTCTAATCTATTCCATTTGATTCGATTCAAAGCATTTCGATGCGACCGGACACCATCACGCTTGAGTCAGCTCGATTCCACAACATCAGCTCGATTCAGCTCGATTTGGCTCGAATCACTTCAATTCAGCTCGTTTCCACTCGGTTCAGCCTTATTCGGCCCTATTTGGCTCGATTCGACTCTTTTCTACTCTATTTGTCTCTGTTCGACTCCATTTGACTCCACTCTTCTCCATTCTACGCTATTCTACTCTATTCTGTTCTATTCTACCCTACGATACTCTAATCTATTCGATTGGATGCGATTCGAAGCAATTCGGTGTGATTCATCTCGTTTTGTTTCCATTTGACTCGATTCGGCCAGAATTGGCTCTATTCAGCTATATCCTGCACTCTTTGACTCTATTTGACTCAATTCTACTCTGCTCTACTCTTGTCTGCTTTACTCTCTCTACTCTACCCTACTGTACTATATTCTATTCTGTACTATTCTGTTCTATTCTACCCACCCGCCCCTCCCCTACCCTTCCCCAATCTATTTGATTAGATTCGATGTGATGTATTTCCACGCGATTTGACGCGATTAGGCTTGAATCAGCTCGATTCAGTTCGAATCGGCTCTATTCGGCTCGACGTGGCTCCATTTCACTCCATTCGGCTCGATTAGGCCCGAATTCCATCGATTCTGCTGGATTCTGCTCAATTAGGCCTTATTTGGGCCTATTCGGCCCTATTCTGCTCTATTAGACTCTTTTGCACTCTATTCCTATCTATCCGTCTCTATTGGACTCCGTTCAACTCCATTCCTCACTATTTTCCTCGATTCTATTCTACCCTTCCCTACCCTAATCTCTTCTAATCGATTCGATTTGATTTGACGCGATTCGAAGCAACCGGACGTGATTCGTCTCGTTTTGTCTCCACTCGGCTCAATTCGGCTATGTTCTCTCTCTTTGACTCTATTCTATTCTGTTGTATTCTTTCTGTTCTGTTCTATTCTCTCCTATTCTGTTGTACTCTATTCTATTCTACCCTACCCGACCCAACGGCACCCCACCGAACCTACCCTACTTTAATCTATTGGATTCAATTCGATTCAGTGCAAAGCGATTTGATAGGACTTGACTGGATTCGGCAAGATCTGAAGGGATTTGATGAGATTCCATGCGACTCGACGTGATTCAGTAGGATTCTCTGAGGTTTGACGCAATTCGAAGTTATTCGACGTGATTCGATGGGATTCGACACGATATGAAGCGATTTGACCTTGTTTGATTCAAAACGATGTGACTCGACTCGATTCGACCTGATTCGATTCGACGCTGTTCGGTGACAGTCAGTGCGATTCTGCTTGATTCCGCTCGATTAGGTGTGATTTGGCAGTATACAGCTCTTTTCGGCTGTATTCAGCTCCATTCGTCTCTATTCAGCTTATTCGGCTCTATTCGACTGTATTCGACTCTACTCTTTTCCACTCTATTCTACTCGATTCTATTCCTTCTATTCTGTTCTAATCTCTTCTATTCCACTCTACTCTGTTCTATTCTCCCCTCCCCTCCCCTCCCCTTCTCTAATCTATACATCTCGATTGGATTTGACGCGTTGAACGCGATTCGAGGCGATGAAGCTTGAATCGGCTCGATTCGGCTCTATTCGGCTCAGTTAGGCTCCATTCAGCTTGTTTTGGCTTGAATCGCTTCGAATCTGCTCGATTTGGCCTTCTTCGGCCCTATTCTGCTCTATTCGACTCTTTTCGACTCTCTTCGTTTCTACTTGACTCCATTCTACTCCATTCTATTCATTCCACACTATTCTACACTATTCTACTCTATTCTGCTCTACCCTACCCAACACCACTCTAATTTACTCTACTTGCTTCTACACGATTCCTCTCATTTTGTCTGCATTTGGCTCTATTCAGCTCTATTCTACTCTTCTCTACTCTATTGTATTGTTTCTACTCTGTTCTGTACTATTCTACTCTATTCTACCCTACCCTATGCTACCCAACTCTAAGGTATTGTAATCCACTTGATTGGATTTGATTCAACCCATTTCGACGCGATTCGGCTCGATTTGGCTCTGTTCAAATCTATTCTACTCTACTCTATTCCCCTCTACTCTACTCTAGCCTACTCTTTTCTGTATTCGTTCTGTGTTGTTCTGTTCCATTTTGTTGTGTTCTGTTCTGTTTTATTCTATTCTACTCTATTCTACCCTACTCTAGCCTACCCGAACCTCCCCTACTCTAGTCTATTCAATTGAATTCGAGAAATTTTGACGCGACTAGGGGCCAAATCGGTGTGATTCATGTCCATTCGGCTCCATTTGTCTCGAATAGTGTCGATTCAGCTCGATTAGGCTCGATTTGGCTCCATTAGGCTCGATTCACTGGATTCGGCTCGATTTCGCTCAATTCAGCTCGATTTGGCCCTCTTTGGCCCTATTCGGCTCTATTCAGCTCTTTTCTACTCTACTCGATTCCATTGCACACCATTCTACTCCATTCTACGCTCTTCTACTATACCCTACTGTAATTGATTCGATGGGATTCGATGCCATTCGACGCGATTTGTCTCGTTTCGTCTCCATTCGGCTTGATTCGACTCTGTTCTACTCTACTCTATTCTACTCTACACTATTCTGCTCTGCTCTACCCTTTTCCACTCTATTGTATTGTATCCTTTCCATTCTCTTCTACTGTGTTCAAGTCTACTCTCTTCTATCCTACCTAATCTAATCTATTCTACTGGATTCGATTCCACGCATCTCGATGCGATTCGGCTCAAATTGGCTCCTTTCCACTCCATTCATCCCCAGTCGGCTTAAATCGGTTCGATTCAGCTCTAATCGGCTCCATTCGGCTCTAGTCAGCTCGAATAGACTCTCTGCAGCTCTATTCGGCTCTATTAGACTCTACTCAACTCTATTATCTCTTTTCGACTCCATGCTACACCATTCTACTCCATCCTAAACTATTCTCTACTGTATTGTATTGTACTCTACCCTACTCTAGTCTATTCTAATTGATTGGATTGGATTGGATTGGAATTGATCAGATTCAGTGCAATTCGACGGGATTCGACGCGATACGGCACGATTCCACGGGATTCGGCGTGATTCGTCTTGGTTTCTATCCATTTAGCTCTTTTGGGCTCTATTTGGCTCTATTCGGCAATGTTCGACTCTACTCTACTCTACTCTTCTATACTCTGCTCTTCTCGACCCTATTCTTTCAGTTCTGTTCTCTTCTGTTCTGTTCTGTTCTACTGCACTCTATTCTACCCTACCCTACCCTAACTTAGCCTACTGTAATCTGTTCTATGCTATTCGACACACTTGAATGGGATTCGACCTGATTCGGGTCATATCGGCTCGATTCATCTCCTTTCTGCTCCATTAAACTCGATTCGGTTCTATTCGGCTCTTTTCCACTCTATTCGGCTCTTTTTGGCAGTAGTCGACTCTATTTGACTCTAGTCTACACGATTCTTTCTGTTCTGTTCTCTTCTACTCTATTCTATTCTTCTCTACCCTACCCTAACCTTACCTTCCCCACACTAATCTATTTGATTCGATTCGACACATTTCAAACGACTCGACATGATTCATCTCGATTCACCTTGAATTTGGTCAATTCGGCTGTATTCAGCTCTGTTTGGCTCTTTTCGGCTCTCTTCAACTCGATTTGACTCTATTGTACTGGACCCGACTCTACTTAATTCTATTCTCTTCTTTCTATTGTGTTCTGTTGTGTTGTAGTCTAGCCTCTCCTGCCGTACCCTCCTCTACTCTAATCTATTCGATTCAATGCATTTCGACGCGATTCCATGTGATTAGGCTTGAATCGGCTCGATTTAGCTCTATTTGGCTTGAATTGGGTCAATTCGTCTCGATTCTGCTCAATTCAGCATAATTAGGCTCGAGTGAACCTTATTCAGCCCTGTTCAGCTCTACTCAACCCTTTCTACTTTATTTGTCTCTATTTGGCTCCATTCAACTCCCTTCCACACCATTCTACTCTTTTCTACTCTATTCTATTCTGTTCTACCCTACCCTACTCTAATCTATTCTAATCGATTCGATTCATCACGATTTGTCTCCTTTCCTCTCCATTCGAATCGATTCGGCTTGAATTGGATCTATTCATCTATATTCTGCACTACCCGACTCTGACTATTCCACTCTACTCAACTCTACTCCATTCTACTCTTGGTATTCTCTTCTGTTCTACTCTATTCTAGTCTTCTGTGCCCTTCCCTACTGAATCCCAGTCTAACCTACACTACTCTAATCTATTCAATTTAATTCGATTCCATTCAGTTTGACACCATTCGACCCGATTTGAGACAATTCGACGGGATTCGGTGAGATTCCGCGAGATTTGATGCGTTTTGGTGGGATTGGATGGAATTCGACGAGATCCGGTGCAATAGGATGCAATTAAGTGTGTTTTGGCTCGATTTTGCTGGGTTCAGTTTGTCTCTATTTGGCTCGTTTCAGCTCCACTAGGCTCCATTCATCCCGAATCTGGTTGACTCGACTCGATTCAGCTCATTTTGGCCATATTTGGTCCTATTCAGCGTTATTCGGCTCTATTCAACTCTTTTCTACTCTCTGCATCTCTGTTCGAATCCATTTGACTCCATTCCACACCATTCTATTCCATTCTACACTACTGTATTCTACAAAACCCTCCCCCACCCTAGCCTATCCTAATCTAGTCTGCTCTTTTCTAGTCTCCTTTTCTATTTTCTCTATTCCATCCTATGCTACTCTACCATACCCTACACTAAGCTAACCTACCCTGACCTATGCTGTTCTATTCTATTTCCTTCTATTTTCTCTGTTCCACCGTATGCTTCCCTTCCCTATGCTACCCCACCGTACCATACTCTACTACTTAGGGTTACTCAATAAGGGTCCTAATTAAGGGGAGTAGTTCTGGCAAGGGTACTCCTTAAGGCAAGTGTACTAGTTCAGGCTACTAGTTAAGGCCAGGCTACTAGTTAAGGCATGGGTACTTGTTGAGGGTACTGGTTAAGGCAAGGGTACCAGTTCAGGCTATTTGTTAAGGACATACTACTAGTGAAGGCAAGGGTACTAGTGAAGACTACTGGTTAAGGCAAGGGTACTTGTTAGTTCTACTAGTTAAGGCAAGGGTACTAGATTAGGCTAAGAGTTCAGGCAAGGGTACTCGTTCAGATTACTAACTTAGGGTACTATTCAAGACTAGTTGTCTAGGCTACTGCTCTATGCCACTAGTCTAGCTGACTAGTCCAGCTTACTAGTCTAGGCTTCTACTCTAGCCTTCTCTTGTCTACTCTAATGTAGTCTACTTGCATCTACCCTAGTCTTCCTATCATAAACTACCCTACCCTAACCTATTCTAATCTATTCCATTTGATTCGATTCAAAGCATTTCCATGCGACCGGACACCATCACGCTTGAGTCAGCTCGATTCCGCAACATCAGCTCGATTCAGCTCGATTTGGCTCGAATCACTTCAATTCAGCTCGTTTCCACTCGGTTCAGCCTTATTCGGCCCTATTTGGCTCGATTCGACTCTTTTCTACTCTATTTGTCTCTGTTCGACTCCATTTGACTCCACTCTTCTCCATTCTACGCTATTCTACTCTATTCTGTTCTATTCTACCCTACGATACTCTATTCGATTGGATGCGATTCGAAGCAATTCGGTGTGATTCATCTCGTTTTGTTTCCATTTGACTCGATTCGGCCAGAATTGGCTCTATTCAGCTATATCCTGCACTCTTTGACTCTATTTGACTCAATTCTACTCTGCTCTACTCTTGTCTGCTTTACTCTCTCTACTCTACCCTACTGTACTATATTCTATTCTGTACTATTCTGTTCTATTCTACCCACCCGCCCCTCCCCTACCCTTCCCCAATCTATTTGATTAGATTCGATGTGATGTATTTCCACGCGATTTGACGCGATTAGGCTTGAATCAGCTCGATTCAGTTCGAATCGGCTCTATTCGGCTCGACTTGGCTCCATTTCACTCCATTCGGCTCGATTAGGCCCGAATTCCATCGATTCTGCTGGATTCTGCTCAATTAGGCCTTATTTGGGCCTATTCGGCCCTATTCTGCTCTATTAGACTCTTTTGCACTCTATTCCTATCTATCCGTCTCTATTGGACTCCGTTCAACTCCATTCCTCACTATTTTCCTCGATTCTATTCTACCCTTCCCTACCCTAATCTCTTCTAATCGATTCGATTTGATTTGACGCGATTCGAAGCAACCGGACGTGATTCGTCTCGTTTTGTCTCCACTCGGCTCAATTCGGCTATGTTCTCTCTCTTTGACTCTATTCTATTCTGTTGTATTCTTTCTGTTCTGTTCTATTCTCTCCTATTCTGTTGTACTCTATTCTATTCTACCCTACCCGACCCAACGGCACCCCACCCGAACCTACCCTACTTTAATCTATTGGATTCAATTCGATTCAGTGCAAAGCGATTTGATAGGACTTGACTGGATTCGGCAAGATCTGAAGGGATTTGATGAGATTCCATGCGACTCGACGTGATTCAGTAGGATTCTCTGAGGTTTGACGCAATTCGAAGTTATTCGACGTGATTCGATGGGATTCGACACGATATGAAGCGATTTGACCTTGTTTGATTCAAAACGATGTGACTCGACTCGATTCGACCTGATTCGATTCGACGCTGTTCGGTGACAGTCAGTGCGATTCTGCTTGATTCCGCTCGATTAGGTGTGATTTGGCAGTATACAGCTCTTTTCGGCTGTATTCAGCTCCATTCGTCTCTATTCAGCTTATTCGGCTCTATTCGACTGTATTCGACTCTACTCTTTTCCACTCTATTCTACTCGATTCTATTCCTTCTATTCTGTTCTAATCTCTTCTATTCCACTCTACTCTGTTCTATTCTCCCCTCCCCTCCCCTCCCCTCCCCTTCTCTAATCTATACATCTCGATTGGATTTGACGCGTTGAACGCGATTCGAGGCGATGAAGCTTGAATCGGCTCGATTTGGCTCTATTCGGCTCAGTTAGGCTCCATTCAGCTTGTTTTGGCTTGAATCGCTTCGAATCTGCTCGATTTGGCCTTCTTCGGCCCTATTCTGCTCTATTCGACTCTTTTCGACTCTCTTCGTTTCTACTTGACTCCATTCTACTCCATTCTATTCATTCCACACTATTCTACACTATTCTACTCTATTCTGCTCTACCCTACCCAACACCACTCTAATTTACTCTACTTGCTTCTACACGATTCCTCTCATTTTGTCTGCATTTGGCTCTATTCAGCTCTATTCTACTCTTCTCTACTATATTGTATTGTTTCTACTCTGTTCTGTACTATTCTACTCTATTCTACCCTACCCTATGCTACCCAACTCTAAGGTATTGTAATCCACTTGATTGGATTTGATTCAACCCATTTCGACGCGATTCGGCTCGATTTGGCTCTGTTCAAATCTATTCTACTCTACTCTATTCCCCTCTACTCTACTCTAGCCTACTCTTTTCTGTATTCGTTCTGTGTTGTTCTGTTCCATTTTGTTGTGTTCTGTTCTGTTTTATTCTATTCTACTCTATTCTACCCTACTCTAGCCTACCCGAACCTCCCCTACTCTAGTCTATTCAATTGAATTCGAGAAATTTTGACGCGACTAGGGGCCAAATCGGTGTGATTCATGTCCATTCGGCTCCATTTGTCTCGAATAGTGTCGATTCAGCTCGATTAGGCTCGATTTGGCTCCATTAGGCTCGATTCACTGGATTCGGCTCGATTTCGCTCAATTCAGCTCGATTTGGCCCTCTTTGGCCCTATTCGGCTCTATTCAGCTCTTTTCTACTCTACTCGATTCCATTGCACACCATTCTACTCCATTCTACGCTCTTCTACTATACCCTACTGTAATTGATTCGATGGGATTCGACGCCATTCGACGCGATTTGTCTCGTTTCGTCTCCATTCAGCTTGATTCGACTCTGTTCTACTCTACTCTATTCTACTCTACACTATTCTGCTCTGCTCTACCCTTTTCCACTCTATTGTATTGTATCCTTTCCATTCTCTTCTACTGTGTTCAAGTCTACTCTCTTCTATCCTACCTAATCTAATCTATTCTACTGGATTCGATTCCACGCATCTCGATGCGATTCGGCTCAAATTGGCTCCTTTCCACTCCATTCATCCCCAGTCGGCTTAAATCGGTTCGATTCAGCTCTAATCGGCTCCATTCGGCTCTAGTCAGCTCGAATAGACTCTATGCAGCTCTATTCCGCTCTATTAGACTCTACTCAACTCTATTATCTCTTTTCGACTCCATGCTACACCATTCTACTCCATCCTAAACTATTCTCTACTGTATTGTATTGTACACTACCCTACTCTAGTCTATTCTAATTGATTGGATTGGATTGGATTGGAATTGATCAGATTCAGTGCAATTCGACGGGATTCGACGCGATACGGCACGATTCCACGGGATTCGGCGTGATTCATCTTGGTTTCTATCCATTTAGCTCTTTTGGGCTCTATTTGGCTCTATTCGGCAATGTTCGACTCTACTCTACTCTACTCTTCTATACTCTGCTCTTCTCGACCCTATTCTTTCAGTTCTGTTCTCTTCTGTTCTGTTCTGTTCTACTGCACTCTATTCTACCCTACCCTACCCTAACTTAGCCTACTGTAATCTGTTCTATGCTATTCGACACACTTGAATGGGATTCGACCTGATTCGGGTCATATCGGCTCGATTCATCTCCTTTCTGCTCCATTAAACTCGATTCGGTTCTATTCGGCTCTTTTCCACTCTATTCGGCTCTTTTTGGCAGTAGTCGACTCTATTTGACTCTAGTCTACACGATTCTTTCTGTTCTGTTCTATTCTACTCTATTCTATTCTTCTCTACCCTACCCTAACCTTACCTTCCCCACACTAATCTATTTGATTCGATTCGACACATTTCAAACGACTCGACATGATTCATCTCGATTCACCTTGAATTTGGTCAATTCGGCTGTATTCAGCTCTGTTTGGCTCTTTTCGGCTCTCTTCAACTCGATTTGACTCTATTGTACTGGACCCGACTCTACTTAATTCTATTCTCTTCTTTCTATTGTGTTCTGTTGTGTTGTAGTCTAGCCTCTCCTGCCGTACCCTCCTCTACTCTAATCTATTCGATTCAACGCATTTCGACGCGATTCCATGTGATTAGGCTTGAATCGGCTCGATTTAGCTCTATTTGGCTTGAATTGGGTCAATTCGTCTCGATTCTGCTCAATTCAGCATAATTAGGCTCGAGTGAACCTTATTCAGCCCTGTTCAGCTCTACTCAACCCTTTCTACTTTATTTGTCTCTATTTGGCTCCATTCAACTCCCTTCCACACCATTCTACTCTTTTCTACTCTATTCTATTCTGTTCTACCCTACCCTACTCTAATCTATTCTATTCGATTCGATTCATCACGATTTGTCTCCTTTCCTCTCCATTCGAATCGATTCGGCTTGAATTGGATCTATTCATCTATATTCTGCACTACCCGACTCTGACTATTCCACTCTACTCAACTCTACTCCATTCTACTCTTGGTATTCTCTTCTGTTCTACTCTATTCTAGTCTTCTGTGCCCTTCCCTACTGAATCCCAGTCTAACCTACACTACTCTAATCTATTCAATTTAATTCGATTCCATTCAGTTTGACACCATTCGACCCGATTTGAGACAATTCGACGGGATTCGGTGAGATTCCGCGAGATTTGATGCGTTTTGGTGGGATTGGATGGAATTCGACGAGATCCGATGCAATAGGATGCAATTAAGTGTGTTTTGGCTCGATTTTGCTGGGTTCAGTTTGTCTCTATTTGGCTCGTTTCAGCTCCACTAGGCTCCATTCATCCCGAATCTGGTCGACTCGACTCGATTCGGCTCATTTTGGCCATATGTGGTCCTATTCAGCGTTATTCGGCTCTATTCAACTCTTTTCTACTCTCTGCATCTCTGTTCGAATCCATTTGACTCCATTCCACACCATTCTATTCCATTCTACACTACTGTATTCTACAAAACCCTCCCCCACCCTAGCCTATCCTAATCTAGTCTGCTCTTTTCTAGTCTCCTTTTCTATTTTCTCTATTCCATCCTATGCTACTCTACCATACCCTACACTAAGCTAACCTACCCTGACCTATGCTGTTCTATTCTATTTCCTTCTATTTTCTCTGTTCCACCGTATGCTTCCCTACCCTATGCTACCCCACCGTACCATACTCTACTACTTAGGGTTACTCAATAAGGGTCCTAATTAAGGGGAGTAGTTCTGGCAAGGGTACTCCTTAAGGCAAGTGTACTAGTTCAGGCTACTAGTTAAGGCCAGGCTACTAGTTAAGGCCAGGCTA